>NW_008329666.1:3904214-3953974 GCF_000622305.1 Nannospalax galili
TATATATGTTCATGTGAACAGTGCTGCTTTAGATAACTTTTTCATAGTTTTAACAAGGTCATACACTTCACATTGGAAAACTACATTTAGGATTTGTAATGTAAAAATTTAGTTGTTGAGCCAGAGAGATGGCTCAGCTGGCAAAAGCACCTGTGGTACAAGCCTGATGCCTGATTACCTGGCATGTATTTGTAGTCCAAGCACCCTGCAGTGAAATGAAGTCGCAGTCACAAGAATTACCTAGAAGCTTGCTGGCCAGCTAACCTGGACTACATAGGGAAAACAGCAAGAGACCCTGCCTTCACAAGGTAGAATGTGCACATCTACATCAGAGGTTGTCCTCTGACCTTCAACATGCTCCACGGCACATGAATGCACTCTCACACATGAACACACACACATCATGTACACACATGCACAAAATAAATAAGTACATAAATATATACTAAAATAATAAAAATCCATTGTCTAAAGAAGGCTGGGAAAATTTGGAGGAAAGTTTGAATATTTCATTCCTTTAAATGGGTCTTAAGTACCAGTTAGATGCTAAGCCCTGGTTGCTCATGACAACTGTGAGTCATACAGCTACCACCATGTCCTTGGAGAAGATAGATAGAAACCAAGTCACGTCATGGAGCACAAAATGGGTTGGCAGAAGTTAAGAGTAGGAGTCCTAGCCCAGAAGTAGTAGATACTGAGTTCAGATAATGAACTGATTTTGAAACAGCAGCCAGATAATAGTGTCATACAAATTCTAGATTCCAAAGCTAATGGAATTCTTAGACAAGAGGTCTCAGGAGGTAAAGTTCCCCTTCTAGTCAGGTTACCTTCGCTAAAATGGTAGATTTGAGATGCAATTCTCCATCTTAACCCCCTCCTCAGGGCTTCCTCCTAGAATCAGAGCCACTTCAACATAAGCTTCCTCCTGAAAGAAGTTTTTGGCACTAACAGCTGCATTATTAATACCATGCCCACCCCACATCAAGGTGCCAGCCCAGCCAAGCACTTTGTTTTCCCCAGTATCCTATATGAGGTGCAGGGCTTGGTGGAGCATAATTAGGAGAAAGCACCTCTCTGTCTGTGATCTCTTTTTGTGGCTCTTCATAGAATACAATTTTAAACAACGTAAGTAGGCACCTGAAGTAGGCCTAGCTCTTAACAGCTAAACTTTGAGTGTGGTAACAGAATATTAGAACTTTTTCTGAAAAAGTGTCTAAATTATCCCACTTCGGCTAATGAACTTTCCCATTCTTAAGGATACTTTTAGTTTCCTAGATAGGCAAGAGTTAGGGAAGGGCAAGGGGAAATAGAGCTAAAAACCCAGCTGGCAGCATGAGGCTTCAGTAGTAATGTTCCATGATTCATTTTGGACAGGGCAATTAGCAGGATATAGCCTGTATAACCTGTCTGAGTACTTCATTCCATGTTGTCTTGAGATAAGCACACATCTTGGAGGAAGGTACATAGCTTCTTACCTGATGTCAGCAGTCATTTATCATGTCTAAGACATCACTTATCTCTGGATAACTACTCCAGAGCCATGAGTAAAAAACGTAAGCTAACTGGTATGAGAGTCGCCTCCTCTAAGACCTTTTTGTGGCCTGAGTTCCCTCTGGGTCTCCTGTGGGACTTACAAAGGAATGAGAACCCAGTGCCTAGCCCCATGCTTCTTCTGCAGCTCAGAGCCCACCATATCAGACCACGCCAGGACTACCATAGTCCCTGCTAGCATTCGCTCATGCCAGTGATCTCGCCCTAGGTCCACAAGAGTCAGCCCATTCTGTCTTTGAGCTGCTGGGCTGGCTGAGCATTCCCCATACCATCTGCACTACTCCCAGCTCCCAGCAGTCCCTTCGTAGTCCACACTCCGCATCAGGCCCTGCCCATTGGATGACCTAGCCAATTGGGAGACAGACCTCTAAGGCCCACATTTTCCCCATAGTGGGATACTCAGCTCTTCAAACATCAATTTGAGGAAATCAAATGAGTACTGGGTTCCATTGTGTAATGGTTAGCACTCTGGACTCTGAGGAACTCAAATGAGATGAATGTGTACTATTACCAAATACATATTGAAGAACAGATATGAATATGTCTGGTCTGCTTGCTACATAAGCTTAAACCTTTCTCTAGGTGATAAACATTGCCTCTTTAGACTCTGGCAGATATCTCAGGCTGAAGACTGGAGGGGAGTTGGGATGAGCTATGTGATCACTTACCTCTCTTCTTATCTATGTATGCAAAGCTCTTATGATTGCTTTCCTTGCAGTTTTTACAGGGGATTCCCAAGCCACTGGTGCGTGCTTTTTGGAAAATCACTGCCCGTGGTTCTTTTGTTCAAGAAGTTGTTCCACTTGGTGCTTGACTGGCATTAGCTCAGAAGAAATCCATGCCTGAGTGTTCACCTGGAGCTTTTGCCCATGTGATGACTTTAAGGAATTCAAAGCAGGTTCCATGTAAGCCCAGAGAGATTGTACCTTTGTCACAAGTTGCAGGAAGCCTGTATAGCACATGAATTGTGGGTATCCCTGAAGGTCTTTCATAACTCTACTTAGCCTTACCAAGAACATGTTGTGTGTTGTCACAAATAATAATTAGACGGTGGGCTGCAAGATCACTTATTCACTAAAGGATGTGCCAGCCATAAAACATCCTAGCAGAACACGTTCTTACTGCACGAGTGTGCTGAACTGTGCTCCTGGAAGACACAGTTAGGTAGAACCTATCAGGTGGTGTGTGTCTAGTCATTAGGAACGATGGAGACATTTTCATTCTTATCATCAGAGTCATTCTTCACCCTCTTCAGGGGCTCCCCTCCTTTCCCACTTACTGAACCCTCAAAGCTTTTACTTTTTGTGTTACTGACCCCTAGAAGCTGTCTGAGACTGTGCCGTGAACATTGCAACATTGAGGAGAGTGTGATCTGCTGCAATGATGTCATGTATAGTCCTCCTGTACAATCCCTGGGGGAAAAGCTTCCCTTTCCCAATATGCACACCTAACAGGGAATTCATAGAAATAAATTGAATTCAATTTATTTCATGATAAACTCCATCCTATGACAGTTCCATAAGCAGCATGAACCTTGTTCTCCGATCTTTCTGTATATAGCATGATCCAACTTAGCAATAGCCACAAATAACTTGTTTCCAGGGGCCACACAACTTTGTATCCCCTAAAACTAGGTTTTCCAATATTTGAAAAGGAGGGGGTACAAAGTAGTGCAGCATGGAAGCCATGTTCATAAATTTTCAGTTGTGCCAAACATAGGTGGAATCTCACTGTATTTTTTTCACTTTTGACTTGATGTATGGTATGCCCCCACTCAAGGCCTATTTGTTTAGGGTGGGGCATCACCCTCTTCATCTGATTCAGTGAAAGAAAGTCTCCTAATCACAAGAGTTTGTATATTTGATATCTGTTCTGCTTTCTAAGCCTGTTAGCACTGCTTGGTACTTCCTTGTGTAGTTAGTTGCTTAGCTACCTTGTAAATTTACTCCCCTCATTAAGATCCATTTAGTTGTTGGCTTGTTCTTCAGAGTTTTCATACACCTGTTATCCACAGATCAGCTCGGATTTCTAGCACATCTGGACTCTGCACAGCATTTGCCACTTTTTTGGCTTGTCATGTGGCTCTTTCAATGATGCCCAAGAAAAAGATTCATACTGTTATACATTTAGTACCCAGTGGAAACTATAGTAGGAACAGGGACCTCTTATTCCCCATAGTCGCTGCTGTTTTTTTCCCCTAAGCAAAGACTCTTCTTAAGGTGGGAAACCCAAATCTTATGGCTCCTCTTAGGTCCTCTCCTGTCAAAAGGCTCCTAGATTCTTCTCTATCCTGAATTAGTGATAGATTCTTTTCCTGCCAGTTATCATCCACAGTCTGAAGGACATTTGCCAACCTGTAAGAGACATCATCCAGTGACTGTAGTCATTTTAATATTGGCTCCTAAGATGATACATCCAAGTTTTCACGGCCAGATACTGTGAAGTTTATCTAATTAGAAGTGTTAGGATCACAAGATGAGTTTGCCTGGGATTTAGAGTGGCCCCAAACCCAAGACAACGTTATCATGAGCAGGAGAGAGACACAGAGAGGCAAGCAATATGAAGATGGAAATTGAGATTACAGTGGTGCATCTGCAGCAAGCTAAGCAATGGCATAGATCACCTGTACCTACGAAGCTAAAAGCTACATGAGTAGGATAGAATCTCCCTCAGAGCCCAAAGGGACCAAATCTCCTGATGCTTTGCTTTCAGATTTCTGTTCTTCAGAACTATAGAGAATAAATTTCTGTTATTTTAAGTTGCCAATGTTGTTGTGATTCATTTTGACATCCCGAAGAAACTGTGCAGGGATCATCTCATGGCAAACTAGATTCCTTCACTTAGAAGTGAGAGTTCAGGGAAAGAGATATATGAGCCAAAAAGTGTATTTTCTGTGATCACCTCCATGAAGGTTAATTTTATGAGTCAATTGAACCCTATGGATCATAAACTACCTGATATTTGGCAAATATTCTTGGTGTTTCTATTAAGGTATTTTTAGATTACTTCACCATTAAGTTGATAACTGAGTAAATCAATAGATTTTGCTAAATGAGTTATGGCTTCATCTAGTCAAGTGAAGGAGTAAATTGAACAAAAAACAAAGATGGTGACTCTTCTTCATTAATCAGACTTTTCCTTACACGTCCCCAAATAACACCACCAACTGCGGACCAAGGCTTCACCTTTGAAGCTTTAGAGACATGAGCCTGTGGAGGCATTTCATATTCAAACCATATTACCTTCCCTGAATTAAAGAGGCATTCTCTCTGAATACCTTCAAAGAAGGACATTGTTTTCATTCTTGCTTTCAGACCTCAATTGAGGCATCAGATGTTTGTGGGTTTTGAGCTAGTCAGATGTTAGACTGCAAATACACTCTCTGGTTTCTTGGCTTTCAATTCAAAGATTTGAGTGGAATCTACACCATTGGCTGTCTTCAGTCTTCAGCTTGCTGACTGCTGGCTTTATGACTTGTTAATCTCCAAAATTGCTTGAGTCATTTCCTTATAATAAATATAAAAATATAAACATTTACTCTGTCATCTCCTTTTATCTGGAGAACCCTAATACAATTTCTTGTTTCTAGGCGGCATGAGGATTTACTCCAAAGAACGTCACACTCTCAGCTATGATGCCAACCGTTGAAACATGAGTAGCTGTGTAAATAAAGATAGAATAAGGAAGAGGCTTTGCTCATCTTAAACAGTGTTTTCAATTCAAGAGCTACAACAGTAGCTTACTAACCTCTGGTAAACCCCAAACTTCATATTATGGGCATCTAGAAATTGTTGACAATCTGAATAAAAAAGGACTATCCAGAGAAATATTCTTAGGATTTTACTGATGCAATGTTAGTGTGCCAAATTCATGAGAGTTGAATAGATATGGACCCCCCACCCAGCCCAGATGGCACAGTGTAGAATGGGCAGCGCCCTAAGCAGGCTACATGCTCAAAGATCCCTACCCTGGCTGATGTGTCCTTGTCCCTTCTCCAGTAACCATATGAGGAATCCTGAGGTTCTTGCAGAGTTTATTTATTGTCTTCTCCTTAAAATCAACCTCTAGACCCCTTCCTTGGGCTTTGGTAGAAATTATGACAGAAGTCGTTTTCTAGGTCTTCCTCTGGTTAGAACTTGGCAGATTCCCTGACATGAAACATTGGATGTCAAATAAATTGGTGGAGTTCATGAAAGGGTCAATTTTGGTGAGAGGTTATGATCCGAAGAGAATGTGGCTCAGATGAGGAGGTAAGGCTCAAAGACAATGAAAGGTGAGGTTGCTAATAGGTATGGTAAGAGTTTTCCCTAGGGGTAGAAAAGATGTTGAATCAACAGCCTGGAGTCCACTTTCATATTTCATACCCAGTGCTGTTGTAGAAAGACAGTCTTGATGGTAAGAAAAAAGAATGGGATAGTCCATCAGAGGAAAAAAGGCGAAGAGGAAGGAAGCCAGAGTGAGACATGGTTCAGTGATCCCAAAGCTGATAGAGAGAACATCCTTTTCTGCCTACTTGTGGGAGAACCAAATGTGTGCTTGTGTGCTTGCTTTAACATATCTCACAGAGCAAAATCGTGCTGCATCCGTTTCAGAATGCTACAAAGCATGAGTGGAAGAAAGAAAGCAACCCCTTTTTTCTTGTAAATTGCCTAAAGTGACCTTTGGAAACAGTTTGTTACTATCTTGACCCAAGAAATCCAACAAAATCTTACAAATGTTCATGTTCACATTAAGAACATTCATGAAACAAATGCCCATGTTGCCAAGGGTATGCATATCCAAAAGGCCACCAAGGATCTAAAAGATTTCACCTTTAAAAAGCAATGTAGACCACTACAGAGTTACAACAGTAACATCTAGTGGGCATGACTAGGTCAAACACTGGGGCTGCATACAAGGTTGATGGTTCTAAAAGAGTGCCAAACATTTCTGCCCATGCCTAAAAATGGATTACAGTGCTTAACTTAAGGGTTTAGTTGTAAATTCTCTGGTCATTGAGGACATGCAGTGTAGGAATACACAATATGGGCACAATCTGGGCTAAAGATTTTTTACCTAACCTTGCAACCCCAAAGTTACTGTTTATCATATAAGAACTTCAATGAGTTATGTGCCTTTCTTGTAACCTGGTTGGTTGACCTTAATCCTTCAGGACCCCTCCTTTCCCTCCACTCATGATAGTGAATAAATGTATGTTTGCATGCTTTACATATCAAAGTGCCAAAAACAGCATGTTTTGCCCACTACAAACCGTGAAAAATCTGTGGCTATGTGTGTGATATTCTAGGCTTAGGGATCAAAGGACAAGATTCTCTGCTAAGATAAGGGTGGGTCTTAACTTCCATGGTACCATTTCAGGCTGGAGATAACATTTCAATACTGAATGAGCAAGGCCGTTTCTGGGAAGCACAGTTTGGATAGACATCTGAAGTAATCAGTGGTGAGAAGTTTGGGTCCATTCTTGGTCTTACAAATGCTGAGTTAGGCTTCCTCTTTTTTAAACATCGCCATAATTTGGTTTAGAAATTCCACATTTTGGTGCCCTCTGTGAAGAAGAGACTTTCTACGCTGAGCTCACAGATCAGCAGGCGGGGAAGTCTTGAAGAGAAATATAGGATATCCCTGGTCATACACTATAAATTCTATGACAGCCAACACAAGACTTTCCATGATAGCTCACATGGAATTCCAGGTGACCATAGCACCCAAGACATGCCATCATACATACAGAGCTCATGGTTAGATTAAAACACACATGAGCTTTTACTATCACATGTAGATGATCCACACTGGGAAGGAACAAATGGTCCCAAAGGCTTTAAGAAAAGAAAATCCCAGAAGAAACTGAAGAAGAAAAAAAAAATTATGGCACACAAATTAATTCAAAATAAATGAATGTAAAATAAATGAAAATAAAAAATAAAAATGAAAGTTGAAAGAAGAAGGAAGATAAAAAAATCAAACCAAAAATGATAAAACTTGTCTAGTCTTCTGAAGGAACCTGGAGGTAACAGTAGGCTCAGGCAGAGAACGGCAATGCGCTCCATCTCTGGCTTCTAAGTCTACAACCAGCACTCATAGTCTCTTTCCTGTGTGACCTTATGTGGACTCCTGGGTTCTGGAGTTCCACGTGACAAGTTAGGAAGAAGGATGTCAAGGATAACACAAGAGATGAGTTGCATTGTCCAAAAAGAAAGCAGCTCAACCCTAGTTTGGCCTCTTATGAGTAACTGATTTTTAAGCAAGGAAAATAGCAGCTTAAGCTACGTGAGGTGGAGGTTGGAGCAAAGGCGCTCAGTTGTAGAATGTTTCATTGGGAATAGTCTCAAGATCAGGTCCTGAGAGTTCCAGAGTCCAGGTGTTAATGATGTTGACAGTGAGGCAAATACACATTCAGTGCTTTGTCATTTCAACCTAATTTCACCTAAATTATGCCACGTCATCATCAGAATAACACATGACATTTGTAGGCAGAATATTTTTTCAAAGGAAGAGCCTAAATTATAAGGGAATTAACAATTTGTTTAGAAAGACTAGATCTGGAAATTTTGCTTTCTAGTCCAAGCAGTATTCTTTTTCTGCTACATCTTAAATATCAATACTCATTCCTATTATTATGTAATTCCCATGGAGGGGCAGAGTATTGATTAGAAGTAGCCTGTAGTCTGGTACCCTTCCTTGGGAGCTTTCCTCTGAAGGAGCTACTTGCTGAAAACATCTCCATCTGAAAACTGACAGCTTCAATAATTGTGGATCTCAGACTCATGGGAAAAGAGATGAGAATTAATCCTGGGAGGCTGGCATCGAGTGGTCCAAGATTACCTTTTATTTAGTAAAGATTTTTATTTTTATTATGTATATGTGGGGTGGTATACAACATGTACAGATGTCCACAGAAGCCAGAAGAAGCTGTTGGACACTCTGGAGTTAGAATTACAGACTGAACTAGGGTCCTCTGGGAAAGCTAACACTGAGCCATCACTCCAGCCCACCATCATTACCCTTTAAAGTCAACATTTTGTTTTTATTTCTACTTTCATTGACCCTGAATACAAGAAGAAGTAGTGGAACCTTTCTCTCATTCATTCTAAGCAAGGGGTAGTAATTATAAATGAAGAGTGTGGGATTTTCTATATTGATTTAAAGATCTCTACTCTTTCCTTTCCAAAGTAGGTAAAATATTACCAACTAATACTTATGAGGGTCTTAAATATACTTGTGGGTTTTTTTCCCTTTCCTATACTGTATTCTCCTCTTTCCTAAAGCCTTTCCTTCTTAATACTCATCTAGTTTAGGAACTGGTGAACCTCTTCTGCAAAAGAGAAATATAAGAAGCATTGCATTTTTTAACGCCTTCTTAGTGCTGTGTGCTTTTAACAGTCTTACTTGAAGAGTCAGATCAATGAAGACAGCATAACAGAAACAGCCCAAGCTGTTGATATTTCCTTTTTTCCACAAACCCCTGACTGGTAATATGGCCTTGAATTCCTCCCCTCCCACTGTACTCTGCAGACTGAGACACACCACATTTGAGGACGCAGAGTGAGAGAGAACTGCACATCGATGCCAAGGATCAGGGGCTTTAGGGCTGAGAAGTAGAGGAGTGAAAAATGACTCCTCGCTTGGTGTTTTGTTGGCATTCTGGAATAGCAGGAGAACATCGTTTCCTGAAAGTGTCCCCACACAGACAAGGTATATGTACTGCAGTCCTTCTTACAACTGCCATCTTTGTGTGGCTTCTGGGAGTTTCTGTGTCATCACAGATCCTGAAGGGTAGTGAGGAGAATGTGATAAACTCTCTGGCCATTCCTCTATCTCCCCTCTAACAAGCATTCAGATACACTAAAGGGTTATAGATAGTAGGGTCAGGCTTCAGCTTCACATAAGATATGGATATGAAGGGATATCTAATGGAGAGGTGTCTTGTGATATGGGAAGAATACAAATGAAACCAAGCTCCAGACTATACAAGAAAACAGGATAGTTAAATCTCCTTTAACAAGAGAGAGTTAACTCCAGTCAGTGGTGTGATCAAACTCTTCCTCTCATGAGAGGGGATAGCGGGCTTTTATTTGATTTTTGTGGAGGTTTTCTATTAATAGTGGCAAAGTTTACAAAATCGTTTTCCTTCTTATGCCTTGTGCTTGGTGGACTGATGGGTGGTAACTAACTTTAGGAAATGCTGTATTCTTGCTTGTTGGTGGAATCATCAGCCTTGTCCAGGAAGTTTCAATGTTGGTGGCAGGAGTTGTTTAACCTCTCCTGTCTCAGATTTCACCATCTCATGTGACTATCCCAGCTTCATGGCTTATCTGGGACCTTCTGGGAGCTACTGGTGCTTTGGGTTGGCGAGGAGACACATGTACAGAATAGAAGAAGCACACATCTGCCCCAGGAGGTAAAATGCAGAATTATCTCTGTATTATAGATTTGCACTACAGTTTCTCTGATGATTAACCAGTCTACGTTCAGAGCTGAGTAGTGTCTGACTCAGAGTTAAAACAGGAAGATATGAAAACAAAGATGCCAAGTACAGTCATCCATCAGATACATAGGACATAATAAAGGAGTTAGTGCTTTTGGTAAAGTTGGTGTTGGGTTTCTATGAAGTAACCTAGACAGCCATTACCCGAGCCTGCACATCAGGGCTGTTGTCAAGTTAATGAGAAGCTAATAATGAACTCAGCTGGGTGACCTCCAATATTAATGATGGTTTGAAGTAACAATAAGTGAATCTAGAGGAAGGGGCAATTAATTGAAATCCGTTGGCCTTGTGGCCTGATCTGGTATTTTTATGATAAAACTAGGCAGAGTATGAGGATGAAGGCAGAAGAAAGCACACATGGCACTTTAAGTGAGTAGCGAGTTAGTACCTGGGATCTCACTTGCCTTTTGTCCCCTGTAGTGGCCCCGACCTCTCTCAAGAAGAACTCGTGGCATGATAGCACTGACCTAGTTAGGGACTCCCAGGAGGAAAGCATGGAAAACTTATTCACTCATTCTCAGAGCAGGAGTAACCAGCAACCACCATCAACATTGTCCCGTTCTCAGCTGTCCCATCCTGTGGGTGCCCAGGCCAGAGGCACGACACCACCAACAGTGATGAGGAGGGGACAGAGCTCCTTGGAGGACCCAAAGCTGTGTGTTCACTTGAGATCTCTTTTAAGTTTATCTGAAATGTCTGGAATCTATTCCTTGTGAAGTAGATTTACCATTACCTTTGCTTCATTCTCTGATAAAGACAATGAGCTTTAGAAATTAAACTTCTTATCTAAAATCATGTAGTCACCCTGCAGAAAAGTCAGTATTTAAACTTAGGACAGACTAATGACAAGGTCCAATTTTCTCCAATTAAAGAATACAGCATTTTTATGAAGAATCCATTTGCTTAAACATGAAATAAATGGAAGTAGCTGACATTGTTTCCCAGTGTCACTGCAGTTACTCCCATGAAGCACTTTTCTTCACTCTGAGCTTTAGAAGATGGATTTCGGTAATGGAGTCAAGCTTTCACCAGAAGGGCTGAGTGGGGTTTCCAGTTCTCCCTTTCAGGCAGAGCGCTAGAACTTCTGGTTCTGCTTGGTTCCCTGACTTAGCTGTACTGTTCAAATGTGCCTAAGGTTTCTAGTGAGTACCCAGGATGGTTCAAAGCCAAGTTTTAACCTTGCTAACTTAGATAATCTCATCTAGCTTTAGGTTAAGTACAGATGAACTTACGTCAGAACTAAAACGTGTACATTTTACCCTATTCCAGTCACCCGTGATTCACAGAGATTTGATTTGTTGAAAATAGCTAAGTTGACAGGGAGCTACAGTTCATCCTATGAATGTGTATGTCTTGATTTTTATAAAGAATTGCATGAGAATGCTACAAAAATCAGTATTAAATGACATTTAATTTAGGTTTATGAAAGCAAAGTGGCCAATGGGGGAAGAGTGTGATCGAGCAAGTTGATGTTAGAGCTCAGGGCTGACAGGAACTCTGTGATTCAGAAGGTCACATGCCTCCAGTTCCATAGGTCCTTAGAAAGCATCATATTTGACCCACCTGCTTTGCAAATAGGGAAGCAGCCTACAGGGGTTTACTGACTTGTATTTTAGAGTCACATCACAAGTCAGCAAAAGGCTGTTGCTGGAGAGTCTCTCTCAGGGCTCTCTTTAATGACAACAGCTGTGGAAGACTGCCCACGGGCCAGTAGAAAAGGAGTTTGTAGCTTGTACTGTCTTTGAGTTAGAGAAGTTAAAAACGTCAAGTGAACTGATGAGATAGACTTTTAATTTGAGCAAAATGTATCTTTTTCCTTTAGTCATCACTTTATATAGAAAGACACCTAACTCTTATCATTCACTCATGTGCTCTGACCTACCACCACCCATCACCCCTTTCCAGCCCTCTTGCAGGTAGGAAAAGTAAAATAAATTGTTTGACTAACTATTGATTTAGGAGTGGAAGGGTCACATGTCACTTCTGGGAGGAAGCAGTGAAAAGCCCCAGATGTCCTCCAGATCACGTCCCTAGCTATGGAGTCCTTGACGGGGCATGTTTTGGAAGTTACTTCTTCCTGATATGAATGGATCTGCATCACTGCTTGGCAGGTTCTTTCCTCAGAGCAGCCCACAGGGACTTGACAGAAGTGATAACTAAATCACTGAGATTTCAGAGTTCAGTTAGGACCAAAGTCGCTAATCTACTGACCTACTGAATTTGAAATTATTCTTGTATAATATGAATAGTAAATGCATATGATGCATGCAGACAATATGAATTGTGACACATATGACATGTTCTGACAACAATTAGCATTCATCAAGTAGTTATCACATCAATGACATGGGTGATTTCATTTTATCTTTGGAGACTCTCAACAGTATAGCAGTATTCCATTTTATAGATGAAGAAATTGAAGTTCTGAGATTTAAAAATATGTCAAGTTTAAGCAATCAGAAATTACTGATGTCCAAACTGGAATTGTGGTAGATCCAAATTGGGGTGGGTTTTAGCTACAAAATTGTATTACCTATAAGGTGAGATCAAATTATACAGAAATTTAACCCTTCTTTTTCTTTTTTCTTAACTATCATGTTTTCAATGGCATCATCTGCTTCAATGGTTCCATATAATTCTCCTGTAAAGCTATTTCAATGCCTGTAATGTTGTCTTTACTGCTGGATTCCAGGATTGTTTCTTTTGTGTATATACCATCATTGAATTCTGATAAATTGAACTTCTGACCTAAGGGCAGCACACATTTTTATGATTTTATTTAAATCGTTGTCAAATTTCCCTGTGAAAAGGACAATAACATTTTAAATTTGATCCATCCTATATAGGATCTTATGATTCACTTAAAAACTTTCCAACACCAGGGGCTGGAAGGTGGCTCAGCAGTTAAAAGCACTGGCTTTTTTTGCAGAAGACCTGAGTTCAAATCCTAGCACCCATATGGTGACTAACAACCATTTGTAACTCTACTTCCAAGGGATCTGGTGCCTTCTTCTAGTCTCCATGTGCAAATGTGAAATGGGTGTGCTTATATACATGCAAGAATAACACTCATACACGTAAAATAAAAATATAAATAATTAATTAAAAAAAAACTTTCCAACACTTGGATCTTTTGCTTAAATTGCAATTATTAAGTTACTTTTGTAAAGCTGGACATTTTCTAATGAAATAGACTGTACTATTTTCTTTATTAATTGCTTCTTTTGATTCTTTATGCTATTATAGCTTGGTGGTTAAGATATATTTTTGAATTTAAAAACTAATTTTTATTATTTGTATTTTATGTGTATGAGTGTATTGCCTGCATATGCTTAAGTGCACCTATGTCCTGCAGTGCCATCGGACGTCAGAAGAGAGCATTGGATTCCCCTGGAACTGGAGTTTGGATAGTTGTTAGCCACCATATGAGTGCTGAGACTTGAACCCAGGTCCTCTGTAAGAGCAGCCAGTGTTCTTACTCTGTAAGCCATCTCAAACCCCAAGATATATTTTTTTGAATACCTTATTTTACAAGTTGCTATAGGATATGACTTCTGGAAAAAACATTGATTTTTGAGGCTGCAAGATGTATCAAGTTTCTTACGCTCATACAAACCATTAGCTTTTCATTTATCTTGGTAGAATTACAAAGAGACTTAAGATATTTTTGATTAAGGCTTATGGTATAGATTACTGTCTAACCATGACTGGAAAATAATGAATGATATGCATTCATCTAAGCAAAATGCACGTTGCTTCAACATTTTCTCAGGTTACAAAACTCAGGTGATGCTTCAGTGATGTATACTGAAGGGCTCTAGAAACAGTGGCATAGATAATACCAGTAAATTTACATTTTACACAATATTATACATTTTAAACTTTCTCATACAGCATTTTTTCCTGAATGTTAAAAACTCTAGATGATTTCATGAAATTAGACAAATAGGAGTGGACACAAACAGACAACAGGTTTTAGAGGTAACATTAGTTTGGAAAGAAATATAGGAGCTGGATTGATGCTCAGCAGTTAAGAGCACGCAGTGCTCTTGGGATAGATGAAGCTTGATTCCCAGTGCCCATATCAGGCAACTCATAATCACCTGTAACTCCAGCTCCAGGGAGATCCAAAGTCTTTGCTTCCATAGGCACTGCATACCTGCCCACCCCTCACATACATAATTAAAAATAAAATAAATACTTTTTTAAAGAAAGAAAAATAAATGATATTTATGCAAAATTTATCCTTTCTTCAAATTATCATTTTTATTGATGTTGCTAACATTTTGTATAATTGCATATATTTGCACATGAACACATCAGGGAGAGAGGGAGAAAGAGAGAATGAGAAACAGCTCTGATTTATATTATAAGGGTACCAGGACTGGTCTTTCTTTATTTGGCTAAATGAAAGACTTTCTGTTATGCTAATGAGAAAAGCCAAAACTTGAAAATCAAATTTGCCACTTTAAGGTCAGTGTAAACACTGGAAGCTGCATAGGCAGCTCGACTTTTAATTCTGGAAATGATAATAATTTGTGTATGTTAGCTGCAACTCTCAGGTATTTGTGTGGCCTCATGTAAAGAACAAAATGAATGTTCTTAATGTTGGCACTTGGCTTTGGATATGCATTCATTTAAGCAAAATGCATGTTACGTCAACATTTCAAGGGAAACTTTATCTCTAATTATAATCTCAGTTGAAGGGACAGTCATGAAACTTAGTTTTATAAGGAAAAACTGCCTAGGTGACAGTTGAGCTCAAATTTGTTTGTTCCTGGTGTTTCTGTACTGTGTATGAATTTTTCCTGGTAAGTCTGGTCAATCAAACAGCCCTTGACTCCAGAGTGAGAAGAAAAATGGGTGACATTTTGAAATTGTAATTTAGACAATTTAAAATTATCAGATTTGTAAATGTAATTTCTTAATATCTTTTTTTTCAAATATAAAAATTTAAAAAATAGTACTAGAGACAATAAAGTGAGCCTTCTGTGGCACTCTGTCCTTTGAAATGTTTACATTAGATTTGTAACTGTTAATTCCATGTCTGCTATACTTTCATTTAGAATTGCTATTGCCTCTGGGGATAAAAAGGGATTTTAAATGGTCAGCCTCCTACCAAAGCACTTTTATCCCTAGAGTTACTATAGAATTGAATATCAATTCTAGGTGGGTAAGAATATAATAAGATATGAATGTTAGGCTTTAGGTTTTTTTTTTTTTAATCTTTTAAGAGAAACCAGTTCTTTTATCCCCGAAGATAATATATCAAACCAGTTTAACGTATGACAGGATATTTAAAGATGTGAGGGACTTTGAGATGAATTCAATCTTCAGATTGAACCTAATATTTCAAGAATTTAAGTGACTATAATTAGTGAACCAAAGTTTAGTGAGAAGTAGAAATGAACATCAGAACTTACAGAAAAAGGAGAATGAGTTTATCTAGTGGATATATTACTGTAAGTTACTTGTTGATGAAACCTGCAAAGAAGGGGAGAGAAATAGAAAATGCAAAGATGGTAGAAACGAACCAGGCATGTGCTTTTCAGCCAGAAGATTCAGGGAAAGAATGGAGAGGCTGATGCTGGAGCACAGGAAGCATAAACTCACTGGGTAGTCAGCTTGTGTTTAATGAAGACTTACAAAGTGCCAAATCTGCATCAGGAGAGGAGATCTGTGCATTGGATAAAGTGAAGTTTGTGTTCTGCCTTTTTCATCAGAGAATCTCACAGTCTAGTGACTTAGGCAAAAATGAGTAAGATACCAAGTAATTAGAGTGATGACAGAGACACAAGAGACTATTAACAGTACCATAGAGAAGGGACACCAAAGTCAGGAGATGAGATAGGCTCCTTGATACGGAGGAAGTTAAATGAATGTTGACAGAACAAGAGGATGTGATCAACTGAAGGTCACAGAAGACACCAGGGGGTGGTAGATGGTGTGGCTGTTAAGAGAACTTTCTGCTCTTGCAGAAAGACTGGGGTTCAGTTTTCAGCACCCACATCAGGATGTTCACAACTGCCTACAACTCCAGTGTAGGGGAATTTGATGTTTTCTGACCCCTACAGACACCTGCAGGCATGTGGTGCACATAAACTTATGCAGGAACACAAATACACATAAACTAAAATCTAACAAAAAAGACATTTTTGGTCATTGAAAAATTATGGACAAGGCTAAGATATGAATATGTACATAACTGTCAACGGTCTACAAATATTTCAGTATGAAAAACATCACACACACACACACACACACACACACACGAAAGTGATTGATGATGTCCATGAAAGGTCATGGAAAGACTGAGAATGATTTAAGGGAATGAAACAATCAATACCTAGAAAAATCACTTTTGTGGCAGTTGGCTGATAAACTAGGAGGAAAGAAAGAAAACTGGGAGATGGGAAGGTAAGGGGAAAGTTAAGCTAAGAAAAGATGAGAGTCTGTGGTAAGGTAAAAACAGAAAGTAGTACAGGAAGACATTCTTTTCATGGTTTTGAGAATTTCATACATGCATGTGATGTGTTTTGATATAATCCAACCCCATCCCCTCTCCTCCAGTTTCTCCATGTTCCCCCACCACTTTTCTTTCCAAACTTTACCTGCTCTTTTTATTTTTTTAATCCACTGAGTCTATGTAGTTCTGTCTATATGTGCATGGTGTAGAATGAGCTACTGGCGCATGGGTAGCCTTTCTGGGACCACCCTGAAGAAAACTGACTCTCCCTCACCCGGCAGGCATCAGTCACTCATAGCTCCTCAGCCATTCATGCTGGGATTTTAATTGGCTTGATCTTGTGCAGGTCTTATACATGCAGCCACAGCTCCTGTGATCTCATGTATGCAATGGTGCTATCCTGTCTGACAGATATTATTACACTGCAAATGTCAGCTATCACTGGTCCCTATAATATCCAGGTCCCCTAGTCTGTGCTGATTTCTGAACCCTGGGGGAGGGGAAGAAAATGCATTATTAGGTATAGGTAGTTAGAATGGACAGAATGTTTCAAAGAAATAAAGTGAGAGATCTAAAATGCATTTTAAATATCTTGGATGGCTAGGAGTATTCAGCTATGGATTGGGTGTTTGTGTCTCTCTGAAATTCATTATGTCCCTATCCTAGCCTCCAATGTGATTGGAGGGTGTCTTTGGGCATAGATTATGAGAATGAGATGCTCACAAATGAGATTAGTGCTTTTACCAAAGAGATCCTAGAGAGCTATTCTTCCCATGAGGACACAGTGACTGGTAGAAGGCCTTCTCTGGAGTGCCTCCAAACTGGCACTGTGATCTCAGACTTCCAACCTTCATGAACAGGTTTCATTTTTTTGTAAGGCATCTACTCTGTAATATTTTGCTGTATCAATTCAAAGTAAATAAGACAGAACAGGGTGATATAAACTGTCACAGTAGAGAATTGTGATTAGCAAATTATAGTTGTACAGGGTCATATGTTGTTGTTTCAACCAAGTGTTTTTTGAAATGTTGTCCAGTAGTGTTTACTAGACACTCACTGGTCATTTCAGGCCAGCCTGTTGACTAACATGCTGAGAAGGAGATGGAGACTGAATTATACGGGTATGTGTCACATCTTGATATTCTTTGTAAGTAAACCATGGCATTCTCCAATTAGTTGTCCCAAAGACTTCTTACAATGACTCATATAAACAAAATCTATGCTAGATTAAGAATAAGAATATAAGGATACACACACACACACACACACACACACACACACACACACACATATACCCATACACACACACACACACACACATACACACACACACACACACACACACACACACACACACATACATAAACATGCACTTTGCTTTCTTCTCTGTGACTAGTTTGGAATATTCTACACATTCCTACATTTTCTTTTTCATTCTCTTTCACTCTTCTCCTCCTTTCCACACACACACACACACACACACACACACACATATACCCATAGATGTAGATATGCTATTTTACGAAAGAAAAATTAGATTCCTGAACTGTCTTTTTTTACAGAGAGGAAGAGATTCAGACAGAGACAAAGACAGAGAGAGACACAGAGACAGAGAGAGGGAGTGAGCTACAGTATATGTGCATGTGTGCACATGTACATTCACAAAGGCGGGGAGAGGGCATCAGCTGTTCTCTAACCCACTCTGCCTTATCCCTTTGAGGCAGGCTCTTTCCCTATACCAGAGCTTGCTTTTTTTTGTCCCTACCGGCAGCCCTCAAGCCTCAGTAATCTGTCTCTGCCCCCCACAGCACTGGGATTACAGAAGGAAGTGAACCATTCCTTTCCTATTAGCTAGGTTTTGGGATCTGAGCTCAGACCCTCATGGCTATGCAGTAAGTGCTCTTAACCTCTGAGCAATTTCTCCAGTCTCCTAAACTTCAGATTCAGACAACATTTCCTCTCAGTAGAAGAAGAAATTAAAAAGCATATGGCCATTAATAATCATATGAACAAAAATATTTATATATTAATTCATCTTAATAAACAGCCTCAGTAATAAGCATTGACCTGCCAAGTTATTTTTAAGGTAAAACACATGGATGGTTGAGTAGAGATCAGGAAAGTTACAGAGTTCCTAATTCTCCCCTTTTCCACTTTACCACAGCAAATAAGATCAGGACAGAGCACCTCACCTTCCAGTCTAGCAGGTCCATAGGCAACAAGATTATTTCAACCATGAATGATCTTAAGAACCAATAATCAAAGTGACAAATCCTCAGATTATCTGACTGTGTTTACAAGCGAACCCAACATTCCTTATTAACACCAGGAAGTCGGCATGTGTCCTAGGCACTGTCTGTGAAGGTTCACCTGATTGTTCTGCGGTCTCTGCTGTAACCGTGGCAGCACTGAATGCTGTGGACAAAAGCTGTCAAGTCAAAAAAAGCAGACTTACTGCCATCTGTCTCGGTCACCTTTAATACCAATACTTATTCAGTTACCAGATACGGCGGTGAAAGATTCAGATTATTATACTTTCAGTATTTTCACATGTAAAAAATATCATTTGTTGAGTTTGAAACTGACTAGAGAGAAATCGTAAAAAATGGCCCCTCATTTGAATCAATTTAAATCCATAGCCTAGAACACTGTGACTAATAATTAATTGTGGCTAATGAAATAGGGCACATGTAATTAACAAGACCCCAAAAAAGAGGCACACTCTGTCATTTTCAGACACAGTATGCTGAATATGCTGGAGTGTTAAAAAATAAAGTTGGGACTAGGAAAAATATACAAAGGAAAAGGGGGGAAAATCTCTCCTTTACACATAGTAACTTCTGTAGATTATAGAATCTTAAAATGTCCCTGACGTTTTTATGAATGTGCTTAAGTAAATGTTTACCCAAGCAACATGAGTCCCTGGTAGTTTTTGCTAAAAGTTCTCCATTAACTGTGTGTTTCATCTTCGCATTTTACAAGGTGACAAATACAAAATTGCAGGATAGCATGTGGTGCACAGGTTTACTTGCATGCAACTGCCACAGCCACCAGGCACTGCCTTCTCAGTGCAGCTGGCTTTTTGTAAATCAATTATAGTCATTTCCTACAGATTAGGAGTCACACTTTAAGAATGTGCTCTTATGTGTCTTAATTTGACTTTGGTAAAATTCCACTGGATTATAGAAAAACTGCAGGGTTTTATGACGAGCAGGAGACGAGCCTTATTAAAGGACTGAGATATTTATTATTCAAGTCACGTTACCGCTTCATTAGAAGCCGTGTCATGAATAACTTGCTCATCCTCAGCATGGATTTTAAAACATCTGAAACCAAGCACAGGATGGGAAGAAGAGGTTTCTCCAAACCTTAGCTCGTCCTGCAGAAACAAAACACATGAAAACGACATACATTATTTAAAAGGAGATTTGGGGTGATGCTGTAACATGTGACTCCCACTCCAAAGATGACTCTGCATCAACTGCATTGGCTTCCTTAAAGAAATATTTTTAAAGCTGGGCGTGATGGCTCACACCTGTAATCCCTTTCCTTGGGAAGCGAGGCAGGCAATTGTTGAAACGTCAAGGCCATTCTGGACCACAGAATGAGTTCCTGTCTCACAAACAAAATGAAACAAAATCAAAATCAAAGAACAAAGAAATACTTTAGAATGCAGAGTCTGTCTTCAATATGGCATAATAACAAAATACTGGGATAATAGTAAAATGCCACTCCTAAAGTTTCAGAGGTAGAGGCTGGGAAATTTCTGTGGTAGAGTGCATGTTTAGCATGCAGAAGGCTGAGAGTTTTTTAAACTTCCAGCACCACCACAGACCACAGGCATTTTTCTGTAACCTATATTGCAGCTTCTTAAGTAATTAGAGAAAAAGACAAACAAAATGGGTAGGTTGTAAAGAAACAAAGGCACACTATTCATCATTTGAAAAGAGCATAAGAACTTAAATTCAGAGAAACTGGCAGGAACACCTTTTGATTTTACAACCTGACAGAGCTGTAACAGGCCCAGAGTTGAATAAGGAAATTATAGAGGGCTCTGGGTCAGCAGTGATCTGCTTCACAGTTAAGCAATATCATTGTAACCAATATTTACAGAGACTCTTTGTTCCTTCTTATCGCTTAAGGTCTGTTGGGAAAGGAATGTCTTCAAATGTTGCTGGCTACAGCAAACAGGATCTCCTCTTCTAATTCAGCACCCTTGACCTGAATTTCTTATCAAGCCATCTTCATAAAACATCCTTGCAAATGTTTTTAATTGCGTATCCGGTTCCAGATCAAGTCATCAGCATGTCTTTAAAGAATAACCCCAGAAATGAGCTATTTACTACAGCATTAATGATTGTGGCTAATGACTAGCATCACACACCAAGAGATATTTGTAGGTCAACACATCTAAAGAATCATTCTGACATGATTACGTTTATAAGCACAAAATAAAAGACAGTAGGACAATGAAATTTACACAGTAAATGTGAAAAAAGTACATTTAAACTGAATGTTGCATCTTGGAAAAATTTCAGAGCAGTTTTAAAATAAGTTCTGTAGTGACATTTTTGCTCTCCTTGTTTGAGCTAAGCACAGTTCATATTCTGAATGTATTTTAACCTCATTGATGAACAATGATCTCTTGAGACCACTAGATTTCCTTTGACCCAAAGATAAAGGATTTGAGAAGCTTGAATTCATGTATAATTGTGTGATCCATGGGAAGCCAAGAGCAGTGGTTTGGCAATTTCATCATCTCTGAAAGCAAAATACACTCATGGAATCTATGCTCTAAGAATAATTTAGAGACTTTTTCTAGGTCCATTTATTCTTTTGGGTTATTAAGAAATAAATTGGTAAGTAGCCACTGCAGTATAATAAAAGTTTCTTTTACAGCATTTTGTTAAATGTCAACATTTATATTAGTCTTCATCATTATGATCTTTCTTTTTCTGTATAAAACTATCAAGAGAAATTAATTACCACAAAGCTCAATTTTGCTCTTGGACCACAAAGTCAAGAAACTGACTCAAATAGTGGTCTCAGGAATCCTTGAAAATAAGGATATTTTCTTCAAACCTGATCTAAATTCTTTAGTGTTTTATAGGCTTGTGTGTTAAATAATATAATTTACATACTCTAAATAAAAAGGAATAACATGCTTAAGAAATTTTACCTTTTCATAGTCACGAATAAGGCAGTACATATAGAATTAATGCTGCTAATGGCTGTCAGATGTAGGTTTCAGAAACAACTGTATTGTGTTTAACATTGACAATAATTCCTTAATTTAAATTAGAGTCCATTACTAGAAATACACCCAAACCTGCCCTGAACATCAGGGTGTACATCTTTCTGTAGCTTTTTGCTCCTCACCCCCTGTATAGTGATTTTTCTGTTGGGGAGATAAAATACCACGACCACGGCAATTTACAGAAGGAAGAACTGATTTGGGCTTACAGTTCCAGAGGGTCATGAATCCATCATGGCAGCATGTGGCAGGTGTGACAGCAGGAGCAGAAGCTGAGAGATCACAGGCTGAATTGCAAACATGAAGCAGAGGGAGTCATCTGGAAGTGGGGCAAGGCTATGAACTCTCAAAGCCCACCCCCAGTGACACACTTCCTCTAGCAAGGCTATACCTCCTAAACCTCCCCAAACAGCACCACCAACTGGGAAAAAGATGTTTAGGTGTTTGATTGAATCTATGAAGATCATGTCTCATTCAGACCCCCAAACCTTCAAACATTATTTTTCCCTTCAAAATAGTATCATTTTAAATTTTAGATTTTAGCCCAAGTATATATTTTAATTCTTCCAGCTGACTTTAATCTGTTTTATGGTTCTCTAAATCATGTTTATCTTTAACCCATTTTTTATCACCCTTTATTTTCAGTATTTTTCTTAAATTGGCTTTTCTTTTGGTTTATGCTGATGACACTGACTCTTTACGCCAACTTTTTTCTTTTTTTTTTCTTTTTATTTTATGTATATGTGTATATTGCCTGTGTGTAGGTAAGTGCAGAAAGGCTGCTGGATCCCCTGGAACTGGAGATTCGAACCTAGGTCTTCTGCAAGAACAACCAGTTCTTAACCGCTGAGCCGTCTTTCCAGCTCCTTTTTTTCTTTTGTATGGCATGCTTGCTTCTATCAAGTCTTATCTATTTTCTTTCTGTTGATTACTCTTTACAAGTCCAGGTGCTTTTCTTTTTTGTTCTTACTTCTATGTTTTATATATTTTTAAAAAATATTTTATTTTATGTGTATGAATGTATAGCCTGAATGTATGTAAGTGCACCCATGTTGTGCAATGTCTATGGAGGTCAGAAGAGGGCATCGTGTCAGATTCCTCTTAGAACTAGAGTTACAGAAGGTTATCAGCCACCATGTGGGTGCTGGGAACCAAACCCAGGCCCTCTGCAAGAGCAGTGGGAATTGAACCCGGGTCCTCTGCAAGAGCAGTCAGTGCTCTTAACCGCTGAGCCATCTCTCCAGACACCTATGTTTTATATTTATATGTTGAGCCCATGATGCATCCAGAAGTCTGCGGGTTTCTATTGCACCTTTTCACTTCTTTTCTACAGCAAAAATGCATTAAAAATCAGGAATGAACTTCAGAAGTATGTAAAGAAGAAAGATTTAAGGGATTCAAAGGCCCTTTTCAAACAAAAGCTATGATATGAAATTCATTAATTCAAGGACACTTATCATAAAATATTTTCAAAGATGTCTTTCTCAATTACCATGTACATTTAAAACAATGGAAATATGATGAAAACAGGAAAAGACAGCCCCCAAAGCCTGTTCTATGACATTCATGAGCTGCAGAAATAATGCTCCTGAGGGTCTGCTCGGGCAATCTCTCTAAACACTTGCTGTCTAGGAAGATTCTCCACACGCAGTCCTTCCGCTGCAGCCTGGCAAATGGGGTGGGGCTAAGCCTCATTGCTGTTCACGCAACCAAGTCCTCTAGACAGTCCCGGTTAATTCTACTTCTTTCATGTTGCCTGAATTTTCCATTGCTATCATAATGTGTATATTTTTCCATAATGTGTATTTTTAATCATCCTTTTTATATGAATTTCTTTTCATTTGCAAGAATGCTGTGTTCAGGAGTGCATTTAGCTACAAATGAGAAAAAGTAATTCTGATTACAGGTCAAACACATAGGGATTGTATTATCTCTTGTATTAAGCATTTAGAAATAGAACGGTTAACTCACGTCTGGAGCATGTAGCTCCTTCTCTTTTCTCGTCTCTTCCTCTTCTTATGTAGTTTGATCTTTTGGCCAGTGGACACTGTATCTGCATTATGGGAAAAACTAAAAAGGGACATACTTTTTTTCTTGAGACCCACTGTCCTGCCTGGAATTGTGTCATATACTGAATTCTAGTTGCAAAGGAAGCCAGAAAATCAAATTTTTAATAGTCTTTGAGTGGAGGCAAACTATGTCTGGAATCTTCCATATCTTCCGCTACAGACTTAGCTTTCCTGGAGGGTAAATAAATCTTGAAACTGTCCAAGCTTTCATATGCCTAACGATTTCTGAAATTTCTCATTTCTCTTGAATGCGGCTTTTCCTGATGCAAAATTTTTGGGTTCTAAATAATCCCCCTAGCTCTTAGACTACATAGCCCAATTTTATTTTAGAATCTCTGGTAAGTACTGGAAGTCTGGTTTGATTCTCATTTTTTTGTGCTTAACATGCTGTGTATACATTTCTCATCCACAGTAGACAGCTTTATGATTCTCCTAGAATTTTAAGTTTTTCCATATTGAATCTAGTTTTGGAATATTGATACAGCTCAATATTCCTTGGGTTTTAAATTTTGAATACTTTAATTTCATTTCCTTCTTTTATTTATTCATTTGTTTGTTTATATCTGTATGTGTATATTACTTGCATGTATGTAAGTGCACTCATGTTGTGCAAAGCCCACAGAGGTAAGAAGAGGGCATTGGATTCCCTGGAACTGGAGTTACTGACAGTTGTTATCTACCATGTGGGTTCTGGGAACTGAACCTGGGTGCTCTGGGACTGAGCTCTATCTCTATTCCAAAAATTCTAGTTTTAAATTGACTTGTTAACATAATTTACATAATTGTTTCTCCTCTACATAGTGTACAGTTCAATCTTTTAGTATATTTCATATTTATGCAACAATCATCCAAATCTAATGTTCAGATGCTTTAATCAACCGTTGTACCTATTATTAGTCACTTCCTGTCCACATGCCTTCCCTGGTCCAACCCTACACAGTCTATTTACCTTCTGTGCGTATGGGTATGTCTCTTTTTTATACTTCATACAAATAACATAACTAGGTATATGGTAATTAGTGACTTCCTTTTGTCATTTGATATGATGCTTTTGAGGTTCATATAATTTTAATTAAATTTATTTTGATCAAAACATAAAATAACAATTATGTATATTTATGGGGGTTATTTGATACTTTGATTGTTGTGAATATTTTATCATTATTAAATTACATTAAACTATATAGCTAACAAAATATTTGTCATCTGTGTAGGGTGAAAATATTTCTTCTAGATTTTGAAGTTTATTGCAAATTATTCTTATATATTCTCACTCTACGTTTTAATAGTATATCAGAACTTCTTTCACCTATCTAACTGTAACATAGTATTCATTGATCAGCCTTTCTGTCCTATTCCCTTCTTCTAATTCTCCTCAGCCTCTGGTAATGACAAATCTAATCTCAATTGCCATGAACTCCACTATAACACATTCCATGTATGAGTGAAATTATGTGGTTCTTATGTGTCTCTGCCTGCATATTTTTAGTAGATGAATATTATTTCACTGTATATGTGTAACATGATAGACATTTAGACTGTTTCTATTTATTGGCTCTTATGAATACTGCTATAATAAACACACAGGTTCAGTTGTCTTTGATGGTTTAATTTATTTTTGTTTGTATACCCAGAAGTGAGATTGCTAGATCATACATAGTACAGTTCTACTTTTAACTTCAAAAATATTTATTATTTATTATTTTTATTTTACATGTATGAGTGCATTGCCTGCATGTGTGTAAGTGCGCCTGTGTTGTGAGGCGCCCATAGAGGTCAGAAGAGGGCATCAGATTCCTTTGGAATTGGAGTTGTTGGCTGTCATGTGGGCTTTAGGACTGAACCCGGCTCCTCTGCAAGAGCGACCAGTGCTCTTAACCACTGAACCATCTCTCCAGGCCCTACTTTTAACCTTTTGAGGATGGTTCTTAGTGTTTTTCATAGTGGCTGTACAACTTACATTCTCACTGGGCATGAACAAAGTTTCTCTTTTCTCTACATCTTCACCAGCACTTGTTAGGTCCAGTCCTTTTTAGATTAGTCATTCTTACACGTATAAGATCATAGCTCTAGAGGCTGGAGAGATGGCTCAGCGGTTAAGAACACTCACTGTTCTTGCAGAAGACCCAGGTTCAAATCCCAGCACCCACACACAGCAGCTAACAACTGTCCATAACTCCAGTTCCAGGGGATCTGACAGCCTCATCTGTCCTCCGCGGGCACTTCCATACATGCAGTGTCCTCCACGGGCACTTCCATATGGGTGCACTTCCATACATGCAGGCAGTACATGCATACACATAAAATAAAAATAATAAATAAAATATTTAAAAAGATCATAGCTCTATTGTGATTTTTATTTGCATTTGTGTAATTACTAATGATACTTAGAATTTTTTAATATATCTGTTGGCATTGTATATCTTCTTTAGAGAAATGGCTAATAAAGTCATTTGTAAAGGGGATCATTTAATTTTATGCTATTGTTTTTAGAGTTGCTTGTATAGTGTGGATCTCAACTCCCTTTAAGATGTATAATTTTTAAATGTTTTCTCCCATTTGTTCAGTTGTATCTTCACTCTGGTGGTTGTTTCTAGTCCTATACGGAAACCTTTTATCTTTTTTGGCTTTTACTTCTTGTGCTTTTGAAGTTCACTCTGAAGAGGCCATTTGTGTATTCCAATGTCTTAAAGCATTTCTCCTTTTTTCTTCTACTAGTTTCACAGTTTCAGGTTTTTACATTTAAATCTCTAATTCATTTTGAGTTGTTTATTAGTTTATTGATTATTCATTTTCTTGTTTTTTTTATTTTTAAAAACTATTTAAATTTTGTTTATTATTTTTTATTTATGTGTATGTATGTGTGTCTACTTGTTGGTATGCATTGTGTGTGTGCAGGTTCCTGTAGAAGCTAGAAGAAGAAGGTGAATTATCCGGAACTGGAGTTACAGGTGGTTGTGCACCACCTATCATGAGCGTTAGGAAGTGAACTTGGGTCTTCTGCAAGAGCAGCAAGTGCTTTTAGCCATGAGCCATCTCTCTGGACTGCTATTTGTTTTTTGAGACGGGGTCCCGTTATGTAGTCTAGCCTGGTCTGTAACTCGTTATGCAGCCCAGGATATACTTAGATTGTGATCCTTTTGCCTTATCCTCCCAAGCTATGAAACCACAAGGTGTGTGTCACCATACCCAGCTTGAGCTGACTTTTGTGCTGTTGAAAGATAGTGTTTAGTTCATTCTGCAAGTAGATAGTGGATTTTCCCAGCTCTTAGCACATTTGTTGAAAATCAGTTGTCTATAGACACATGCATTTACTTCTTGACTCTTTTCTATTTTTTTGGCCTATGTGTATGTATTCACAATGATACCATTTGATTTTAATTGTTTCAACTGAGTAGTAAATTTGAAAGTCAGGTAATGTTGTGCATCCTGTTTTTCTCCTTTGTTCAGGATTGCTTAGGCAATTACAGTTTTATTTGTGTTCATGTACATGCTAATACTTCGCTTATTCTTATAGCTGAGTAATTTTTCATAATATACCACAGTTGTTCATCTGTGCTTCCACCCATAAACATTTGGTTATTTATATTTCTGGTTACTTTGAATGATGTTGGGGTGAATTTTTGTGTAAAACATTTTTTGGTGTGTGTGTGTGTGTGTGTGTGTTACATGAGCGACTGAGGATTACATTGTTAGTTTACCAGTGTAATCAAATAAATTTCATGATGTTTTAAAGGACTTTTCTTCCAAAGTTTGGTAATGTTTGAGGGAGTGGTGATGGGAAGCTTTTGTTTACCAGCTGTGATTTCTCTCTGTGGACATACTCTCTTTTTAAACAAGTTTTGCTACATCTTACTTATCTATTTTGTGTGCATGCATGTATGGTTACACGTGTAATGGCACGTGTATGGAAGTCAGAAGACAACATGAAGAAATTGATTCTTTCCTTCCACCATATGGGTCCCAGGGATGCAACTCAAGTTCCTGCCCTTGGTGGCAGGCACTTTACCCATTGAGCCATCTCATTGACCCATATGGGTACACTTTCTAAAGACAGGACTTGTTTCTACTAATTTCTGTGAAAGCAATTTATATTTAGCAATCTTTTATTCAGGAACATTTCTGTTAAAAATACAAGGCAAAATAATGAGAGAAAATCTTAAAGGAAAAAAATAGGGGGAAAATGGTATGTTTTCAAGACAGATGAACATTCCAGAGTAGAAAAGAGAAAGTAAAGCTCATTTCAAAAAAATTATAAAATAGAAGTGTAAGAATCAGAGAAACAGGATGCCTGCTTCTAGGTAATGCATTCTAGACATGATAGGGAATCTGCACCATGAAATTTCAACAATATGTCGCCTAAACAAGACCTGAGTAATGACAATACCAGTTCACATGTCAGTGTGGATGAGGGAATTTTCATAGGGCTTCACCTCTAGATGAAGACGGACAGGCACTCAATGGCTGCTCAGGTAGGGAGAACCAGTTTTCCCCAGGGTCTATCTGTCTGATAGATTATCTAATCCCAAGCGGTCAGCATACATGCACAGACGTACCACTAATGGGACTCAGTGCATTATATGTGTGTATATTGCAAATGTACGTCTGTATGTATGAATATATAGCAATAATGAAAGAAGAGTACCAAAAATTGAGAGGAAGTATGGGGTGGAGAAGTTGGAGGGCAGGGGAGGGGTGGAAAGTATGTAATACAGTACTCATCTCTGAGATTTTCAAAATTTAAAAAACATGTAAAAAATTAAATGAAATAGTTCATATAGAATTCTTAGAACACTGATGTATAATATGTGTTTGTATCTCGTCATTATATTCTCAAATATTCATAAATTATTTAGACCCTTTTTATAGTGAGGCTCAATATTAACACGTATATTTTAATTAGAAGTGTGTCTTTGGGCTCTGTACATTTCCACACGGCTCAGGGTGAATTTGAAAGTCTTCCTGAACAGGTAGGCATTCTTTGTGTATAGATGATCCTTTGCTATGTCTGTGTACATGGCTGATCCTTGCACTCTGAGTCATAAATTCAAACCCCTGTGCTCATTTTCTCAGGTTAATTTTCATCTTCCATTTTCTAGAACTTATGATGGCTAATCTTGGTTGTCAAATTGACCAAATCTGGAATTAACTGAAATGATAGAGATCTTCTTGATTGGATTATTTGAAGCTAGAAGACCCACTCTAAAAGTTACATTCTGATGGCAGTCTGTATAAAAGGCCATGACAGAAGGGAGCTTTTGCTTTTAACCTGCTGCCTTCTCGCTCACTGGGGGCTTCATCTTGTTGCTGTGGCATTCCTTGGCTGAGAGTAGAACCAACTTCTTCAGATTCTAGCATAAACTGAAGACTAGCAGGCCTCCAGGAATCCTCCAGGCCTTCAGTGCCAGATTGGGACTGCTGAGACATGCAGCCTCATGGACTGAGCTACTGTGGGATTCTCAGGCTCTCCAGTGTGGTGCAGCCATTGTTGGACTACTTTGATTCTATCCTGTAAGCTAATCTAATAAATCCAAATACATATACATATGTATATTCATTTTATTAGTTCTGTTTCTTTAGAGAACCCTGACTAATACAGAGCTCTTCCCATGGAATGCTGACCTTGACTGAGAACGTTTAGTTCTTATATGATAAATAGCATAAAGGTTTCATTCCAGAACTAGTATCTAGGTTATTTAAAAGATATTTATTGATGGAAGAATTTTCTGTTATTCAAAGACAGCATTTACAGAAAGTCAAGTTATAAACAAAACATGGTAGAAGACTCACCCCTGTGAGGTTATCGTATCTACATAATACAATGATTGAGGACGGAAATATAAGGTGGGTAAGATGATATTAAGAACAATTGCCACAAGAATCATTTTTTATTGGATAGATATTATCATGCTACTTGATGAAAACTTCATTGATCACCCTCTGGCAGATTCTCTCCTTTATTTCCCATGAAAGGAAGAACAAATGAGAAAAACTAAAAGGGCACTTCAGAAGTAAGCCACACAATTCATAGAAATCCATAGACTGAGAAGGCCGGTTTGCCCTCTGGAGATAGGTGGTTAGAAGTTTCAGCAAGGATTGTGAGCTGCATTGATAGAGCTCTCCAGAGTAAAGCCCTTCCTTTATAGACACGAGGCCAGGAGTGAGGACTTTGGTTCTGTTTGACAGGCTGAATATAGCATGTATCTGTGGGTTAAGAAAAGAAGGAGCAGATCCAAGACTTGAAGTGATCCGAGCACGGAGGCTTAGAGGGTAGAGATCTAAGACACTCAGTTAATGGCAACATATTTATAAACGGTAAAATAAGTAAAGTTTAACATAAATCCTGTCAGTATAATTATTTAGATTCTTTAAATCTATTTTTCCTTGATGTTTTAGTGCCTATGTTGTATCTAATGCTGGAGAGAAACTGAAATTATATTGTTCATATAGTCTAAGGGGCAGGTACTGTGATTAACTGCAGAGAACAGACTTGATTGCTGCTTTCATGGAAGTAGCAGAATTGTGCCCCAAGTACTGGCAGTTAGCTGAGAAAGAGACTCAGCATAACCACAGTATCTAAAGCACAGGCATTGTAAGAACAAAGAGATGGAGTGCCTCACTCAGTCCTTGGGTGGGATGAAGTTCAATGAGGGCTTTTCAGAAGAAATGACTGATGGAAGAAGTAGATGAGATCGAGCAACGAAGTGGGAAAGATAGAAAGAGGGACCATCATTTCAAATGAGGAGAACGTCCACTTCTAGGCACAACATTATATATCCAAAAGACATTAGCTATGAATGGATGAGCACAAAGGAGGCAGGGAGGGGCAGAGAAAAAGCTGAAGATGCTGAAGGCCAGGAAATACAGAGCTTCATAGGTGTCCTACCTGAGGTATTTAACCTTAATCTAAGAAAATTGAGCTCACTGAGCAGTTTTAGTTAGGAGACTGTCATTAGGTTTGTGCTTCAGAAAGATCATTGTGGCCGCAACACAAAACCTGTCCTGAGGAGAAATAAGGCTGCGGGAACTGAGTGTCATTAACATGCTTTTAAGCAGCCACATGAGACAGGGTATCCAAGTGAGCTGTGATGATATTTCAGACTGGAATAGAAGCAATATGGGTAGAAACATTTGGATGGACAGATGCAGGAAAGAGACACAAAAACTCCAGAGAATTTAGTTAATGACTATACGTGGGAAAGCTGAAAAGAGGAAAAGCCATGGGTCAAGGTGCCTATGTCCTTGACTAAGGCAGGTCGAATGCAGATATAGCACACTAAGTTTATATCTGTGCCATTGTATCAAGTTTATTATTTTTTCCATCATCATTGCTTCCATTGAAGCAAGAAGGGGTCTTAGGGAGTTTATATGGGTTACACAGCATTCCTAGGTACTAACTGGAAAGTCAAATCACATTCGTTATTAGGTCACTTTTGTCCATGTATTTTATTACATTTTTACTTGCCATTATGTGGATCTCAGGTTACTATAAACATTTCCTTTGTCCTTCAGTTGTCAATGCATGTTCTTTGCATTTGTAATGGATAAGCTCTGAGAATTAAGTTAACAAAATTCAGTCCTGTCCTTAAGTAGCTTGGAGCCTCAATTCTTGATTTACTGCAAGCAGGAGCTAGAAAGAGATTGATAGAGGCTTGTCCTATAATCATGTGCCAATACTGCCAACATTAACTTTTAATTTGTTACCTAAGTAGTAATGTTAAGTTTCACAGCAATTTTCCTTTTCCATTCTGTTGGAAATTTGTTTTCCAGCTAAAGGAAAAGGTCTTGTGGCACACTGAACGTGAACTTTTCAATACTCAGTCTTTGTCATCAGAACCTCAGTGTTTAGCTTTGAGAAATGCCGCATTTTAAAAACCACATTTCTTACCCATCTTGAAGCTATATTGAGGCTTGGCACATGATTATTAAGTTCTGGGAAGTGAAAATAAGGAAAGCTGCTCTGTGGAGCTTCTGAGATGTGCCCTGAAAGACTGGAGCTGTGCATCCCCTAGCTGTCTCTTCCTCCCTGCTGTCTGAAGTCCAGATGAGGAGCTGGAGCCAGACTTGTCATTTTGGACTTTGCTGGTACAGGAAGGCTCTGGGGGTAGCACAGCCCTGATCTGGGAGATACCAGGTGCATGATAACATCAGAGAGCTCTAATAGAATTCTAGCACCAGAAATATCAGTGATTTTTCACTTGGAAGAGAAATTCCTAGTGGCTTATAGTTTATATACTTATAAAGTGACCAAACATACTCCTAACTCATTACCCCCTACCCCAAATAAAAAATAAATTAGTTAACCTGAGAAACTGATATTATTTTCTCAGAAACTCTTTTTGAGTCAACTAAACATTGGCTGGGAGACTATCCTTGTAGTTGTTTTTTTAAAATATTTTATTTATCATTTTTACTTTATGTGTATGCGTGTATTGCCTGCATGTAGGTAAGTGCACCTGTGTCATGCAATGCCAGCAGAGGTCAGAAGAGGGTGTCAGATCCCCTGGAACTGGAGTTACAAATGGTTGTTAGCTGCCATGTGGGTGCTGGGAATCAAACTTGGGTCCTCTGCAAGAGCAGTCAGTACTTTTAATTGCTGAGCCATCTCTCCTCGCCAGCTCCACTTGCACTTGTTTTTAAAAAGGTATGCTGAGGATAATCATTGCAAGAGTTTGAATTACACAAATGGAGACCCAGGAAGAAGAAATAACTTCCCAATTAGAAAATTCTCAGGCAGTGAGGAATGGTGTTATGTTTCATCTCAGGATACTCAGCAGGCTGTTTTGTGGAGGTGTACCCATGACAAATCACTGAGAGAATATTTATTACCAGTTGATTTCAGTGCACACACAACCAAAGAAAAGCACGTGTGCTCCACAAGTCTCTCCTATCTGCAGCAGAGGCGTCCTTCAGTCCAATGCCAGGACTTGATCAGTTGACTCTAATAGTTTAATCGCATGCTTTGTGTATTTTGTCCCACCTGTGCTTTTATCAGCACATCTAAATTGCATAAGCTGAGGAATTTGCAGGGCTGAATTTTTTACTTGTTCTCATCATCTTAATTAGGACCATGTTCACTTCTCATCTCTATTTCTAAGAAGGCTTATGTATGAGGGAAAGTATTAATATTTACATCAAATTATGAATAATTGGGTTGTTTGAACTTTCCAACTTTCCAAGATATTGTGAATTTTTGTAAAAATGAAAACAAAAACTTCTGAAATATATATATATATATAATTGAAATATGCATGCATATAGAGAGAGACAGAGAGACAGAAAGAAACAGAGAAAATGAGAATAGTAGCTGCCCTAAATCACAACGTATTTTAACAGCAAATTCAGTAAGCCATGGCAATATATCTACACCTGTGGCACTGAAGGTAGATTACAAATGATGTTTCTACTTCACAATATATCTTAGAAAAGTGAGCACAAAAATTGATTTATGATTAACATCATAAATCCCTTATCAATGACAATCACATGAGTATGGCGTATGAATTAACTTTACACCGTTACTGAGAAGGAAATGTTGACAGAACAGGTAATCACTCAGCACTCATGGATCCCAACAGGTAATTGATCTGCAGCTTTATCTTCTTTAGTCTTAGGAGAATAATTGTCCAGAAATGACAAATGTTGCCAATTCTTTGTTCCCTAGACAATGTAATTGTGAAATAGGCAATTAGACTAGGAGTTTCCGATCAATATTTTGATAACCCTTTAAAATGAAGCATGTTTTTGATAGTGGCCAAAGATAAGGACTGCATTAAGAGGGAGGGTTTCAGTCAGTGGTGCTGTGTCTAAGTGGAATTAATGATGGGTCTGTGATACTGGTAGAACATTAAGTGGGATTTGCTAATAAATGCTACTACGATTTTACTTCTATTTCATGATTGGCTTTTTATTAATATAAATGAGGTAAAATTAACAGCAACTTACACTATGCCAACCCATTTAATTTGATTATATATTTTCAACTGCTTTCAAATGGCATATGTAGTTTCAAAGACAATGAAATAATTTCAATCATGAATTTTAATAAATAACTTTATATAGACTGAACTTTCAAATTGCTTTCCGACACATCTTTATCTTGACAATAAAAAGAGGAGAAAAAAGTCCTGAAGAAAGTGATATTTGGGGTTGGAGAGATGGCTCAGAGGTTAAGAACACTGGCTGCTCTTACAGAGGGCCCAGGTTTGATTCTCAGCACCCACATGGCAGCTCACAACTGTTAGTAACTCCAGTTCCGGGGGAATTCAATGCCCTCTTCTGACATCTGCAGGCATTGAATTACATCTAAGAGAGGTACAGAAAGTCTCAGAAGACAAGGGGGACATTATTGAGAAGGGACTTCCGTGTTTTGAAGCATTAACTCTATCTAATCCCTGGGTGACATTAACTGTTCCAATGTTCTCACTTCTGTGCAACCTTGAAGGTGTCTTAAATGTTTTTAACAGTTCCCTGTCAAATGTTAAATCCAGTTTTGATTTATTTCCTTTTCATTAAATGGAAGAAAAAATTAGATCCCTTTTTACACATTGAAACTTAGACTTAATTCCAGGCAGAATCCTCTTGTACGTAGAAATAATTGCACATGAGGCCATTCAAAAACCCCATGATGTATTTGGAAGCAATGGTAATAAATAAGAACAAAGAGGCATTCTACAAAGGTTGATATGAATTTAGAAAAAGAAAAGCAGAGCTTTTCTCATAATGGCTGGAAGTACTTTTCTGGACTGCTCTCTATTCCTAACATCATTTAGAGGATTCTGCAAGGAACCTGAACCCCCGTTTTCTTTGCAGTGGACTCCTGACCCCCTAAATGCTGCTTAGATTCTGATCATCAATGTTCATTTTTTAAACTTAAAATTTTTATTCATTTTAATTTTATATGTATGGGTGCTTTGTCTCCATGTATATAAGTGCATCCATGTATGCAACATCCACGGTGGCCAGAAGAAAACATCAGATCCCCTGTAACTGGAGATGATTGTTATGTGGATGCTGGGAACTGAACCTGGGTGCTCTGAAAGAGCAGCCAGTGCTCTTAACCACTGAGCCATCTCTCCAGCCCCTATGTTTTAGCTTTTTAGCCTTCTTTAACACACTGACCCTGTATGATGCTGTGATGTTATTTCAAGGAGTGTGGTGAAGGGTGGAACACTACTGTAATAGAGGAGTATTAGGATGGTGAGGACTCTGACTGTTATGCTGCAGGTAGAAGTGAAGGGAGGAGTGCCAAACCCAACTACCTCAATGCAGGGAGAGACGAAGATGACTCAATCTATCCAAGCGTGGCCCCTTGCCTGGGGCTGGGAATGGGGTCTGATAATGACATAATGGGGACAAAGTGATGGACAAATGGAAGAAGGGAATGAGTAGGTTCTGTTCGTTTTAATACAGTCAATTCAAGTTGGCACTGAGATATTTAAATTTGCATTTCTAGGAGGAATTTGGGGTTATAGGTTAAAGTTGGAGCTGTAAGGAAATGTACGTAAGTAGCATACACACAGACACATTTGTGGATGAGAGTTCATTGAAGGGTTGGGGAAGAGTTTGAATCTGACCCTTGGAAAATGGAGACATTTTCAGAGTGAGGAGTAGACCTGGAGAAGGTAGAATCATATTAGAAATGGAGGAGCTAAGGACATAACTCAACATGATGAAGTAATGGTGAGGAAGAAATTTTTTTTGAGATTTCTTAGTTTCATCACACAATACTGAATGTGTATATTGTGGCAACATGCAGATTTCTTTCAAGAGAAACTTCATAGAATACAGATTGATAACTAATTCTCTCTCTCTCTCTCTCTCTCTCTCTCTCTCTCTCTCTCTCTCGATCCTTGGTTGAACTAAGACCAGACTTGCCTGGTTGTACAATGGATAAATACAATGGCTGTACTATTGCAGACCATTTCTGCTCAATACTGGCTGCTAGGTAACTGTTGCTTGGAGACTCCCCTGTGTCTTGATCAGTCAGAACTGATTCTCCCAGTCCAGGTTTCTCAGAACTGCGATGCTATCTGAGCTCTTCCCACACTAACGCTCTGGCCTCTACTCTTTAGCTTGTGCAGAGCCTGCTCTTGCTGACTCTTCTGTTCTCCTTTTATCCTTCACAGGCCTATCTCCCAACATACCCCTTGGTGTCTGCTTCTAAGAACAAGCAGACTGTTACATGTGCAGTTTAATGGCTGACCTTGACTACTCTAATAACTCAAATCCTTCAGAAACATGAGCCAAATTCCTGAAACATTAATTTGCAATTGATATTTTTTTCTCCAAGATGTAATGGTTTAATTTGTTCTAAATTCCAAATTGTATTTGTAGTCATGTTTGTTTGAAAGTTGGATAGAACTACTTTGAATATTAATACATTGATGGTCTTCTGTATCATCACTTACAAATTTCATTTGAGGAAACAAAGGGGCTAATAGCTTGCCCGAATTCGTGCTGATATCAGGAGGCAGAGTTAAGCTTCAATTTCAGTAGATCTGTCTCCTGAGATCCATGTTTTCTATCAAGAATGAATCTTGAAATTGCGTTGGCTTGAAATCATTGAGAAAATCCCTAGTGGTTTAATTCATTCAATTTTAGCATAGTTCCCTGTCCTTGGTACTGGATCACGGGAAAGAAAAATGAACTCCTTTTTTAAAAAGTCATTTATTTATTTTTAATATATGTGTATGAGCGAATGTTTTATCTGCATAGAAATGTACTGCATACATGCAATGCCAAAGGAGGCCAGAAGATGGCGTCTGTTCCCCTGGAATTGGATTTGCAGATAGTTTTTAACTGCTATGTGTGTGCTGGGAACTGAATCCAGGTCCTGTGCAAGAGCCACTAGTGCTGAGTGCTGAGCCCTCCCTCCAGCCCTGCCTCCCAGCCTTTAAAAAATTGTGTGTTTTAAGTTCCTTTCCTTATGGAGCTTATAGCCAACTGGAGAAAAACAGAAAACAAATAAGATTCTATCTACTCCTTTGTTTTATCTAAAACAAGACAAGCCCAATGATATCATGCCTGTACTCTTATTCTAACACCTAATCACTAAAAGCAGAGTTATTGAAAGGGAGGTACTGGGAAGGAGAGTAGAGAAACTGCTAGTCCCTCTACAAGAGCTCAGCTCACTGAAAGCCCAGCCTTGAATTAATACCAGAAGACCCTATGTACCTCAGACATAAGTACTTAATGAATGTCCACCAACATTAATCTATTTGAAGTGAGGACCAAATTTCAAGGAAAATAGTGACATATGCTATACTTACAGAGTTTTCTTGAGAAACAAAGTCAATTATCATTTAAAAAGATTTAATTCAGCCAGGTGTGGTGGCACACCAGCCTTTAGTCCCAGCACTTGGGAGGCAGAGGCAGGTAGATCTCTGTGAGCTTAAGACCAGCCTGGTCTACACAGAGAGTTCTAGGCTAGCTGGCTCTATGAGGAGACCCTGTCTCAAAAATACTTAAAAAAATAACTCACATGTGATAAATTTAATATAATTAGATTATAATTTTATCTGTGGTGGTTTCTAGTCACAAAGTGTAGATTAAGACTTGATTTTTTTTTTGCATGTAATAGAGTACTTTCAACAACATTTATGATAACATGCTACAGGATTACCTATTTGTGACTTTTACAACTAAATCATTAAGAGAACCTCATTCATTCTAAAAGTCTCACTTAGTCTTTTAGTGATAAAAGTTATTTATATGCGTATGTGTGTGTACATGATTATCTATGTGCAGTGCATTTGTGTACGTGTGCATGTGGAAGTCAAAAGACAACCTCAGCTGTGACTGTTCACCTTGTGTTTTGAGACAGTTTATCTCCTTGTCCAAAATTCTCCAAGTAGAGAGTCTGGCTGCCCAGCAAGTTCCAAGGAGCCTCCTGTCCCTTCCTGCTACCCCTAGAATCACAAGTGTGTGTCACAATGCTCAGTTTACTGTGGTGTGTGTGTGTGTGTGTGTGTGTGTGTGTGTGTTCTGGGGGTCAAACTCAGGCCCTCTTGCCTTCAAAGCAAATACCTTATCAAATGATCACCTCATCATAACTATTTTGAAACATCTATCATGCAGTCATAGTTGTCAGCTTGCTTTTCTGTAATGTTAACTGAATTAACTATGCCATATCTCATAACTGTTTAGTGATTGATTTAGCATTTGTCTACTCTTGTGGCATGAAACACATTTCCTTGTATAAAATTTGTGGAATCTTGTTAAAAGTCAATTTGCATTGCTGTTGCATACTATTCACATAGAACAGATTCAAGTACAGCATCCAAAAATAACAAGACATAAAATCAAGATGTGGGGGTGATAAAAGATGGCCAGCACTGCATAGTGAAGAGAGCTTGAGAAAAGAATACCTTAAAAGGGATCATTTCATTTGTGGGTGTTTTGAGATTTTGACTTTTAGCTCCTTCAGCATGTATGGACTTGTGTATGATACTATGAGTATCCACTCAAACATATGAATTACTGTGCTGACTGTATTCCCATAGCACTGGATGTAGCTTCAATGTCCATTGGTAAAGAAAGAAGGACATACAACATGGGATATGGCATGGGATATTGTTCAGTTATCAAGTTGTTACTTTGTTAATTTATTTTTAGAGCATTGAGTTCTTCTACAGTGCTAAGTTCCAAACAGACTAATTTCCAGATCTTATGAAGTTTGACTCTATTGGGAGAAGACAGATATTAAACACAGGAATTTGTAGTTCAGGAGTCAATAAGTGTGTCAAGAAAACAAGAAAACAGGAAGAATGTGATAAATTTCTTGCTATGTATGTGCTTAATAATAGAATAAAAATAGTGAGGCAAAAATGACTAAATTGCAAGAAGAAATAAAAATGATCCACTCTTATATTTGTAGACTTCAACATATCTTTATCGCTGTTTAATAGATCTAGCAAGATAGCACCAATAATATAGTTACAACAACCACCATCATCAACCAATTGGATGCTATTGACATTTATGGACTATTTGAACAACAGCAGCAGGATACAAATTTTTCTCGAGCTCACATGGAACATTCAGCAAAGATCACATTCTGGTCCATTAAGTATACCTCAGATATATAAAAGAATAAGAATCACATACTGTATGTTATTAGACTGCAGTGACATAAAAACAGAAGCCAAGAGCAGAAACATATTGGTTAAAAACTCAAAATATTTGGAGATCAATCAACATACTTCCATAAACTCATTAACTGTAAGAAAGGTATCAAAAGGTTAAAAATTAACCAAGATTAAAAGAGGACAACAATTTAATAAATTATGGAAACAGTATTGAAAGGGAAATGTGTAGTGCTGACTTCCTACATTATAAAAGAAAGACATAAAATCAGAACCAAGCTTCCTACATAGGAAGAAACATAGAAAAAAAAACTTTAAACCTAAAACAGGAAAATGGAAGAATTCATGAATCATAATAAGAGTCATTAAACCTGGAAATAGGAGAATAACAGAAAATAAAGAAAATCAGAGTTGGTTCTTAGAGAAAACAAAATGACACAAAAACCAAAAAAAAAAAAAGCAACTGGTCAACATCCAGTAAGAAAAAAGAAGTCAAATCAAATCACTAATTAGAGCAGTGTTTACTAGTGCTTCCATGAACATTGCCAAGAATAATAAAGCAATATTCTGTGCAACTCTCTGAGAGATAATTTCAATAAAATAGGCCAATTCCTCGACAGACATAAGATATGAAAATCCACTAAAGAGTAAATAATTTGAAAAGACACATTTCTATTATAGAAATTAAACTGAGGAGCTAGAGTTATGGCTCAGTGGTTAAGAATATTTGCTGTTGATCCAGAACACCACGTTCGAGTCTCAGCACCCACATGGCGGCTAACAACTGTCCATAACTCCAGCTCCAGGGAATCTGACATGCTCTTCTGGCCTCTGCTGGCTTTACACGACACAGGTACACTTACATGTAGGCAATAAACTCATACACATAAAATAAAAATTAGAGATAAATTTTTTTTAATAAGTTAAATAGAAAATTAACTTTCTCAAGCTGAAAACATGAAGGTCACGATTCACTGGTGAATTCCATCAGACATTTAAGGAAGATTTGCTATCCGTTCTCCAGAGCACGTTCCAGGAAGCAGAAGCAGAGGAAATGCTTCCTCACTGCTTCCATGAGGCTTCCTCAATGCTTCCACAACCCTTGTTACCCAAACTAGACAATGCAAAACATGATGGAAAATGTGAGGCACAGACCGATGCGTCTCATGAACACAGATTCAATAATCCTCAGCAAAACATTAGCAAGTCAAATACAAATGTACAAAAACAACACGACCAAGTAGATTTATTACAGATCTATAAAGCTGGTTCAACATTCAAAAATGCAATATAATTTATCTATGGATAAGCAGGCTCCAAGAGAAATACCACATAATCATGTTGAAAGTTGTAAAAAGTATTTAGTAAAAAGTTTTGCTGATTCATGATATAAAACCATCAGTAAACTAGAAATAGAGGAAGAACAGTCACAGAACTAGATGGCTCACCACTCCTGCTCGATACCACGCTGAAAGTTTCTATGTAATACAACAAAATAAAAAGCATGTAACCCGAGTAATACAAAGACACCTTCTGTTTGTTTTATAACTCCTTTTGTTTTTATCATAAAAGAAAAAAATGCTCCAAGTACCCAAAAAGAAACTAAATTCCCACATGTTAACGATCTGACCAGAGCATTAGGAGCCTGACCTCTAGTGACTTGTGATGTTTTGTGCAGATCCGGAGAGCCTAACTCATAAGGACAATGGCACATTACCCAAATAAACAGTCTCCAGAAAAAGAACATGCTGAAACACTTACTACAAAGCAAGACCGTGAGATGCCAGCCTGTCCACTCGTGTATAGGCTATGTACAAACAGCGCACGGTGTTACCTAGCAACTTCCCCTTAACTGTTATGAATTGGACTTTTGCCCCAACACTGAGGTATGATCCCCTTTCTAGGACTTGCCACTGTCCCAGATGTATACCTCAATAAATTCTGTTTATTCTTGTTTGGGTAGATTCTTTTTATTGCCTATGCTATCTGCCTTCTTAGTGCCTTTTCACACAGAAGAAAATAATATAGAAATAGTACATAACTGGTTATATAGGAAAGAGAACATTATATAAAGGAACATTCTATAAAAGAACATTGTATAAAGGGATATTATATAAAGGTTATTTTATAACCTCTGTACCCTGGATTTTAATATGGACACATTTCTATAACCAGGTAGCCAAATTATGTATATGTGGATATTTAATTTTATATACATTTCCCCATAAGTAATGTATAGTGTGCAAATAAGCAACTATAAAAGTTTTGAATATCATGATTTTTCATGTGTTCAATGAGTGAAAAAAATAACTCATTAGAAGCCTGAGCCCCGCATCATGAAGGCCAAGAAACAGAAGCAGGAGCAGTCCCCTGTGTCTCCCAATTACATAGGAAGAATGTGGACCTATAGAGGGAAATGGTGCATTAGGAGTGGGACTAGAAAGACAGATAGTGACTGTAACCACTGTGGAGCAGAACAGGCCTGCAGACATCTGTCATTACGGCTAGTTTATCACAGAAGTCCAGATGGGATGAAATACATCACCAGAGGGAAGGAAAACCAAGATAAACTGGATCTCCTTTCCCAAAATAACCATAATGACAAACCATCCAAATCTTAGGCCAATTCAAAGCAGGGATAGAAGGAGCAGATCAGGAGACCATTTTAAGTTAAAGCTAGTTGAAGTCTAGAACAAACAAAGTGAAATTAGAAAGAGCTTGGGGGGAAAGTACTAGCTGGGGCACAGAGGCATACACACAGTACGACAGAGAATGGAGAAAGAGCAGGAGGCAGGGAAAGACTGAAGAAGACGGCAAAAGTAATTAAGTGATCAATTAGCATCAGCACTTTTACTTAGATGATGCAAAGTTTGAAAATGTGATATTTATAGATTGATTTTACCGATGGCTTTGTTCTGAATGACTTCATTTCAAAGGACTGTGTCAATATTTGAGGGTTAAACAAGAATTCTCTTTATTTTTGTAGAACTTGGCACATAGGTTAACTGAAAATTCTTATTAATTTTAAGTTCACTAAGTTCTGGTATATATTTTAGGCTAAAAGCAACATGCTAAGATACATATGAAAAAAAATCTCACAAATCTTTTTTATGTATCAACACATCAATGGTTAGATTTTTCAGTGCTTAGTTATCAGGTGTTAAACACACATACATAGGCACACACATGCATGGCACACACACATTTGTTATATTATTGATGGGAAAAACTCAAAGGGAACTTATAAAGGTACATTGAAAACATGCTCTAAGCTATGTTTGCTTTGCAATCTATGAAGATTGACATTTCAAATTGTCACTAAAGAAACAGAAAATAATTGCATCCAGTCTTTCAAAAATCTATGTGCTGGTGTCCCACAGTGACAGGTTGGCCATGCATTAGTATGGATCCATTTAGATGGATTCTTCTTTGCCTTCTTAATGGCATCCCTCAGCAGCAACTGCAGTTCCTTTGTCTACAGTCTAAGCCCAGGGCGAGATCTTACTGTGGCAGCAATGACCTTTTTTATTTCTGTTCTTACATTTCCATTAGTCTTTTTAGTCTGCCTAATGCGACAAGTTTATGTCAGCTAGCATTGTCTTAAACTAATATTACTATGCCAGAATTTTCCAAACAGTTTAACAATTTGCCAGCTGTTGCTTTTCATAAAAAATGAAAGGTTATATGTATTATTCCTTCCTGTGTTGCAGGAGGGGAAAAAAGGTAAGTATGTAAGATAGAAACTATAACTTTCCAGTACCCTAGTGATTTCAACTTCACCTGTGTTTCCAGGATGAAGGGATCCAGGAAAACTGGAGAGCAAGAAAATAATTTTTGCTGGGCATGGTAGCACATGCCTTTAATCCCAGCACCAGGAGGCAGAGGAAGGCAGACCTCTGTGAGCTCAAGGCCAGTCTGGTCTACATAGTGATTTCCAGGAAAGTCGGGACTACAGAGAGACTCTGTCTCAAAAACAAACAAACAAATGACAAACAAATAAACAAACACAAACAGAAACAGAAAAGAATTTTACCTCTGTGATGTTTAATGTATGCTAATGTTAATTCAGTCAATTAAGTTTATTAAAATTAATGTCTTTTATACTAAAAATATATTCCTCTAGATTGTCTCATATACGTGCATATGTACACACACACACACACACAAACACAATGGGTTAATCCTATATTTTTTCTATGCTGGCCATAATTGTTTGTACTCTCCCTAAAACAGGATTAGAAATGGTCAGTTAACATGGTGTTTGGTGGCGGTAATTGGTAGTTGTGCTGAATATTGGGACTGATCTAATAATAACAAACAATGGTCGATTAATTCTGAGGACACCGTATGGTCAGAATACAGTATGGATAAGATGGTGGACCCAAAGTCTACAAGTTTACTTATATGTACATAAAATATTATCATCTACAAATTTATTTAAGTATGTTTATTAGAACTTGGGGGAAAGTAGCAAGATGTATATTTTGAATAGACAGAGACTTCCCACCAGTTTGAAATTTTTATGGCCCACACATAAAGATTGTACTGTCATTGCAGGACAGATGTTAAATGTGCTCATAAAGTAAGTATCTGTTCTCAGAAACAATATGTCCTATCTGTATTCATATCTAGAAAATCAAGAGGGAATACTCATAAAATATAAGAACTCATGTTCAAGTAGGAGCTATGATGAATACTGCAAAGATGGAAAGCCCTTCAAGAGGCAAAAGGGAAGTCACAACGTGAGGACACAGGAGTATACATTTTAGCGGGTTACAAACAGAACCTTCCTTAGAGATCATCAAATCAGCTGAGCATCACTTTCCACATGCTGACAAAAAGAACTTGGTTTTCATTCTGACTACACAAAGAAGAAAAATAATTTGAATCAATTTAGAGAAATATGAAAAGGAAAGTTGATAGATCTTTGAAATTCTATAATTGCATGTATTCATTAACCAGAAGAGATTTTCTTCTTAACTTTCTCATTTTGGATCATCATTTCAACAGGGTTGACCCAGTGGCTGCTTCCATTCCTCCTAGAGTTTCCATTCACCCAGAAAGAAAGGAATGAGAGGGCTGGCTGCCTGATGGAGCAGATGCTTCTTGCTCAAGGTCTTGCTTTTGTTCCTTGTCTCTGACATTCTGACTCTTCCTTAGTCAGGTCTTAGGCACTTTCCTATTTCAGGGTTCAGATCACCCTGACTTCTTACACCAGAACAGTGTATACACATTTTATGGTTCAACTTATTTTCTTACTCTCCCAAGTGAAACTTCCCCTATCCTTGGCATTTTCTGAGTGAGCTTATGAGGTTTCTGTTTAAAGTAAAGATACTTGAATGAGGGACTGGAGAGAGAGTTCAGCAGTTCTTTCAGAAGACTTGGGTTCGAATCCCAGCACTCACATGGCAGCTAACAACAGACTGTAACTCCGGTTCCAGAGGATCAGACACCCTCTCCTGACCTCCGTGGTATTGCAGGATACAGGTGCACTTGCATACATAGAGGTAAATACACTCATACATAAAATAAAAATACTAAAATTTTTTTTAATAGTTGAGTGAAAATTAATGTGAGGGCAAAGGTCATCTTCTTTTACAATTACAGATTGATGGTTAGATGGATAGAATAATTTTGTTTCTGAGGTAGTTTCTATTATGTAGCCCAGGCTGCCCTGGAACTCATTACATACCCAGGCTGGCCTTGAATTTGTGATCCTTGTATCTTAGCCTCCCAAATGTTAGAATTACAGAAATGTGCCCCCACGTCCATCAAAGTGAGCCAAGAGAACTCTTTCTTAAGAAAGCTATCATAATTCTCAATGTGATCGAACAAGGCCCAAATATGTCTATTTCATAATCCCAGGAAGCTCTAGATATATTACTTTCTGTGGCAAAGTGTCTTTGCATATATATTAGTTACTTCTGTGCACCATGCCTAAATATCAGAGCAAAGCAAAGAGAGAAATTCTGCTTTTACAGTTTTTCCAAAGATTTTTTATTTTAATGAAGCTGGTATGCACAGTGTCCACTGTTTTGGGCCAAAAATGTACAAATAAAATTGAAAGGAGATGCATTCTGCAGAATAAACTTCCACATGAGTAGCTTTATTAAGTACTAGTGGTAATTAGAACTTTTCTAGGATCTTTAGACAAAATTTTGATTTTAATCTTTAAATGCTTTCTTTTAATGAAGTCATCTTTGGAGTCAGTAATCACTCATAACATCTGTCATCTTAACTTTAAATCTGATATTCCTCTTTTGGTCCAGACCCTCAGATTTTAAAAGTAGCTTTAAATCAATTTGAGGACAGATTTTTTTTTCCAGTTTTAATTCTCTGAAACTCCTCTGTCTTCCACTAAATATCATAGTCTGGGAGTGAAGCAATCAGATGCTGGAACTCAGGGCCAATTGGAAGGTCAGTATAAACGCTCATATTGGTTGATCTTATTTACTGCCACAAATTTGTACATGCACAGTCCTGAAAAGGAGGCCTCTCTGTGCACACGTGAAATTTTTATAAAGGAGCGGGAAGCATGAAAAGAACTGAGGTCTGGTCACTAAAGTTCAGCCTGATGAAAGCAACTAGCAATGAATACTACTAGAATGAGAGATGAGATTTAAATTACCAGCTACATTAAAGAAATAGGGTGCCAGTGTTCAGTTTCATAATGGATACTACATTATGAAAGGACTATTTTAAAAAATTAAAAAGGATTTGATGGTAAAGAAAAACAGAAAGAATATCTAAGCTGTTGGATGGTACTCTTCTCCGTTTGTTCCTGATAAACTTCAAGAACATCATCCTCCATTGCCAGCTCTTTTGAAGTGTGATATCGGCAGTTGTCACCCCTTCACAGAGAAACCTGAGTGAAGCCATTGGAAAGGAAAAAAAAAAAATAGTTTGGGCTCATGGCTTTGTCACTTGGGGCCTTCCTTTTGTAGGATCTTGGTCTGACTGATGAAAGAATTTAAAAATGGACTCAGGAGGGAACTCTAAGTCTTTATTGGAGTTGAAGAGAGAAAACAATAAGGCGGGCAAGCTGGATATCTTGTCAGGAGGAAATAGACAAAAAGAGGAGAAAGAGACAAAGCTATCCTTTTTGAGTTAGAAGTCAAGAGAGAAGGCAGGCTCAGCTGGTCTGTGACCAGCTCAATTCAGGGGGGTGGTGGTTTGCTTCTGAGACAATGAGAATGTCCCAACAAGCAGGCCTAGAATTTTGGCAGGTATCCTGAGAAAGGAGATGGATAGAAGGGGGAAGGGGAAAGGTCACACTTTCTGAGACAAATGAAAATCCAAGTAAGTTTAGCAGTGAGTCTGCAAGTGCTGTGTCAAAGGAGGGGCTTTCAGGGCATGTGAGTACATATCTCATTAAGAAGATAGCTATAAGGGCTGGAGAGATGGCTCAGTGGTTAAGAGCACTGACTGCCCTTGCAGAGGAGCCGGGTTCAATTCCCAGCACCCACATGGTGGCTATGAGTGGTCCTTAACTCGAGTTCCAGGGGAATCTGAAGCCCCCTTCTGACCTCGGCGACATTGCACAATACCGGTGTGCTCATATACATACAAGCAATACACTCATACACACATAAAATAAAAATAATAAATAAAATATTTTTTTTAAAAAAAGAAGATAGTTTTAGTTCCCATTTTCTTAGCACACTATGTCAATTCTTTTCACAGTTTGGCATTAAGTTAGCTTTCTCTAGGTTGTAGAACAGGATTTCTCCTCATTACAGGTCTCCAGCCTTATCTGGACATGGGGAGATATCTACAAGACAGTGTTATTAGCCATTTGGAAAGGGAATTATTGATCATTCACCATGTTATGTTACAGGATATCAACATGTTGATATCCATATATCACAAAGGGGGTCATCAACATCGGAAGCTGCCTATATCAAAATGGATGTCATTGGCTATGGATCATGCCACTTGTTCCAGAGTAAACTGGCATAGATATATATGGCAAATGGTGCCTGCGACACAGATGGTTCCCTCTGACCTTTTCATTCTTTTTGTACCTTGCAGGCAACCTCTATCAGTTTCAGAGAGTTCCATCAATGGTTGTTTGGCTATATGTACCTGAACAAAGCATCATGGTGGTATATGATGGAGGAATGCTGTTCATGTCATGGAGTCCAGAAAACATTAAGAGAGGTTTCCAGGAATGAGACACATCCAAGAACCTCCTTGCAGTGAACTACTTCCTTCCATAGGTCTACTTCCTAATGTGCCTAGAACACCCCAAAATGATTCTACCAGCAGGGGACCAATCTCCAACATATGAGCCTTAGCGGGGCAGACACTTCATAAGCCGACTACAGCACTATAGTTAAGGGTCTTGAAATGGAGAAATTTCAGAGAGTATTCATATGGGATCTGTGATACTGAGATATAAGATATTATATATGTATATGTGTAAATAACATATATGCATATGTGTGTATTGTGTGTGTGTGTATGTGTGTGTATTCCCCACCCTTCATACCAGCATACAACTCTTAAAACTCTCAGTATCTCCGAAGATGAGTGTCTTTGTATGCTAAAGAGATGACAGGTGAGAGGAAGGCCCTTGCTTCAGGCTCGGGGTTGGTTACCAGGAAGACCAAAACCTAATCAAAGGTTGGGACTTGTAGGTTCATTGAGACCTCTGAGTCAGAAAGAGGAGTTGAAGGTTGAGCTGATTAATGTATCTGTCATGCTTATACTATGAAGTCTCAACAAAGAAAAAGCTCAAAGAGTTTTGGGGACTTCTGGGTAGCCAAGTATGTGGAGGTTCCTAGAGATGAACACCCTTCACACCCAGGTTGTTCTACATACACCTTCTGTTCGGCTCTTCATCTGTTTTATTTGTGATATGCATGAGTAAAATATTTCTCTGAGTCACTCTGGAAAATTCAGTTGAACATAAACAGATTACCATGAGATCTCCATCTGCAGCCAGTTGGTCAGAAGCAGAGATCCCACCTTGGGGCACGTAGTTGGCATCTGACTGGAGGAGCAATCCTGTGCGAATGACACTTTAAGCTATAGAATAGGACAAGTTGATAGTGTCAGAAGTGAATTAAATTATGGGATCTCAGTTGATGCATCAGAGAAATGCTGTGCTGCTGGCAGAAAGAAATCCCTAAGCATTTTGGAGACCAGAGTTGAGGTATTCTGTGATGAGTATGAAAAGCAGAAAATATTTTGGGGGGTCTTTAAGACTAATTTCATCCACTAATATGAATAATTACTTACTTGCTACCACATTTGCCATCAATTAATTATGATGCTTAGTTTTTAACCTCATCATTAAGCTTTGGTGTTACAAAATTTGATTTTGGATTTTTATGTGTAAAAATCCAAATCCTTTCAACAGATGTAATAATTAGGGTGTAATTGAACCACAGACAACAGAGAATTCCCATCTCTACTGTAGAATGAGGGGGTGACATGGAGAGTAATACTATTTGGTGAGGTTGTGGTACTTGCTGTGTGGGATTTCATGGTATGAAACTACTGAGTGCTCCTGTCAGAAGTTCTAAAAAGAACATGAAGATGCTGAACAGAGAGCACCCAAGAAACACATGGATCATGGCACCAGCGGGGCTGTTGTAGTATTTTATAGATCAGACACAAATGCAATTTATATGGGAAATGACTCAACTAATTTACTTCGAAATATTTGACACAGAATCCATAATGAAGAATGGCCAGTAGTGGTAAGAGTAACACAGAGGTATGGAATTTGTCTCTGTTCTGCCTCCAGGAGTGCCAGCTATCACATCACCCTTCTCCATACCATTATGCCACAAATTGGACCATTACAATTATTTCTGAAATGATTTATAGTTTTGTTTAATCTTATTTTTATTTTTTTTTCCTTTTTTTGTTTTTTTAATTAGAAGAAGTATTTCATTACAACAGCATTAACCTATTCAGTAACATTTTTCTGAGCTAGGGTACATCTCTTTCAAAATTGGGTGTACATTTTTAGGTTTACAGATGAATTATTACACTTAAACAATCTTTTACTTGTTATAAACTATATTAGACATAAAATTAAATGAGGTTTTAACATTTAAAAAGATCTCCACTTCATTATTAAAATACACAGTTTCATACAGAAAAATTCATTTTAAGGCAATTGACATTGAGACGTTTTCACATGCATTTCTAATCTCTGTATATATGTGACTATTACTGGTCACAGTCGCTTACTTTCTGAGTTCTTCGGCATCTGAGCATGAATATAAACTCATCAGATAGACAGCCTTCCTCTCCCACTAGAGCCTCCATACTCTACCATCCCTGCCACTGTCCACTGTGCTGTCAGCACCCCCATCTATTCCCCCCTATCTGCCCTTCTGGTAAATCTAGTCAGCCAGAGGTCCCTATTCCAGGAGGATCAGCTGTTCCTCATCTACGGCAATCCATTGACAGCATTCCTTTGGATAGAATTGGGGTCTGCTGTTCATTTTTCAGGTAGTATGTTGGGTTACTGTCTGGAATAGGCTTTATCTATCCTGGCCAACATCTCGACTGAAGGTGTTGCCTGTCTGGCTTTGCTGTTTGTCAAGTAACTTTTAGTTATATATATGTATGCTCTTATGAAATTATATTGGCCCCTTTAATCTTTGGTTATACTTCCCTTTTGGGTATTTAAGGACATACAATTGGACCAGATAAACTGATTTGTTTTTACTCTTGAGGTCCTTTGAGGATCTGTTCCTCAGGGGTCCCATGGGGCTGGGAGGAGCCCCTGGCTCCTTTCTTCTACCAGTTCCATCTATGTGAAGATAAGTTAAAGGTCCTGCTCGACCATTGTTGGCTTCTCTTGGAAGCATGGAGGAAATGATTCCTC
>NW_008329666.1:3954234-3954417 GCF_000622305.1 Nannospalax galili
TCAACCGAGGAGGGCAGGGAGAAAAAAGTGTCCTTTGTATCCCTCTGACCCAATTAGTATAGATCTCAGGGTATGTCTGTTAAACATCCAATAAGTTTAGTTCCACCATTCTGGCATTTTTAATTACTGTGCATCATGCAGATAAATCTTGGGTAATGACCAGTTGGTCTCAAATAAACCTTA
>NW_008329666.1:3956148-3956772 GCF_000622305.1 Nannospalax galili
CGGGTCTTAGTAAGGAAGAAAGGGGGGGAAGTGGGGCACCTTAAGTGCGAAAACCATGATAGAGGGGTGAGACGATACAAGAGAGAAACAATGCCTAGCTAGTCACGAAAACCAGAGGGAACCATATTATTCCTTCAATCTACTGACAAATTATACATAACAGATCAAGAAATATATCTCTAGATAAGGTTTATTTGAGACCAACTGGTCATTACCCAAGATTTATCTGCAGGACACACAGCAACTAAAAATGCCAGAATGGGGGAGCTAACCTTCTTGGATGTTTAGCAGACATACCTTGAGATCTATACTAATTGGGTCAGAGGGATACAAAGGACACTTTTTGCTCCCTGCCCTCCTAGGTCGATTAGTTCCCAGGGACCATGAGCATCTCGCAAAATGTCCTGTAATGGTGGTGGTTCATCTGACCTCTTGATCAAGGAGGCCAAGGTGACCCCACCAGATGGACTTGAACCAGTGTCCAGTCTATAAAGAGGAGGGTCAACACGGAGGAATCATTTCCTCCATGCTTCCAAGAGAAGCCAACAATGGTTGAGCAGTTTCTTTGACTTATCCTCACATAGATGGAACTGGTAAAAGAAAGGAGCCAGGGGCTCCTCCCAA
>NW_008329666.1:3957287-3964027 GCF_000622305.1 Nannospalax galili
ATAGTCATGTATATAGAGATTAGAAATGCATGTGAAAACGTCTCCATGTCAATAGGCTTGGAATGAGTTTTTCTGTATGAAACTGTGTGCTTTGACAACGAAGTGGAAATCTTTTTTAAACGTTGGAACCTCATTTAATTCTATGTCTTATAGAGTTTATAATGAGTAAAAGATTATATAAGCATAATAATACATCTGTAAACCTAGAAATGTACAGCCAATTTTGAAAGAGATGTACCCTAGCTCAGAAAAATGTTATCGAATACGTTAATGCTGTTGTAATGAAATGCTTCTTTTAATTAAAAAAAAAATTAAGATTATGTAAGAAATTCCAGACTGAAGAAATGGCTCATAGTTAAGTATGTGTCCTGGTATCATAAAAGCATCGTTTTTAAATTTTCATAGAGCATTTTATTTTACTTTTTAAAAAAATTTATTTTTATTATTTTTATTTTATGTGTATGCATGTAATGCCTGCTTATAGGTAAGTGCACCGTGTTGTGCAGTGCCCCCAGAGGACAGAAGAGGCCATCGGATCCCCTGGGACTGGAGTTATGGACAGTTGTTAGCTGCCATGTGGGTGCTGGGATTTTAACCCTGATCTTCTGTAAGAAAAACCAGTGTTCTTAACCGCTGAGCCATCTCTCCAGCCCCTTCATAGAGTATTTTAAACTGTGTGTTTTCTATATTCTCATCAGGAGACAATACAGGGAAACAACTATAAAACCAATCATTGTAGTAGTTACTATTATGCCCACAAACCTATTTAAAGCACATAGATTTATTATTTCTCAATATCAACTAGGTCCTCTGCAGTGTCCTTTGAGGATTGGCCTGGGGATGCAACTGTTCCCAAATTCAGGTCTTAATTGATAGAATTCGGTTCCAAAAGACTGTTGAATTAATAGCTTGTTTCCTTGCCGCTGTTGTCTGGGGCCATTCCTGGTGTTTATTCATGTGGGTTCTCTCAGTATGGCTCCCTACTTAAACCAAAGCCCACAAAGGTCTCTTTTGTAAAGTGGAGTTCACATTTTTGGTGTCATATAACAAAACCCCCTTTCTATTTATTACATTCAAGTCTTAGTTCCTTCCCACACTGAAGGAGATAGGATGCATGTAGAAAGGTAGGCACCAGGAGGTGGGATCATGGGGCTTCTTCAAGACTTTCTGCCACAGTAACAAAGCAAACAAAAGAGACAAAAATCTTAAGTGACAGGGATCACACAAAAGGGGAAAAAATTTTTAAACAGACATTAAAGGCCCAAACCTAAGTTTCAGCATGTCTAGAAATTCTAAGAAGAAATATTAAGTATCAAAGCTTAAGCACTACTCAAAAACCAATTCCAGAAGTGGGAAATTTAATGTGAACATTCATGTAAAGGATAGAGGGCTGATGAGACAGCTTGCTGAGTAGTGTGCTTGTATAAACCCAAGGACCTGTGCTCAGTCCCTGGAACCCACACAAAGGTGGAAGGAGAGAACCAACTCCATAAAGTTGTCCTCTGATGTTCACATGCACAGAGTGACTTGTGCACAATGTCCTCTACACACATGCATCACATACAATAATCATTAATTTTTTAATAGAATGGAGAAAGGTACCAAAACATAATATATAAAGTATAAGACAATTTTCGTTGTTGTTTTGTATACTTTTTATTGAATTTTTATGTATTTTATACTCAACATCTTACTCATCTTTAAACCCCCTCCCTCATTCGCAACCTCCCATAACCCTCACCCCCCAATGGATTTCATGCATTCTGTCATTTTTGCTAAGGCCTATTGAGTCAAGTAAATGTACCCAGACATCCCTCAGTGCAAGTTCATCCACTGGGGTCTAGTCAGCCTATCTAGAGTAACTCCCTTTAGGAAGATCAGCTCTCCTCCATCCATCAGCAATCAGATGTCAATAGTTCTCAGTTAAAATTGGGGCCTGCTGCCCATTTCCCCAGTGCTACGCTAGATTTTGTCTCATTGAATTTGCATGGGTCTTCTGCATGCTGGCACCATTGCTATAGGTTCACATGAGTAAGGTCCCAGGAGCCTGTAAGACTCTGTTTCCATATGATCATGCACCTCCTCCGTTGGCTCTTACATTCTTACCACCCCCTCTTCTGCAATGGTCCCTGTGTCCTGAGTGGCTAAAGTTCAGTATAGGAGTCCTGCCCATGGACCCACACTCTGTAGACTTTTATCTCTACTCTTTTGCCATTTGTGGCCTTTTGTGATCATTGCCCTCTGTTGCATGAGGGAGCTTTGTGGATGGGAGTTGAGGGATGCATTAGTATTTACTCTACCCCTTGTTCCACTATGTTCTCTTAACCTTAGGTGTAGTGGTTCCATTGTAGATGTGTCACTTAGGGTTGGACATGTCACAGACACTTAATCTCTGTGTGTGACCAGTTGTGGAACTCTATGAATAGTTTCCATCTGTTGCAAAAGAAGCTTCTTTGATGACTGGTGACTGGCATACTTGTCTGTAAATGTAAGGATCCATATTTGACTTGCAAGTTTTTGTAGTGAGAATCCCATGTAAATTTCAAAACCATATAATTTCAAAAGGAATTAAAATTTCTTGGATCATAAAATGAAAGACAATATCAATTTTAATGAAATTAGCATAATGTTGATTTAAAATCCAGTAAAAATAGGCAAAGATGAAAATCACAACTCCTAATTTAAAAGAAATTCTAATTAAAATGTTAACAAACGCAAGAGAAAATACTGTAAAATAGCTCATGTGCTCAGTTAAACAGAAGGGCAAACTGTGTTTGGTACAAAAAAAATAACCCGCTGGGTGCGGTGGCACAAACTTTTACTCCCAGCACTCAGGAGGGAGAAGCAGGCAGATCTCTGTGAGATTGAGGCCAGCCTGGTCTACATCGTGAGTTCCAGGCCAGCTGGGGCTACAGGGAGACCCTGTCTCAAACAAACAATCAAACAAACAACAGAACAAAAATCAAACTATCACATTATCAACTAAAAGAACAACGATATATAAGAACAATGGATGTTGAAAAGCATTAGGAATACAGCTGAATTTCTAATAAAAGTCAGTACCACAGAGTTGAAAGGACTTGTTACATATTAACTAGAGGCAAATAACAAGCATTATACTGTATATAAAAATTGACAACATATATTACAATCAGGAGGTAAATAAGAACTTCCATCACAGTCATTATTTTTACATTACCCTAATCTAGGAAATATAATGAAAAGCTAAACTATAGCTGGGTGTGTGGCTCACACCTGTCATCCAGCACTTAGAATCTAGAGGCAGGAGGATCAAGAGTTCAAAATCATCCTTGGCTTCACAGTCAGTTGAAGACCAGCCTGGGCTTCATGAGACTCTGTCTCAAAGAAATAAAAATGAAAACAAACAAAAAGAAACTAAAAATATAATAAAGGTTGCAAGAGCTATTCTTTCTTTATTAACGATGTATTAATATATCTTAGAAACTAAAATAACTATTTTAGTATGTGGTGAGTTTTTGCATTAATACATAAAGTCACGTGCTTTGGATAAACATGTAAACCCGGTATTTATGTTATTATAATTAAATCACAGAAATATAAAATTCAAATATTTTAATGATAATATACACAAAATTTAATACAGTGAATCATAAGAAATTCATGGTCTTTATAAGACCGGGTTCTGTTTTGAGGATCATCAAAGACTACCTGACCACTGGAGTTACAAGCTATTTTTTAAATTTCTGTTTTAGACTTGGGTTACAAGACAGTAAGTGTCCACATGATTTTTTCGTGCACTCCCCCTTTTGATTAACCCTCCCCCACCCCCTGCCTGAAGATAATGGAAAATGGGAAGAGGCATAGAAATTTTTGGCATGACCACTTTTGGAGCTGATGAAGGATGGTTCATGCAAGTTCAAGTTGAAAGAAAGAAACCAGCTCTACACATATTTGTTTATACTAAAAAGAAAAAATGAAATGCAAGTTAAATCTTTTAAAATATAAAGACTTTTACATTTTGGATTAATAAGGTTCAAGTTTTTAAACTACATCAGTAAAAATCTGGAGAAAAGGTCATTCTATGACACTAATTTGTGAGTCAAATCTATATCTTGTATAATTATTTCACAATACTTACTAGGTTAATAACATTTATAATATTTCTAGGTATGTGTCTTTTGAACCTGAAATTTCACTTGCAGTAGTGTAATCTTAATATATTTAATATACTTATATAGATGTGAAATGTACATGCATGTTAATGTCAACAGCAAATGATTAGAAATAACCCCACATGAACCATGGAGGACGAAGCAGGAATCCTGAAGTGCTCATCCACTGTTACCTGAAGTTTTTCAGCAAAATAAGGCATCCCCATTTGTTCCTGAGTAGTTGTCATCACATTTAGTAAGTTAAGGAATGCAGAAGAATCTTCACAGATTACTGTAGATTGTGTCTAAGTGTATGTGTTGTGTGTGTGTTAGCATGTGTGTGCGTGTGTGTGTGTGTGTGTGTGTTATATGTACACAGATTGCCTCTGGAAGCTCTGAAATATTGGAGATCGCCATTTGCCAAGATTTACCTCTAGGTGGAGAAACAGAATGACTGACTAGAGGTTTGAGTTGAGCTGATACTCTTGGATTTTTTTTTTTTTAATTTTTACTTGCTCCTGAATTATTTTATTTAAAAACAAAACATTTTAAGAGTTATTCTGGGATTAACACCAAAGATCTATATAATATCTATAATTGGTAACTTAGCATGATCTTTCCCAAATAATGTATATTTGTAAAATGTTAGAAACATTATTCACTAGAAAATTTCAGTATTTCACCCATACAGAAAACATGTACTCTGAAAGTTCCTTTGTTTCAGAAATAATCTGGGAAACTTTTTAAAGTTAAAAGCACTCTTTGAATTATAACTGAAACAGAAAAGACTACTGGTGCATTCTAATGATTAAAGGACATTTGATAATGGATTTCATGGGGCTCACGGTATATGCATTGGTTTGACGATTTCAGCTGAGATTGAAACAGAAAAAGATATAACTATAGAAGTGGATGTACATTCTTTTCTTTCTCTCACAGAAGCAGAAAATCCACAGATTTTGTCCTATATCTTTAAGCAGAGCCTGCCAAAGCAAACTTAGATGGGGTCAGGCTTTCAGTTATACAGTCCTCAATAATTTTCTGCATAGTAACGTTGTAAAATTTGTAATTGTTTCTTTTTTGAAAATGAAAGTTTATTACTGTTTACATATAGCATACAGAAATATTCAAAGAATGAAAAACAGAATTTGAAATTCAAATCTCCCAAAAAGGTAACATTGCTCATGGAATCAGGTGTGTACATTGCCATTTAAGGAATTATTTTGCATTGAAAGTGTGTTATTATCTTGAGAGAGCATTCAAAGAATTTACACAAAGTATATATGAATTCATTGGTATGCCTTTTTAAAGTTGCCAATTCTTGAACGTGTAATTGTTTCTTTTGTTTCTTTTTAAAAGATTTTTTTTATGTTTAGTTATATGTGTGTATAGTGTGTGTGTGTGTGTGTGTGTGTGTGTGTGTGTGCATGTGTGTGCCTGCAGAGCCTAAAAGAGGTTATTGGATACCCTGGAGCTGGTGCTGGGAACTGAACATGTCTCCTCTACAAGAGCAGCAAGCACTCTAGACTGCTGAGCCATCTCTCCATCCCTGTCTTAATTGTTTTTTGGAGGGCATTTTTGTTCCAAGACTTCACATTTCTCTAATTAGTACTCTGAAGTTGTTTGATTTTTCTTCTTTTCATGTTGTGTTTAGAGACAAGGCAGTTAAATGATTTTACAAAATAGATCTGGTGTTGTAGGTATATTCCATATGTTAATTTCCTGATAAGATGATAAACATGTCAATTTAATATTTCATATTGGAATAAACCATGTGACAATTAAAATTAACTCTCCATACTATTTATATTGATTATATTTATCAATGTGATATTGTATCAACATATCACCCCATATAATTTGAAATGTTAATTTGCTTTAAGGTTTACATAATCGTAAAATATGTCCAATGGTTCAGTATTGGCACTAATATCTTAGGGGTGGTCAACAGCTGTTTGTTTGGCTTTAAGTTCCACTCAAACGGAGGGAACTCATGCCTGGTACTATAAACCTAGTCATGAGCAGGTGTCTGGAGAGGCATAGACGCATCTTACTAAATTGATATTCTATCCAACTGCCTTCCAAATACTCACCCTTAGACCCATAGATAAGTGCAGCTCTTGCCCCTCCTCTAAGATATTTCTTTTTGCAGCAGATGGAGCCACTACAGAAAGCACAACTGGTAAAAGTGCAGATAATAAGTGACCATGGAATGCCCACTCCCCCAAATTGGACATCTATAACATAACCCCACATCCAAGGCTCATGGAAACTCAAGAAAGAAAGGGCAGAAAAAATTGTAAGATCCAGAGGATCAGGATGCCTGCTATGAACTGGTGTCTTTTGGAGATGACAGAGATGATACATCTTGAAATCTCAACAATATGGTTACCTGCATGAAACCCATACAGAATTGCACTAGTTGACATATCAACATGGATGGGGGAAAGGTTCACAAGGCCTCACCCCAAGTTGAAGACCTTTGACAACTAACGGCTGCTGAGGGAGGAAGAGGTCAATTTTCTTCAAGTACAAACTCTGAAGGCAGTAGTGGGCCCTAAACCTATATGCATACATACAACACTAATTGGACTCAGTAGGTTTATA
>NW_008329667.1:0-1597 GCF_000622305.1 Nannospalax galili
TAAGCCAGGGACTCACAGCTCAGTCAGTCCTGGAACTCCTGATGTAGCCAGCGCCTGGAATTCATGCAATCCCACCGCATCATTTTCATCCCTACTGCTTCATTCTTAGTAAGAAGAACAAAGCATATGTACATATGACTGCAGTGCCAGGGTGACCTCGTTCAGTTCCTTCATCCATCAATAAAGCCCTTTGTTCTAGTTTTTGGATAAAAGGTAGCAGTTCTTCTAGCAATGGGTGGCATCTTGCTATCCAGAGGAGAACCTAGCAGTAGAAGGTGGTGCTTCACTCTGACCCTAGTTGCTCCTTCCCTCATTTACTTCATGCTATGCTCACCTGGGAACCGAAGCAACATTTAGTTACTAGGTGTAGTAAACCTCTCAAGTCCCTGAGAAGAAATGGCTCCAGGGACGATAGGACCCTGGGCTGAGAATCGAGGTGACAGGGAGGCTGGAGCTCTATCTGTCTGGATGTTTCTCTTTGTTCTGATATGCTCCTACTACACTTCTCCTGAACAATAACGCATGCTGTTGATATTGGGGTCATCTCAGGTGCTGATACTAGAAATGATTTTGTTTACGCCCTGGAGAATTTCGCTTACATCCAAAGGTTTAGGGAAAGGGTTCTGGTCCACTTCTCTGCAAAGAAATACACTAAAGGAAAGATGGAAAAATGGGCCTTTTTAAGTTTATTACTTAGAGAGAAGGAATTCACCTTCATTTTTGCCTTATTTAATACATAGCTCCAAATTTTTCATTATTCTTAGAGTGTTATGGGTGTAGTTCAGTACAAGTGATTGGTGAGGATGTGCAAAGTCCAAGGTTCAGCACTCAGCACTGGAAGGAAGGGAAAGAGGAAGGAAGGAAAGTAGGAAGGAAGAGGAAAAGAAGGAAGGAAGGAAGGAGACTGGGAGAAACGAGGAGAGGAAAAAGTAAAACGATTGTTCCTGGACTCCTTTCCTGAACCCTTTTCTTGCCTCCCGACGTCAACGGCAGACCTTGTCGGTCAGAAGTGTGGTAGGAATGCCTCAGAACAAAGAGAAAGAAATGCAGCATGGTCTGTGACTGAGTCCACGTCATGGCCTTGAAGCACAGAGGACTTAATTAGGACATGTGTGTTACCATATATGGGAGACAAAGTGACTGTACGGGCGTATAAAAGACTAAACTTCCTTCATTTGGGCCCTACTTTAGAGAATTATCTCTGGAGGACTGTGTTGGCCTAAATGAGCTGCTTCCTGCACATCTTGGGATCCTGGTTTACTATTCAGACTGCCCATTACATTTGCAGCTTGATTTTTATTGTCATTTCACAGCAGCCCTACCCCATTTTCGCTTTCAATCTCACTTACCTTAATTTAATGATGAGTCAGGCTTCAAAATTTTTCCTGAAGTTGACACTATGTACATGACCACTGATAAGACAAATGGAGGATGCCAGGAAGGGGGAGATGGGAGCCAGGCAGAAATGGCAAATCTGTTTCTAAGTGCTCCCACGCTGTGGTTAAATAAGGCCAGAAGTAGATCCACACTGAGTTGTTCTGGGCCCTGAATCTATCTTTTTTTTTAATTAAAATTTAAAAAATATTTTATTTATTAT
>NW_008329667.1:2311-4864 GCF_000622305.1 Nannospalax galili
AAGTCCTATCCATTCAGGCATTTGTACCCAAATGCCCTTCAGTGTAAATTTGTCCACTGGAGTCTAGTCAGCCCATCTAGAGAGTCTATGTAAGGCATACTCTCCCTCACTGAGCAGCAATCAGTCTCTAATAGTTCTCAGTCTAGTGCTGGCCCACCACCTATTTCTTTCCTCTCCTTTGGGCCCTTGTTGAATTGAGTTGGCATGGGTCCTGTGCTTGATGCCACCATTGCCACAAGTTCACATGTGTAGGCTTCCAGTGGCCTGAAAGACTTTGCTTCCCTGTCTCCATGAATGAGCTCTGGCTTTATCAATCTTTCTACCCCCCTTTTCCACAATGGTTCCTGAGTCGCAGGAGGATGAGGTTCCATGTGGGAGTCCTAGCCTACACGCTGCAGTCTTTTCTTCTTTAAAACTTGGCCAGTTGTAGCCTTCTGTGTGCATTTCATTCTGTTGTATGGGGAAGCTTTACCGGTGAGAGTTGAGGGATGCATTAGTTTTCTCTCTGCCCCTTGTTCTGCTGTGTTCCATGAGTCTTAACTATAGATGTGTCACCTAGTACTGGGTATCTCTCAGACATATGTTCTCTGTGTCTGACCAGATGTGAAATTCTGCAGTAGCCTCCCTCTGTTGCAAAAAGAAGCTTCTTTGAAGAGTGGTGTACAGCACACTTGTCTATAAATATAAGGATGGATATTTAGCATATAGTAAGAAGTTTCATTTGTCAATACATATGAAAGAGATAAGTTTTTTTCTGGGATCTATGTCCTCTCCTGCCATGTGTATTTGCCTGAGTTTACAGTGCCACCCATGAGTTCACTCCCATTGAGCGGGCTAAAGCCTCTCCAGCATTTGGAATCTTTCATTCTCTTGATCTTAGCCAGTCTGAGTGGGATAAGATGGGATCTTAAAGTGGTTTTGAGCTGCACTTAAAAGTCCTATTAGAGAGTTGTTGATTGCCGCCCCCCCCCCCCATAACAGTACCACTACTGTACCAATAGAGGTAGTCAGTCATGACAGTCATTTTGGTTATTAGGCTTTAGGGCTGGGTTGGACCATTGGCCGTTTTCTTCCCTTGGCAGTTTGCATATCATCATCTAGCATTATGACAGCGAAACTTCAGTTAGAAGGCTTCTAGGTCAGTCCCTGCTCCACTGCTTCAAGTCCTGTATCCAAAGTATGTCCTGTCTTCAGCAGTAGGGTCTTATCTACTAGTTCTGAGATATAACCAAGAGGTTTGGCAATAGCCTGTGTTATTTTGGGAGTCTCCTGGACCACATTCAACAACCACTCAAAGGGAGGTCTCTTTTGACTGGCACTGTGTTCCTGGCCAAGCAACTCCCAGGTATATATATGCACGAATGTTCAAACATTATGTGTGCATTTCTCACGGGGTTTTGAGGGCATCACATTTCCCTCTATGTTTCCTGGCCCCAAGCAGCTCTCCAGTATACATATGCATCAATGTTCAGAGACTGTGTATGCATTTCTCATTGGGCTTTGAGGGTGTCACTTTTCCCTCTAGGTTTCCTAGCCCCCAAGATTCATTCATCTCTACTCTCTTCTCTCCCATCCTGTCTCCCTCCCCACTCCATCCCTAGTCACAGTGCCCTCATTATCCCCACCCTCCCTGCAATACCTCCCAACTCCCACCATCCTCCCTCTCCTGACTTCCCTCCCTACCCCACACCATGGCCCCTTGCATGACCCTTCCTCCTCTCCTCCATGCCGAATATTCCCACTTTCCCCACCTCCCTCAGGTAACATATGTTCCCTATTATTCCCCCTTTCAGGTCCTTTCTTTTCCTTTACCTCAATGTATCCTTTCCATTTTCCTGGTTCCTGGTGTTACATCAGAATTTATATACTTACACATAAGGGATTGGTGCTACAGTTCGCAAATGAGGGGGAACATATATCACTTGCTTTTCTGTATTTTTGTTACCTCACTTAGTATAACACTCTAGTTCCATCCATTTACCTGCAAATTTCATTTTTTTCTTACTGCTGAGTAGAACTCCATTGTGTAGATGTACTACATTTTCATTATCCATTTGTCAGTTGAGGGACATTTAGGTTGTTTCCATTTCTTAGCTATTGTGAAGAGTGCAGCAACAAGCATGGATGTACAGGTATCTCTAGAGTAGGAGGAGTCCTTTGGGTATATGCCAAGGAGTGGAATAACTGGATCATATGGTAGGTTCATTTTTAGATTTTTGAGCATTCTCTGCGCTGCTTTCCATTGGCTTAGATATATTGAACCATCCCCGCATCTCTGGAATAAAACTGACTTGATCGTGGTAGGTGATATTTTTGATGTGTGTCTATTTGCAGTTTAGGAGCATTTTGTTGAGTATCTTTGCATGTATGTTCATTAAGGATATAGGTAAATAGTTTTCTTTTTGTTGTATCTTTACCTGGTTTTGGTATTAGAGCAGTACTGGCTTAAAAGAAGAAGTTTGGGAGTTCTCTCTCTGTTTCTATCTTTTTGAATAATTTAAGCAGTATTGTTGGAGGTCTTCATTAAGTGTCTGGTATATTTCTGATATAAAT
>NW_008329667.1:5848-7089 GCF_000622305.1 Nannospalax galili
ACTCAAAGGAAGGTATTTCCTGTCTGGCATTGTTTCTTGTTATGCAGCATTTAGCTATACATATGGACTCTTAAAAACATTAACCCCTTTAATCTTTGGTTATAATTTCCTTTTGGGTATTTAAGACCACACAGTTAACCCAAATAAACCAATTTATTTTTACTCTTAAAGCCCTTTGAGGATTTGTTCCTCAGGGGTCACATGGGCTAGGGAGTAGCCCCTGGCTCCTTTCTTTTACCAGTTCCATCTATGTGAAGATAAGTCAAAGGTCCTACTCAACCATGGCTGGCTTCACTTGGAAGAATGGAGGAAATGTTTCCTCTGTGTTGAACCTCCTCTTTGTAGACTGAACATTGGTTCAAGTCCATTTGATGAGCTCTCCATGGCCTCCTTGACCAAGAGGCAGTTACAGGACATTTTGAGAGATGCTCATACTCCCCTGGAACTAGTCAACTTAGGAGGGCAAGGAGCAAAAAGTGTCCTTTATATCCCTCTGACCAAATTAGTATAGGCCTCAAAGTATGGCTGTTAAACACCCAAAAAGGTTAGTTTCATCAATCTGGTATTTTTAATTACCCTGTGCCATGTAGATAAAGCTTAGGCAAAGACCAAACATTCTCAGATAAACCTTGCCTAGGCATATATTATATTCCTTGATCTAGTTGTATGTAAAATTTGTCATAGGTTGTTGGACTAATATGGTTCCCTCTGGTGTTTTAAAACTAGCTAGGCATCATTTATCTCTTGCATTGTCTAACCCTTCCACCATGGTTTCCCCATTTAAGGTACTCCATTTTCCCCATTTCTCCTTTAATAAGACCCTTCTCCTATGGTCCCACCTCTCTTGAGCTCCTTCTTTCCCTTTATCCTCTAGGTTCCTTGTATAATCTTCCCTCCCCCCTTCCCTTAAAATAACCCCTTTAACCCCTTTTTATCCATATCTCCCTAATTAATGCCTGTTTCCTACTGTTCCTCTCTTTCAGATTCTTTCTTTTCCTTCACCTCCCTGGTTCCTGTTCATTATCCTGGTTCCTGTAGTTATGTCTGGATACAAACTCACTTATCAGGGTTTGGTGCTAGGATCCACATATGAGGGGGAACATATGTCTTTTTTTTCAAGCACTATGTTAAAGAGGAGTGGAGATAGTAGAAAGCCTTGTCTGGTTCCTGATTTCAATGGGAATCCTGCTTTTTCTCCATTTAGAATGATGTTGGCTGTGGGTTTGTGATGTATAGCTTTA
>NW_008329667.1:7463-13015 GCF_000622305.1 Nannospalax galili
TGGTATGAGAGTGACACAGGCTTCGTAGAAGGAATTTGGAAGTTTTCCCTCCATTTCTATTTTTTTGAATAAATTAAGTAGTATTGGATACAGATCTTCTTTAAATACTTGGTAGAATTCTGCTGTAAATCCATCTGCTACTGGGCTTTTTTTCAGGAGGTTTTATATTTTTATTTCAATTTCCTTATGTGTTATGGGTCTGTTTAAGCTGTTGAGCTCTTCTTGGTTTAGATTTGGTAGTTCCATGCTTTTAGGTACCGGTCCATCTCTTTTAGGTTCTCAAATTTAGTTGCATATAGGTTTTTAAAGTATTCCTTTAAAATGTTCTAGATCTTTTTGATGTCTGTTGTGATGTTTCTCCTTTCATCTCTGATTTGGTGATTTGGAGGCTCTCTTTCTTTCTTTTAATTAACTGGGCTATCAGTCTGTCAATATTGTTTATCTTTTCAAAGAACCAGCTCTTGCATTTGTTGATTCTTTGTAATCTTTTCTTTGTTTCAATTTCATTAATTTCTGCTCTGATTTTTGTTATTTCTTCTTGTCTGCTGGGTTTGGGTTTCACTTGTTGCTTTTCAAGTGTCTTGAGTTGAAATGTTAAGTAATTTATTTGTGTTCTTTCCGATTTTTTAATGTAGGTGCTTAGAGCTATAAACTTCCTTCTAATGACTGCTTTCAATGTGGCCCAGAGGTTTTGCTGTGTTGTAATGTCCTTTTCATTTAATTCCAGAAATACTTTTATTTCTTTCTTAATCTCTCCTTTGACCCATTCATTATTGAGGAGTGCGTTGTTTAATTTCCATGTGTTCATGTGGTTACTAGGGCTTCTTCCTGTGTTGATTTTAAGCTTCGTTGCATTGTGGTCTGATAGAATGCATGGAATTATTCCAACTTATTTTGTATTTGTTAAGGTTTGTTTTGTGTCCCAATATGTGGTCAATTTTTGAGAAAGTTCCATGAGGTACTGAATAGAAAGTGTATTCTTTGGTTCTTGGGTGGACTATTCGATAGATGTCTATTAGGCCCTGATATATGGTATTGTTTAATTCAGATGTCTCTCTGTTAATTCTGTCTTATTGACCTATCTAATGGAGACAACGAGGTATTGAAGTTCTCTACTATTAATGAGTTGGGATTAATCTGGGTCTTAAAGTCCTATAGTACTGTTTTTATGAAGTTGGGTCCACCAAAGTTTGGTTCATGATTCTAATATCCTCTTGGTCAATTGTTCCTTTGATCAGAATGAAGTGGCCCTCTTTATCTCTTCTGATTAGTTTTAGTTTAAAGTCTATTTTATCAGATATTAGAATTTCAATCCCTGCTTTTTTCTTAGTACCATTTGCCTGTATATTTTTTTCCTATCCTTTCACTTTAAGGTAGTACCTGGCCTCGAAAGTGAGACGAGTTTCTTGCAGATAACAAAAAATGGGTTTTGTTTCTTTATCCATTCAACTAATCTGTGTCTTTTGACTGGGGAGTTCAGTCCATTGATATTTAAAGCTGTTAATGAAAGGTGCGTGTTGAATCCTGTCATTTTTATTTTTGTTTACATTCTTGATGTAGCTGTGCATTTCCACAGTTATATCTTCATTGAATTTCTTTCCATCACCCCTTGGGTATAGTCGTTCCTTTTTTCAACTTTGTATTGCTTCAAGAACTCTCTGAAGGGCTGGTTTTGTGGACATGAATTCTTTCAGCCTATTTATGTCATGGAAGATTTTTCTTTTCCCTTCGACTATAGTAGACATTTTGGTGGGGTAAAGTAATCTGGGTTGGCGTCTGTTGTCTTTCAGAACTGCGAATACTTTTTTGGTCCAGGGTCTTCTGTCTTTCATAGTTTGCAATGAAAAGTTGGCTGTAATCCTGATAGGTGTTCCTTTATATGTGACTTGTTTTTCTTTTGCAGCTTTCAGTGTTTTCTCTTTGTTCTGTACATTTAGTTTTTTTTACAATGATGTGCTGTGAGGAGTTTCTTTTCTGGTCCTGTCTATTTGGTGTTGTATATGCTTCTTGTATTTGTATGGGCATGTCTTTCTTTAATTTTGGGAAATTTTCTTCTACAATCCTGTTGAAGATCTGTTCCATACCATTATCTTGAGATTCTTCTCCTTCCTGTATGCCTTTGATTCGAAAGTTTGCTCTTTTAATGGTGTCACAATTCCTGCATATTCCATTCTTGTGTTTTCTTAAATTTTTCATAATCCTTGCTTGAGTGGTCTAGTTCTTCCACTTTATCTTTGAGTCTTGCTATTCTGTTTTCCATTTCATTCATCCTATTGGTAAGGTTTTCTCCTATTGTGTCTAATTGGCTTACTGAGTGTTTCACTTCCTTCTTCATTTCAACCTGAGTAGTCTTCAATATTTCTAGCTCTTTTCTGAATTCATTCAGAAGTTTATCCCTATCTTCATTCAGCTCTATGATTACCTTGCTTGTGTGTCCTTTAAATTCACTGAATTCTGTTATCATGTTTATAATTGTTCTTTTGAGTTCCATGTCCTGTGTTATCTCTAGGGGGTTCTTATTGTACTCGTCTAGAGGACTATTGTTATTTGGTTGGAACATATTATTTTGGTTTTTCATGTTATTGTTTTTTTCTCTGTGACTTTGACATGTGAATTTCTTTTGTAGTTCCTGATTCTTGTGTGAGGGTCAAGCCTTCCTTTGTTGAATTTAGGTCTGCTTCTTTTTGTATACTTTCTGTGCCTTTGTGATTTACTAGTTGGGTATGAAGAGCTGGTTGGTCTAGGCTTCAGGTTCTCTTTTTTGACTGTACATTGGAGTGGCCAAATTGCTTTCGTCTTCAGAAGTTCCCACAGAGGCCCAAGTCAGATGAGGATCAGATGCTCTCAGGCTTTCTCATAAGGTCTGGATCCCTACAGGAAAGATGCTGCCCTCAGGAATTTTGGGGCTGGGCTGGCCTGGGAGCAGGGCCCAGGAATGATGCTGGTCTTGGGCAGCTGGTGGCTGTGCCACCCAAGGATGCAAAGGGAGGTGGGGTCATGAAGAGGCCCCAAGGGCTCCTGGGGACTGCAGGGAGGGTCTGGGTTGGCATGCAAAGGATCAGGAAGCAGTGATGACTCTGGGCCAATAGGTCAGCCCCGGTGTCTGGTATGCCAAGATATGAAGTGGGCCAGTGCCCAGGCCAGGAGGAGAGATGGGGTGGGGGAGCTGGGAGGGTGAATGAGGCTGGGGGAGTCAAGGAGCAGTGGGTGCTGCCACACTTACCCAGGAAAGCTGCTGGCACCAGGAAGCTGATGGCTGTGTCACCCAGGGATGCAAAGGGAGGTGTGGGATGGAACAGGCCCCGAGGGCTCCTGGGGACTATAGGGAGGAATTAGGTTGGTCTGGATGTAAAAGATCAGGAAGCAGTGGTGTGTCTGGGCCAAGAGATCAGTCCAGATGTCTTGTCTTTTGTGCCAAGACAAGAAATGGGCTAGTGTCCAGGCTAGAGGGAGAGCTAGAACTATTCTTATAGATATTTATTGTTCTCTTCTGATGTCCCAAATCCTTCCCCCTACACCAAGACATATGTACCTTTTATGGCTCCAAGGATCGATGATCTTTATATGACATAATCTTTTCTGACCGCAGAGTAAAGGAAGCTATGAATAGCCTGTATCTACTCTCCCATTTCCCCAAAACCTGGTTTAGTTGCTTCATTTCTTTTGATTAACTTGGCTAAGGGTCTGCCTATCTTGTTTAACCTTTCAAAGAACTAGCGCTAGAGTCATTGATGTTTTGTATCATTTTCTTTGTTTCTATTTCATTAATTTCTGCTCGATTTTTGTTACTTCTTCTCATCTGCTAGGTTTGGGGTTGGTTTGTTCTTGCTTTTCCAGAGTCTTGAGTTGGACTCTTAAGTCATTTACATGTGCTTTTTCTTATTTTTTAATATAGTCACTAAGAGCTATAAACTTCCCTCTTAAACTGCTTTGAAGGTGTCCCAGAGGTTTTGTTGTGTTCTATTCTTGTTTTCATTTTGTTCCAGGAATAGTTTTATTTCTGTCTTAATTTCTTCTTTGACCCATTCAGGAGTGTGTTGTTCAATCTCCATGAGTTCTTGTAGTTACTAGAGCTTCTTTTGCTGTTGATTATAAGTTTATTACACTGTGGTCTGATAGAAGGCATAGAATTATTTCAAATGTTTTTGTATTTGTTGAGATTTTCTTTGTGTCCCAGAATGTGGTCAGTTTTAGAATAACTTGCATGGGCTGCTGAGTAGAAAGTGTATTCTTTGGTGCTTGGGTAGAATATTCTGTAGATGTCTGTTAGATCCATTTCATGTAAGATGTCAATCATTCAGATGTCTGTCTGTTTAATCTTTGTCCAGTTGACCTGTTTATTGAAGATAGTGGAGTATTGAAGTCACATGCTTTTACTGATTTGGGGTTAATCTCTGTTTTATAGCCTCAGAGTGCTGTTTTTATACAATGGTTGCTTCATAGCTTGGTGCATATATGTTCATGATTGTAATATCTTCTTGGTCAATCGTTCCTTTGATTAGAATGAAGTAATCCTCTTTATCTCTTCAGATGAGTTTTAATTTAAAGTCTATATTGTCAGATGATAAAATTGCAACACCTGCTTCCTTCTTAGGGTCATTTGCTTGTAATATTTTTTCCATCCTTTCACCCTAAGATAATGTCTGTCCTTGAAGGTGAGATGAGTTTCTTGAAGACAACAAAAAATGGATTTTCTTTCTTGATCCTTTGCATTAGCCTGTGTCTTTTGACAGGGGAGTTGAGGCTACTGATATTTAGTGTTATTTCTGAAAGGTGTGTATTGGATACTGTCATTTTAATTTCTGTGTGTCACCCTATTTTGTGTTTCCATTGTTATACTTTGTTTTCTTTCTTTAGTCTCTTGGGTATACTTACTCCTTTCTTTGGTCCTATTATTGATTTGAGTATTCTCTGTGGGGCTGGTTTGGAAACATGAATTCCTTCAGCTTATCCATGTTATGAAATTTTCTGTTCCCCTTCAACGATAGTTCTGATGGATAAAGTATTTGGGGTTCGCATCCATGGTTGTTTAGAGCTGGGAATACTTTGGTCCAGGCTCTTCTGGCTTTCACAGATTGCATTGAAAAGTCATCTTTTCAATTCTAATGGGTTTTTCTTTATATGTAACTTGTTGTTTTTCTCTAGCAGCTTTCAGTACTGTCTCTTTGTTCTGTTCATTTAGTGTTTTTACTGATATGCTGTGGGGACTTTTTATTTTGGTCATACCTAATTGGCTTCTTGAATCTCTATAGGTATATCTTTCCATAATTTAGGGAAGTTTTCATCTAAAATCCTATTGAAGGTCTGTCCAATGCCATTGGCCTGAGATTCTTCTCCTTCCTGTATGCCTAAAATTAGTAGAATTGTCATTTCATGTTATTCCACATTTCCCGAGTATTCCATTCATGTGTTTTTAAAAATTTTACATAGTCTAGGGCTGGAGAGATGGCTCAGTGGTTAAGAACACTGGCTGTTCTTGCAGAAGCCCCAGGTTCGAATTGCAGCACCCACATGGCAGCTAACAACTGTCCATAACTACAGTTCCAGGGGAT
>NW_008329667.1:13139-14943 GCF_000622305.1 Nannospalax galili
TTGCTTAAGGAGTTCAGATCTCAACTTTATCTTCCAGTGTTGATATTCTGTTTTCCATTTCATTCATTCTGCTTGTGAGACTTTCTCCTATTGTTTTTACTTGGTTTATTGAGTCTTTCAGTCCCTTGTTCATTTCCACTTGGGTTTTCTTCACTATTTCTATCTCTTTTGTGAATTCACTTTTCAAATTCTTTTTGATATTTCATTAAACCACACATTTGTATATTCTTGGGCTTCCACCATAAGTTTATGCCTTTCCTCTTTGAGTTCTTCTGCGTTTTTTGTCTGTGTTTTCTTGAAGTTCTTTGATCATGTTTATGATTGCTCTTTTAAGTTCTGTGTCTTGGTGTTCAGGGTATTTTCCATTGCAGTGCACTTTTGTAGGACTAGTGGGTTTTGTTGGAGACATATTTTCTTGGTTTTTCATATTGTTTGTGTCTTTGCATTGCTGTTTGAGCATATGGATGTTCTTTATTGGTTATGTGTCCAATAGGAACTTCTACTCTGCTTTTTTAAAATTTTGGTTCTGTTAATATTGTTTATGTAACTTAGTTGACTTTTGTTCAAGTATGGAAGGAAAATTGGTTGTTGTTGTTATATTTGTGCCTAGATATGTTTAAAGAAAACTTATATGAAATATAAATGTACTTACATGAAAGTACACAGTTCATAATTGTACAACTTTACATATTTAAAAATATTTTATTCATTAGTTTTATTTTGTGGGTATGAGTGTATTGCCTACAGTTATGTAAGTGCACCATGTCATGCAATGTGCATGGAGGCCAGAAGAGGACATTGGATCCCCCAGAACTGGAGTTAAGAGATGTTTTTTAGCCACCATATGGGTGCTGGTACTCGAACCCTGGTCCTCTGCAAGAGCAGTCAATGATCTTAATTGTTGAGCCATCTCTCCAGTTTCACAACTTTAGATATTTTTTAAAATAAAACAAATGTATGCATATTGCAGGCATACAAATGAAAAAACAGAACTCAGTGCCTCCCTCAAAACCTTCCTCATGCTCTCAGTAGGGTCCTACCACTGTCCCTGCTGGTCAAATAGAAATCACTAGACTGCTTTGGTATTCAGCATTAAGAGAATCATAGAATGTGTCCTCTCCAGTATTACATGTTTTGTTTCACTTTATGTTTGTGAGATTAGTATGCAGTTTAGTGTTTGGTATAGACATTACTGTAGTTCAGGTATGGCTTACTCTTGTCAACAGGTAATATTTATTGTGGTTGTCTTGTTTTCCCTGAATGCTCCTTACAAATCAGCTAAGATTTTCATTTTGAAAAGTAAGTTAATGCTTTTCTACAACAGGCGAGGATCTGACTTCTCAGAAATGAGCTTATTACAGAAGATGACCTTTGTTGCTCTCAGTTTCTAGAAGCCCCTGAAGCATATTGGAAGGAAATACCATTTCAGTGGCCTTGGATGAGCTATGGGAATGTCCAGTCCCTATTATGAAAGAATGTTTGCTTATCTGTGTTAGTAGATATGAAAATTACAAACCTGTATAAAGAGACCCATCAGTTTCTTTTATGTTTGCATAATTAATATGTGACCTAAGACAATTCTTCCTTATTTAATGTGCCCCAAAGAAAACAAAAGTTTGGACACCCCAATAGAGGATGTTTTCTCAACTGGAAAACCACTGCACATGTACATTTTAAAGCATAACAACGGAGGTCTGTTCAAGTTGGATAAAGTAGAGATAAAATATCTTATTTAAGTGTTCCAGAATTTTACTTTTTTGTTATTTCCTTAGGTAGCCAGCTCTCAAAGATCTTTCTAGAAGTA
>NW_008329667.1:15509-15719 GCF_000622305.1 Nannospalax galili
ATTCTCCACAGTGGATATTCATGACAATAGAGTGGCTTCTTCTAAGTTCCAAAGGATAGTGACTTTGAATCAAAATTTCTTTTAAAAAATATTTTATTTATTTTTATTTTGTGAGTATGAGTGTATTGCCTTCCTGTAGGTAGGTGCACCTGTGTCATTCAAAGCCCTTGGAGGTCAGAAGCGGGTGTCAGGTCCCCTGGAACTGGAGTT
>NW_008329668.1:0-1789 GCF_000622305.1 Nannospalax galili
CTTTTGTGGTATCTCTGCAGAAAATACACATCCTAAATCTAATTATGAAGATGCATCAGGCAAATTCATATTTATAGGCAATCTAGAAAAGAGTTATCCATATTACTTGATAATGTCAAGACTAATAAATCAAAATGCTGAGGAGCTATTACAGGTTAGAGAAGATCAAATTCCTATGAGAACTAAATGTGATGTGTGGTCATGAACTGAATCCCCGGCCAAGAAACATTAGCTATGCAGGACATTACTTGGATAATTGATTAAACTTGAAAGAAGACTGTGAATTAGATGATAGAATTGTATCAGTGTTAGATTTCCTGATTTTGATGATTATGCCATATTAATTCAAGCGAATAACCTTTTCTTAGCAACTACACAAAAATAAATTGAAGGAGACAATTTGCACCCTCTAATTTACAGTCAAATCTCTAACTTAAGTGTTTTGTGTAAGCAAGAGAGAGAGAGTAGGAGGGAGAGAAGAGGTTGTATGGGGAAGAGAAGGAGGGAGAAAAAGGAAGGAGGGAGGAAAGAGAAGGAGGAAAGGAACAAGATCAAATCAGCCAAAATATGAAAAGTAGATGAGTCTGGATAAAGGTATGTGGAACAATGAGATTTTAATTTTTATTTTACATTTTTATTAAACTAGTATCTAAATGAAATAGCTAACAAACTATCCACCCTTAATACACTGGATGAAAGTCTTCTTACTATAATTTTCCTTCCAGGGATGACAAAGGACTAATATGAACACAACTGATCATTTGACAGTATTTTCACTCTAAATTAATATACTAATTTTCTAGCTCATAATCCTGTTTTGTTATGTTAAATCCAAAAAATAGCTGTTTAAGGGGATTCTGGATCACATTCTTTCTTCCGCTATTACCTGAGCATATCCTCCATTCCATATTCTATAGCACTTGGTCTCTGAAGTCTAATTCAGCCAAAGGAATTTCCCATGTTGCTTGGTAAGACATATACTACCAGTCTTATCTATCTGCACTAAGAAAATCCATCTTCTTTCTCCACTTGTTTGGCAAGGGGTAAAGTGAGAGCTCCAGGACTAGGCCAGATTTGGGCTGGTCCTGAGCACCCATTTCCCCTACCCAATCAAGTCATTATCCTACTGCTCTGTGGCTAGGCTAGGGAAAGCTGTTTTACAGCACCAGACAAGCCTGACAAGTGTACCTCTCACCATACATTCAAGAAGCTTTTTTTTACAATACCAGGAGACTATTATAAAGTTCCACAACTGGTCAAATATAGGGAATACATGTCTGTGATGTGTCCAGCCTTAAGTGACCTATATGCAATGCACCTTCTACACCTAAATCTGGGAGAACAACACAGAACGGGTGCAGAGAAAATATCAATGCAGCTCTCAACTCTCACCACAGAAGTTTCCTCATTCAGCAGACAGTTATTAACCTAGAGACCCACAATTGATCAAAGTGCAAAGAATAAGAGACTTTATGGTACTTATCCTTTAGTAGAACACTTATATCAATCTTAGTCCACTCAAGCTCGAGAATTGGGAAAATTTTAAGAGGGAGATGTCGTGAATGACCTCAAGGAAATAGTTTTCCAGATAGCTGGATAATTACTCATATGAATTCACAGCAATGATGACAACATGCACAAGATCCAGATTTCCAGAAGCCAGACAAAATCCCAGCATAGAAATGGGGATGTGTTTGAGAAATCACAACCTTAGCTTAGTAACTATTGACAGCCAGTGCTTGTTGGGAAAGGGAGAGCCAGTTTTCATTAAGGATGTGACAGTAGATAG
>NW_008329669.1:0-527 GCF_000622305.1 Nannospalax galili
CTTGGCCCCTTTGTCAAATATCAGGTGGCTGAAATTGTATTTGCTCATATTCAGGTCTTCAATTTTGTGCCATTGGTCTATGGGTCTATTTTTGTGCCAGTACCATATTGTTTTTATGACTATAGCTCTGTAGTAGAGCTTAAAATCTGGTATAGTAATCCCCCCAGCATTGCTCTTAGTTCTCAGGGTTGTTTTGGCTATCCGAGGTCTCTTGTGCTTCCATATGAATCTTAGGATAGATTTTTCCAATTCTGTGAAAAATGTCATGGGGATTTTGATTGGCATTGCATTGAATCTATATATGACTCTTGGTAGGATGGTCATTTTCACAATATTAATTCTTCCAATCCATGAGCATGGGAGGTCCTTCCATCGTCTGATGTCTTCCTAGAATTTCTTTCTATAAAGATTTAAAATTTTCATTGTAGAGCTCTTTAATGTCTTTGGTCAGGTTTACTCCAATATATATATATATATTGCAGCTATTGTAAACAGGAGTGTTTCCATGTGCTCTTTCTCTGATTGCT
>NW_008329670.1:0-353 GCF_000622305.1 Nannospalax galili
CATGCACCTGGAGCTGTGTGTGACTTGACTTTTGTCTTTTCTATGTGTCACTTGTCTTTTTCGCTGAGGTTCACAGACATCCTAGACATCAGTGTATTTCTGAAATGGTTCCTCTCCTTCACTCTTTGCAATGGACGCTTCTCTTTTCCCGACTCTTCTTCACTGCCTCACAAGGTGATAGCTGATTCTGCACTCTTACAGGGAATTGGGCCCCGGGCTCTGCTAACTCTCTGATTTTCTCTCACAGTGTAGGCAGAAGGAGCTTGGATCATGTAGACATTATAGCAATAATTTTTTCCCTAGGGGTGGGGGGAACTGGGCATGTCTATCCCCCTCCTCCTTAGGTACCAATT
>NW_008329671.1:0-304 GCF_000622305.1 Nannospalax galili
CTGGGACTGGAGTTACAGACAGTTGGTAGCTGCCATGTGAGTGCTGGGATTTCAACTTGGGTGTTCTACAAGAACAGCCAACGTTCTTAACCACTGAGCCATCTCTCTAGTCCCCTCTGCATGGTTTTTAGTTTTTCCCTTTCATTTTGGTGACTACAGTTTCCTGCACTGCCTTGGAGGTGAATGGTGAGTTCCTATTTCTTTGCATTGTTCATTATCTTAGGAAGAAAGACCGGAATCTGCAGCTGTTAACTGTGATGGTTATACAGTTCTTTGATGGATGCTCTTTAAGTGTTTGAAATAA
>NW_008329672.1:0-677 GCF_000622305.1 Nannospalax galili
AGAACTACTGTTCTTTCTATAGAAATCAAGCACTTAGATACACAAGCGATAACTATTTTCCTAACGCAAAGAGACTGACAGTGATGGCAATACTCTTTTGCATACAATTCGTAGGAAAAGTGTTTTAACACAAAATGCTTCTGTTAATTCGATTTCACTGTTATAAACAGATTGTTAGAACTACTCTTCTTTCTCCACAAAGCAAGCACTTAGATACACAAGCAACACATATTCACCTAAAGGAAATATTCTGACACTCATGGCAATACTCTTTTGCATACAACTTTTAGGAAACGGGTTTTAGCACAAAATGCTTCTGTTCATTCGTTTTCACTGTTATAAAGACATTGTTAGAACTGCTGTTTGTTCTATAGAAAGAAAGCACTTTGATACACAAGCGACGCATATTTATAAAAAGGAAAGAGAGTGACAATGATGGCAATAGTCTTTTGCATGCAATTCGTAGGAAATGGGTTTTAATACAAAATGCTTCTGTTCAAACATTTTCACCATAATAAACACATGGTTAGAACTGCTGTTCTTTCTTCAGAAAGCAAGGACTTAGATACACAAGTGACAAATAATTTTCTAAAGCAAAGAGACTGTAAGTAATGGTAGTACTCCTCTGCATACAATTCGTAGGAAACGGTTTTTAACACAAAATACTTCTGTTCATT
>NW_008329673.1:0-529 GCF_000622305.1 Nannospalax galili
GGCCTTGAACTCACAGAGATCTGCCTGCCTCTGACTCCTGACTGCTGGGATTAAATGTGATCACACCACAACTGGCTATTTGGGGTTCTTTAAGAGCAGGGTCTCACTTTGCAGCCTTGCTGGCCTGCTACTCAGAATCTTCCTGCTTCAGCCATTCCAATGCTGGAGTGACAGATGTGCACCTCACAGCCAGCCTTGGAAGATCATTTTGAGTCAAATGATCATTGGAACTGGGACTATCTGGAGCTTCCTGCATTCTTCAGATGTTTCTTGAATTTTCTAAAAGCAGTTTCCCTCTCCTCATTGCCTTTTGCATTTCAGATGGTCTCGAGGCTGTGGGACTTCTTATATGGCAGATGACTTCTCCTAGACATGATGTGTTGAGATACACAAGTATGTCTTTTGTTAATGGAACTTTGTTAAATGGCCCAGCACCGGCATACAATCAATTAAAAAATTCCATGTGCACTTGGGAAAATTGTATCCTTTTCAGTTGTAGGTTTTAATGTGCTATAGATGTCAATTTTTT
>NW_008329673.1:3437-12060 GCF_000622305.1 Nannospalax galili
CAAAGAAAAGAGAAAATTTCAGAACAACAAAAATTCAACAGTAAAAAAAAGATAAAATTATGAAATTTGAAGGCAAATGGATGGAGCTAGAAACCATTATATTAAGTGAAGTAACACAAAATCAGAAAAGCAAGTGATATATTCTCCCTCATTTGCAGATCATAGTACCAATTCCTCATATATGGGAGTATATAACTTGATGTAACAGCAAGAGTCAGGAAAATGGAAATTAAATATGGAGATAGAGGGAAAGAAAGAGCCCAAAAGAGGGGGATAGTAGGGAACAGATGTTACCATTGGGGAAAGGGGGAGTGTTTGGTAGGGAGGGGAGGAGGAAGAGACATGTAGGGGACCATGGAGGTAACAGGAGACGAACACTCATTCACTGCTGGTTGGATTGCAAATTTGTGTAACCACTATAGGAAGCAAGGTGGAGAACCCTTAAAAAAGTAAAAATGTTGGAGAGGATGTGGGGAAAGGAGAACTCTCGACCACTGCCGGTGGGATTGCAAACTTGTAAAACTCCAATGGAAAGCAGTGTGGAGAACTCTTAGAAAACTACAAATGAACCTACCATATAATCCAGTTATACCATTCCTTGGCATATAACCAAAGGACTCATCCTACTGCACAGATACTTGTCTATCCATGTTTGTTACTGCTTTTTTCACAATAGCTTAGAAATAGAAGCAACCTAAGTGTCCCTTAACTGATGAGTGGATAATGAAAATGTGGTACATTTACCCAAGGGGAGTTCTACTCAGAGGTAAAGAAAGATGAAATAATGAAATTTGCAGGTAAATGGATGGATCTAGAAGTTGTTATACTAAATGAAGTAACACAGTCTCAGAAAAACAAATGACATATGTTATTCCTCATTTGTAGATCCTAGCACCAGATACTTATATGTGAGTATATATCCTGTTGTAACTGCAGGAACCAGGAAAATGGAAAGGAATCCAGGAGATAAAGAGATAGAAGGAGCCTGAGAGGTAAGAACAATGAGAGACAGGTATTACCAAAGGGAGAATGGGTAAAATGGGAATATTTAAATGGTAGGAGGAGAGGGATGGTTATACAAGGATCTGTGGGGATAAAAATGAAGAAGGAGCTCAAGAGAGGGGAGACCATCGGAGGCAAGAATTACTGAGGGGGAAAATTAGGGCTCTTTAACTGGAATGGGAGGAGGGATGGTTAGATGGAAGGAAAGGTAAATAAGGCTTAGTTGGTATGAAAAACCAAAGGAAAGCACATTAGTTCAAAATCCTCCTGAAAAAAATAACACATACAATGTAGAGTTATGTGAGTCCATGTGTATAGCTGATAGCTGTGTAACAAGAAACAGTACCATTCAGGAGAAGCCACCCTTTGAGTTGTCCAGGGTAGTCCAATAGACACCCAAAAATACACAGGCTACTGCCAAAGCCCTTGATTGACTCCCAGAACTTGAAGGAAAGTCCCTACTGATGAAGACAGGACATACTTCAGACACAGAATTTACATCAGTGGAGCTGGAACTGCCCGAAGCCACCTCCCTGAAGGCTAGCTATCATAGTTTTGGAGAACACTATGCAAGCTGCTAAGGGAGAACATCAATGGTCCAACCCCAGCTTTAAGGGCTAATAATCTCAACAACAACCAGGACAGCAAACTACACTGGAGCAATAGTGGCATTGTTATCTTGGGGGGTAATTCACAGCTACCTATTTAGATTTAAAGCCCATTTAATGAGAGGGAACTTATGTGTGGCATTGTAAACACAGCCAAATACATATGGCTGGAGAGGTCATAGATCTTAGAGAAAACCTCAAGGATGTCACATCCCTAGGCAAATGCAGTTTCTCAGTATGTGCTAAATATAAATTGTTATATTTACAGACAAGTATGCCAGTCACCTCTCATCAATGAAGTTTCTCTTGCAATAAACAGAGACTATTACAGAGTTTCATAACTGCTCATACACAGAGATTCTCTGTGAAATACCCAATCCTAGGTGACACCTAAGGTTCATGGAACATAGTATAACAAGGGGTAGAGAGAATAATAACGCATCTTTCAATGCTCATCAACAAAGCTCCCTCACTCAACAGAAGTCCTTGCATATAAAAGAACACAGATGGCCAAAGTGTAGAGAATAAGATTCTTCTAAGTCTGCTTACTTGGACAGGTCTCCTATATTAAACTTCGCCTACCCAGGGCTCAGGGACCATTGTGGAAGAGGGGACCGGAAAGATTGTTAGAGCCAGGAGAGGGGGTGCATGCTCACATGGATACACAGTCTTATAGCTTCTGGGACCTTGCTCATGTGAGCCTACAGCAGTTGTGTCAACATGCACAAAACCCATGCAAAACAAAGCAGAAAAAAACCCACCATAGAACTTTGGAAATGGGAAACAGGACCAAATCTTAGCCGAAGAACTATTTGCAGCTGATTACTACTAGGTGAAGAACAGCTGATCTTAAAGGGATGAACTCTAGATAGGTTGACTAGATCTCAGTGGATGAGCATGCACTGAAGGACATTTGGAACACTAACTTGACTGGATATACCTTAAAATAATTGACAGAATGCATGAAATTCACTGGGGTTGCTGTGGGAGCATGCCAATGGGAAGGGGAATATAAAGATGATTAAGATGACCTTTATGAAATATACATAAAGTCAATAAAAGGAAATAAAAGAGCACACATTGTTTTATCTGTAACTGCACACTCAGCCTTTCCCAGTGACGGGGTTTCTTCGTGCAGGCTTGTTCTTCTGTGTGTTCTGATTTTGCTTACTCAGACAGAATAATTGCAGGTCTGTGAATGGTTGGACCTCCAGCTCTTTTGCGGGAGGGTCTGAAATAGTATCACATGGGTCTAAGTTTCAGAGGATACATTTGTTAGGAACAATTAGAAATTGGCAGTTTTCTTTCATCAGTGAATTCTGCTAACAAGCCTTCTACAATCTTTACATTAGGAATGTGTCCTCTTTTGCTGGTTCAGTTGAGACTTTTCTGTCTCTCTTTGTCCCTCTCCTCTCTCTTTCATATTACATACATTTGATTTTCAGGAATTTGGTTGATACATTTTAGCTTACTTGAATTTCAACAAGATTCTTAAATTGGTAGATTATCTATTTCTGGTATGCTTTTGAAAATTCATTTCAAGCATATCCACAAATATTTTTACTGTCTTTCCTTTCTGCTTCCCTTTCACTCTGAGTGCACAGAATAGATGCAAACGACCATGTTCCCTATGCCCTATGGTCTGTTTTTCTTTCTTTTTCCCTTCCATGCTATTCTCACTGACTTCATTCCATTTCCTAAGATGCTCTTTTCTAGATTTTTATTAGGAGGTCAGTGGGTGTCAGTCTACTTAGACTTGAAATATTATGGGATATGTCTTCCTACTCCTTTTAAGTTTTGCTGTTATTTTAGTTTCTCATCCTTGAAACTGAAACTGTCAGTGGTTATCACTAAGGAAGAAGATTGACTGTGGATTTTATGCATGTCTCTATCCTTCAGCACGAGTCTTTCTCCTAACACTAAAGGTTACAGGGTACTTTATGTTTCAAGATTTACCAACCCCATTCTCTCAAATGCAGAAAATATTTTGTGGACAAAACATTTAGAATGTCACAGCTCTGCATAGTTCCAAGTGTCAACTTGAAAAAAACCTTCCTGCTTTCTCTTCCACTCAGTAGAGATCTTTTTGCATGGACCGCACCTAGAGAAAAGGAAACAGCAGCAGCACTTAGGTCACTATAGGAAGCTTCTGTCCTTGAAATCCCAGTACCTTTAGTTATCCCTGATTCCCAAGTCCTTCAAAGTCTTTAACAATATAACTAGTGACTAATTTTCAGTAGTTTTGGATGTTGCTGTGTAACTGTTGGCCTGCTATGATTTTATAATTTGGGTTAGAATAAGTTTGTATCATAATATTCCTGTGGAATTAAAAATATTATTGTTGGCCAGATATTGTTACTCATTTAGCTGTTCATAGTTGATTTGTATAATATCTTAGTAGCCTTCCATTGAATTGAATACCCAGTGTGGAGTGTATGTCCTCCACTGTGTAAGGTGTGCAGCAGGGAATAAGGCTCAAAGTCCGTCCTCCTCTGTGAAGTTTACATCCCGATGTGAAAACAGACACTGATGGGAGTCCTACACTTGATCTTCACCAAAGCCTGGGAAGTCATCACTGGTTGAAGTCCTAACCTCTGTTACCTAATCAGCAACTGTATTTGAAGATATGGTTATCTTTATTTATTTTTTTAGTTTAATTTTTATTGAATTTTTGTGTATTTCATACAGAAAATCATCTTGATACCTCCTTCCCTCTTCCCCTTTGGCACACTCCCAAAGCCCTACCGCTAGAGTTCATGCACTCTGTCTTTGCGTTGTCTTATTATGTAAAGTTAGCGTCCCCAGATGTCCCTCAGTGTGAGTTCATCCACCAGGGTTTAGTCAGCTTATCTATAGTCTCTCCCTTACAGAAGATCATCTCTTCCTCACCCAGCATAATCAGTTGCCAATAATTCTTTGACTAAGATTGGGGCCTGCTGTTCATTTCCACAGTTCTGTGCTAGGTTTTTGTCTGCCTAAGTCTGCATGGGTCTTGTGCATGCTGACACCATTGCTGTAGGTTTGTATGAGAAGGGGCCCAGGAGCCTGTAGGAACATTTCCGTATGGTCGTGCATCTCTTCCTTGGCTCTTACAATCTTTCAGCCCCTTCTTCTGAGATGGTTCATGAGCCCTGGGTGGGTGGACCTCAATATAGGAGTCCTGTTCAAGGACCCACACTCTACAAATTCATATTCTCTGTGTTTTGGCCATTTGTGGTCTTTTGTGTTCCTGGTTCTCTGTTGCATGAAGGAGCTTCATTGATGAGAACTGAAAGATGTTCTCTTCATCCCTTGTTCTATGCTCCCTGAGTCTTAGCTGTAGAGGTTGCATCCCAGATATACCACTTAGGCTTTGGAAATTCACAGAGAATCTCTGTGTGTAAGAGTGGTTAACTCTGTAATAATCTTTGTCTGTTGAAAAAGAAGCTACATTGACAGGTAGCAACTGGCATACTGTGTGTAAATGTAAGGATCCATATTTTGCACATAATAAGAAATTATATTTGACTAGGGATGTGAGAGTCTTGAGGTTTTCTCTAAGATCAATGACCTCTTCAGCTATGTATATTTGGCTAGATTTACAGTACCAGACATTAGTTTCCTCCCACTGAGTGGGCTTTAAGTCTAATTATGTAGCTCTTGATTATCCCCAAGATAAAAGTGACACTACTGTACCAATGTCATTTCCTGTGCTGGTCATTGATGTGGTTTTTAAGCCTTATCTGGGGTTGGACCATTGATTGATGCCCTCCCTTAGTAGCTTGCATAGTGCTCTCCAAAATTATGAGAGCTATCCTTCAGGGGAGGTAGCTTCCAGGTCAGTTCAAGCTCCACTGCTCCAAAATTACACAAAATAATGGGTTTCATTATGACACTTTCATGCATGTGAACAATGTACTTTGATCAGATTCACCCTCAGTACTTTCTCTTGTCCTTGTTCTGACTACCCCTCTTCCCCTTTTATGGGTCTTTAAAAAAATTGTAGATGCATCATATGATAGCAAACACTTTTATTTCTGAGTCTGGCTTATTTTCCTTACTATAGTTATCTCTAGTTCCATCAGACTTTCCTACAAATGGCTTTATCCTATCCTTAGTGACTGAACAAAACCCCATTGTATCTTTCATCTGTCATCTATCTCTATCATCTATCATCTATCTATCAATCTATTATCTATCTATCTATCTATCTATCATCTATCTATCTATCTATCTATCTAGATGATCATCATCATTCATTCTGTATATTTATGTGTCTATATATTACATTTTCTTCATTTTTCATTTTAATAAAATAGATAATTTCATAATACACAGAGTGTCAAGTCCATCCACTCATTGTTAATGTTTTAGGAATATTTTCTATACAAGCTTAGTATTTGATTGGGAACTAATGCACTATAACATTTCTACAGATGCAGCATTCCTACATTTACCTCCTTTCTTATTAATTTTGAAAAATTTGAAAAGTACAGAAAAGTACAAAAAAGACAAGATATCCATATACCACACCTGAAAATTAGCCCGTATCTTCGTATATTTACTTGAAGACTTTAAGAGAAATGCTTATATAAGAAGCTGACGCTCCCTCCCCACCTACCTCCCACACCACTTCCTTCCCTTCTCCAGTCTTCAGAGACCAACACTCTAGGGAGTTGGTCAGTATCCTTCTGATGTTTCTCAAAAACACTTACATACATATGTGTATTCATATCGATATAAAATGAGTTTCATGAAGTAACTTTTAACTTTACAGAAAATCACTGTACTATATGCATCATCCTGAAACTTGCCCCCCCCACTTCTAGCATCTTTCCATTCATAGGCACAGAGCTCATTCTTTGCATTTTACAAATGCCTGCAAAATCAAAACCTAAGTGTTCCTTATTCCATTCCCAACAGGCATTTCAGTTCTTTCTAATGTTTGGCTACTCTAAAATAAGTCATTGTAAATTTCCTGGTTATCTACCCGAGTATAAACACTAGTGAGAATTGCTACATATTTTCAAATGCTACAAGGAATATTTTCCTACTCCCAAGGTCCTAACCTTGCATAATGTATAGCATTTTTATATTTCTGCTTTCAATCTCCATATATTTTACTTTTACTATTGCGTACAGTTCGTGCTGTGTTATCTTCCCTCCTCATGAGAACAATTTACTTCCAAATATAGTCTTGGTGTTCTCCTAATACTGTTCCTTTCATAGTCTAGATTCTGTAGTGCATAGATATCTTTCTAGAATCTTTGCAGTTCTTTGAACTCATACAAATTTTATATTACTGTAGATGATGATAAAAACTGTTTCTTGGACTAATAGTCCAACAACCTACTGATAAATACATACAACCACATCAAAGTATATAATATATGTCTAGGCAAGGTTTATCTGAGAGCACTTGGTCTTTGCCCAAGCTTTATCTATATGGCACATGGAGTACTAGACTTGTGGAACTAACCTTCTTGGATGTTTAACAGCCATACTATGAGGCCTATACTAATTTGGACAGAGGGACATAAAAGCCAGTTTTTGTTCCTTTCCCTCGTAGGTCAACTAAGTTCCAGAGGACCATGAGTGTCTCTCAAAATGTTCTTTAACTGTGGTTAGTCACCTGTCCTCTTGATCAAGAGTGGCATGGAGACCCCATCAGATGGACTTCAACCAGTGTCCAGTCTACAAAGAGGAGGGTCAACACAGAGGAATCATTTCCCCATGCTTCCAAGTGAAGCCAGCCATGGTCGAGCAGGACCTTTGACTTATCTTCACATAGATGGAACTGGCAAAAGATGGAGCCAGAGGCTCCTCCCAAGCCCATGTGACCCCTGAGGAACAGATCCTCAAACGACCTTAGGAGTAAAAATAAATTGGTTTAGCTGGGCGTGGTGGCGCCCGCTTTAATCCCAGCACTCGGGAGGCAGAGGCAGGTAGACCTCTGTGAGCTCAAGGCGAGCCTGGTCTACATAATGAGTTCCAGGACAGCTGGGGCTACAGGAGACCCTGTCTCAAAAAGACCAAAAAAAAAAAAAATGAAAACAAATTAAAGAGATGGCTCAATGGTTAAGAGAATTTGCTGCTCAGTTCCTAGCACCCACATTGGGGACCTTTGACTTATCTTCATATAGACAGAACGGGTAAAACAAAAGAGCCAAGGGCTCCTCCCAAGCCCTCAAACGACCTTAAGAGTAAAAACAAATTGGTTTATCTGGGCCAATAGTAGTGTCTTACACACCCAAAAGGAAAGTATAACCAAAGATTAAAGGGGTCAATATTATTTTTTAAGAGTCCATATGTATAGCTAAAGGCTACATAACAAGAAACAATGCCAGACGGGAGATACCTTCCTTTGAGTTATTGGCCAGGGTGGCCTAAAAGACAGTAATCCAGCATAAAACTGGGAGAATGAACAGCAGACCCCAATCTTATCTAAAGGAATATTGACAACTGATTGATGCTAGATGAGGAACAGCTGATCTTTCTAAAACAAGGCTATCTAGATAGGCTGAGTAGATTCAGCGGATGGACAAGCACTGGGGAACAGCTGGGGGCGCTGACAACACGGTGGACAGTAACAGGGATGACAGAGTATACGGGCTCCAGTGTGGAGGGGTTATGGGAGGGTGCCATTTGGGAAATGGATATAAAAATGAATAAGATCGTATGGGATTTTCTGTATGAGATACACACCAAAAAAAATCAACAAATTAAAAGACATATTTGAGGAAGAAGCATAAAAATTTACTTCATGTTAAATAGTAGAGGTGATAAACATTACCAATGAAATCTACCTGATGACTTTAGAGCCATACTCAGTTGCCAAGGATCTGAGTGTAACTATCTGTGACTAGTAATAATCAGATACATAGAGATTAAAGACACATGCAAACATCTAAGTGTTAGTAGCATTAAAAATGTAGGAAACAGCATATTTTAAAATGAAATGGGGATCTTCTTTAAAGGTTAAAAACTCATTCAATTTTATGTCTTACAGGGTTTATACTGAGTTCAATATTGTA
>NW_008329673.1:12328-24498 GCF_000622305.1 Nannospalax galili
ATTGTGTGTGTGTGTGTGTGTGTGTGTGTGTGTGTGCTCTTCATATTCATTTCCATAGTAGCTGTACTCGTATTCTTACCAGGAGTGCAGGAGAGTTCCTTTCCATGTCCATCTTCCTTACATTCACTGTTTTATCTGCTTAGTGAATTTGCACATTTATTGCTTAGATTATTGGAGTGTTTAAGTTTTAAAAACACTTTATTTCGCTTATTATTTTGTATGTGGACATACTTTATGTGCTGCATTTATGCTACTGCACATGCATGTGGAGTCAGAGGACAACATTCGGAAGTCAGTTCTCTACTTCTACTATGGATTTTGGGGACTGAGCTCGGGTCTTAGACTTGCATGGCAAATGCTTTTAGCTCCTGAGTCATCTTGCTGACCCTGTTAATTTTTTTTTTGAAGTCTTTATATATTCTAGATATAACTCCCTTGTTAAATGAGTGGTAAGCAAATAATTTTGGAAATTGAGTATTTTTTTAAGATTTACTTTATTTGTGTGCGTGCGTGTGTGTGTGTGTGTGTGTGTGGTTAGTAGCAACAAGTACTCTTAATCCCTGAGCTGTTTCTCTAACCCCAGAGACTGGGTTTCTAAAGAGGAAATAAGGTAAACTGATAGGAGCCTAGTATATATTTTAAGATAGAGCCTCCAGCCTAGGCCACCCTTGAACTACCTATATAGGCAAGCATAGGCTGTACACTGTCTTTCTTCTGTCTGAGTGCTGGCTCTTTTTTTTTGCATTTTGGTTGAATTTTTGCTATTTTTATGCAATATAGTTTGAGGCATTTAGATCTACTCCCCTCTCCCCACCTGCTCCCTGCCCAATTTAACGAATCCTCTTGTATATGTAATATTGCCTAAAGAGTATGATTTGTGACTTCTAATGTCCTTCAGTGTGAGTCCATCCACTGGGCCCACCAAGAGTTCCAGCCCTGCAAGACACTGTCTTCCCCTCCCAGCAGCCATCAACTTCTAAAAGTTCTTTAGGTTGGGTTTGGGTTTCTTATCCACTCCCCTATGCCTATGCTGAGATTTTATTTGGTTTTAACTTGCAAAGGTCTTGTACATATTGTCACTGTTGCTGTGAGTTCCTTATGCTGTGAGTTCCTTATGAATGTGTTCAATTCCTAGCAATGAAAGTAAGTTTCCGTTTGGTTTTTCTTATAAACCAACCAGAGAAGGAAAGAACGAAGTACATCAAATAATGTTTATAGAGCAGTGAAGATGCATATGAGTTAATCTCTAGATTCTAATCTTAGAATTACGGGTGTTCTTGATAAGAACAGATTTAGTGGATCTGTGGGTTCAATTCAGATTTGACTAGAATGGATTCAGGACAAAAGGAAAGGAAATGAATTGAAGACTGTCAAAGAGGACTCTTCCCACAAGTGTATTAGTCTGAGTCTTCTAAGAAATAGATCCTCGAATGAGACTGACTGCAAGGTTTTATTGGGGAATGTATCTGTGTTAGAGAAAATGATGAAAGAGCTTAAAAAGACTGGGAAAGTCACCTGACTGCCATAAAGCAGACCTTACATTAGCAGAAAATATGGGAGATTGGATGTGCACAGCACAGACCTCACACAGCTCAGGGCATTCTTGTGGGTTCCTCAGGGTCACTGAGTCAAATTCACCCATTAGAGGGCTTACGTGCTCTCCAGAAATGAACCTGCATTTGTCTCTCCTGCAGGCAATAGCTAGGAGTAGCGTGTGGAAAACACGGTCTTGGTGTAAATGCAGAGGTGGATTTCAGAGTAGAGCAGATGGGTCTATGATCTTAATAGTTCAGGTCTACCAGATACAGACTCACAGGCTACCACAAAAACTTCTCTGAAAGGGAAAGGGAAGGACAGTGGCAAATGGAGGAAATCACATTCTCTTTGCAAGATGAGAAGATTTCCCTCATGATTATGTGATTATGATAAAAATTACTTCCCACTGGAGAGATGGCTCGGCAGTTAAGAGCACTGCTCTTGCTGAGGACTGGGGTTCCATTGCCAGCACTCCCATGGTGACTAACAACCACATGTACCTACTCCAGTTCTAGGGGAATTCGGTACCCTCTTCTAACCTCCACGGGTATTGCACGACATGGGTGTACTTACATACATTCAGGCAATACACTCAAATGCATAAAATAAAAACAATAAATAAGCTATTAAAAAAGAAAATGATAAGTAGGAAATAAAGTGTAGAATTGGTGGAGCTAATGCTTTTGAGATGGTAAGAAGTGGGATGTGGGGAAAAATGGAGGCGTGCATGAAAATTCATACGTGAAAACAAGTTTAAACAAACAAAAGAAACAGGTGAATAGATTGGGAGGTATGAACTTGTTACAGTTACCTTTGGATTCCTTCTTTCCTTTCAGTAAATGACCATAAAGTCTTAAGCGTGGAGGCAACAATTAACTAGGTGTGGTGGATTAGGGTATAGGATGTTGGAGTGGTTGCAGAAGGGTGAATAGAATTTCCTTGATTACGAGGAATCCTTGCATTTCTATTTAATGATAGAACTGAATGATCATGAATTCAAAACAAAATCAATTGCCAGGGTTTTGATTTTATTTTGTGATGCTGTGAGGATAATAGAAAGTAGAAAACTGTACCTAACAGGTTGATAATCAGAGTAAAAAGTTAATTCTAATTGTTTATTATTTTAAACATTTTTGGTGGTAAGTTCTCACTATTTTACCTACATTGTTGTCAGAAAAATGTGGTCAGTATGGTGACCTTTCTTTGTACCTTTAAAAAAATTATTTTTATTGTTTGTACCTGTTCACCTCCCTTCTTGATCTCTCTTAGGTGCATACTTCTTTACGTAAACCATTTTCTTCTCTCTTTAATGTTGAAGTAAAGCACAGTTGCTACTATTTCTGTAGTAAAACTATAGTGCTATAGCTTGGTGACATCTAAATTATAATGAATATCCTTACTCTTCTCAGAATAATATAAATAAGCATGTTAAAATCAACTAATTTTAATGGCTTACCTTCTGGTTTGCATATTTTAATACTATTGATCCTTTAGCTCATTTTATTTTATACATATTAGCTGAATCTCTTAGTCATGCTTTATAGCATCCATGTTTTATCAGCCAAGTTCTGTGGTTTCTTTGATTACTCTTCTCATAAATTGATGTTCTTTTTCCTTTTGAGAAAAACTGTTTTCCCTTTTATTTTCCTTGGACTCCATCTCTTGTGGGTCCTTTTACTAAGGACATCTTGGTTGTGAAATTACTCAGTTTATCAAATATGTTTGTCCCTTGTTCTTGAAAATGAGTGTCACTGGAGAAACGACTCTGTAATTTCTATCTCTTACACCCTAGCTGCATTTCTGCAAGTTGTGTTTCTGTGGTAGCTGTTGAGCCATGAGCTATTCTATTTTTTTAAGTATTTTAATATTTTTATTTTATGTGTATGAGCATATTGCCTACATGTATGTGATTGCACCCATGTGATGCAATGCCACGGAGGTCAGAAGAGGGCATCAGATTCCCCTGCAACTGGAGTTAAGGACGGTTCTTAGCCACCATGTGGCTATTGTGACTCAAACTCGGGTCCTCTGCAAGAACAGCCAGTGCTCTTAACCGCTGAGCAATCTGTCCAGCCCCAAGCCATGAGCTATTCTAACTGTTCCCTTATGGGTGGATTCACTCTTCTCTTGCCTGGTGTTGAGCACAGTCTCTGTTCTTGCTCATTCCTTTTTGTTAGGTAATGCTTTGTTTTATTTGTACAGCTTGGGATTCACTGTCTTCAAGGTAAAGTTCTTTGCCATTATCTATTCAAGTAGAGTCTCTTCAATCGAGCAAAATCATTAGATGGACTTTAATTTGAAATATTTTAAGTCTCTATTTTCTGGATTTCAGAGATCCTTTTAGAGATGCACTTCTTACCTAGTCAGAAATTTGATTTGGTTCTCCTCCAAGACATTCAGCCCCTCTTCAATTGCCATGTCTGATATTTAATTCATTTTTAAAGTCCTAATTTCAGGAATCACATAATTAACACTTAGGGCTTTCTTTTACTATTCTTATTGAATTTCTCAGTTCAATTTATTTGTTTACTTTTTTATTTGCTTATTTACTTATGTTGTACATGTGTGTGCATGTGTGGCTGCACGTGTACAGGTGAATGTTTGTTTACAGGTGCATGTGCACATGTGTAAATGTGTATGTATAGGCCAGAGGACAATCTAGGGTGTTGTTAATCAGGCATCTTCCACCATTTAGAGGCACAGGGACTGTCACTTGACCTGGAATTTGCAGAGTAGGCTAGACTGGCTAGTCAGAGAGTCCCAGGGATCCACCTGACTGTCTCCACCGTTCTGGGATTACAAGTGTGGGCCGCCATTTCTGGCTTTTTTCACATGTTCTGGTGATCAAAGTCAGGGCCTCATGCTTGGCAGGTAAAAGCACTTCATAGACCAACCTACCACCCCAGACCCTTAGTTCATTTCAAGTAATTACTTGGACCTTTTTTTGAGAACTGTTGTTTCTTGAACTATTTGGAAATATAAGCATATAAGCATGTTGAAGTTCTTACATACAAAGCCTTTGTGGTCTGTTTCCTGTAAGTGTTTTCAGTGTACCTTCAATCATGCTGATTTTGTTCGTCTGAGTTGTGCATTTTTATTGTGAACTTACATATCCTGTGATTTCTATGGATTAATTTTGTTTTCATATCTTAAAACTAAGAGAATATAACTGCTCTTAACGTAGAACAGCAATCAATTAAGTCCTCAGGTTGAAGTTTTAGTAGTAGCTTTTTGGTATAGGCAACAATTTGCTTGGGAATATTTTTCTTCCTCCATGTTATCCATGACTAAGACAGAATTGACTTGTGAGGCTGGTACCTCCCTTGTCCCGTCTACTCCCTTCTTCCTTCTCTTCCTCTATCCCTCCCTTCCTCTATCCTTCCTTTTTCTGCGTTTGTATTTTTTATTGTGATTTTAAAATTTCATACATTTCCCACTCAGATCCACACCGCCTCCCCCATCCATACCTCCCCCTATCTTCCCACCAAGCCCTATGCGCTCTCTCATACATGCTGAGTCCTATTCACTCAGGCGTTTGTACCCTAATGTCCTTCTGTGTAAATGTGTCCACTGGAGTCTAGTCAGCCCATCCAGAGGTCGTATGTAAGACATACTCTCCCTTATCCAGCACCAATCAGTCTCAAATAGTTCTTAATCTAGTGCTGACCCAGCACCTACTTCTCACCTCCCCTTTGGGCCCTTGTTTAATTGAGCTGACATGGGTCCCACGTCGAACAGTACTGCTGCCACAGGCTCACATGAGTAAGCCTCCAGTGGCCTGGAAGCCTCTACCTCTTTATGTTCATGAACCAGCCCTGGCTCTTACAGTCTTTCTGCCTCTTCTTCCACAACGGCTCCTGAGCCATGGGTGGGTGAGATTCCATGTAGGAGTCCCATCCTACTCTACATCCCACTCTACAGTCTCTTATACTCCAAAAAATGGTCAATTGTGGCCTTCTGTGTGTATTCAACGCAGATGTACGTGGAAGCCTCACTGTGAGAGTTGGGGGCGTCCATTGATCCTCCTGCTACTCCTTATTCTTCTGTGTTCCATGAGCCTTGGTTGTAGAGATTCAACTGCAGATGTGTCACCTAGTACTGGGCATCTCCCAGGTGTATGTTCTCTGTGCCTGACTAGCCGTGCAACTCTGCTGCAGCCTCCATCTGTTGAAAAAAGAAACTTCTTGGATGAATGCTGTATGGCACGTTTGTAATATTAAGGGAGCTCTCTTCTATCTGACACTTCGTTCCCTACCGATCAGCTCCTAGGTACACATATGCATTAATGTTCAGATACTCTATGTGCATCTCTCATAGGGTGTACAGGGCATCACTTTTCCCTCTACATTTCCCAGCCCCGAGAGATTCACTCATCTCTACTCTTTTTTCTCCCATACAGCCTCCCTCCCTTCCTGGTCACAGTGCCCCCATCATGCCCACCCTTCCCCCAAATACCTCCTGACCCCTGCCATCTTCCCTTTCCTGACTTCCTTTGCTCTCCCACACCGTGGTCCCTTGCATGTCCCTCCCTCTTCTCCTCCCTGCTGAGTACTCCCGCTTTCTCCACTTCCCTCAGGAAACATCTGTTTCCTTCTGTCCCCCTTTCAGGTTGTTTCTTTTCCTTTATCTCCATGTGTCCTTTGCCTTTACTTCTGGTGTTACATCAGGATTTATATACTCGCATATAAGGGATTGGTGCTACAGTCCACAAATGAGGGAGAACATACGTCGCTTGCTTTTCTGGGTTTGTGTTACTTCACTTAGTCTAACACTCCATCCATTTACCTGCAAATTTCCCAATTTCACCTTTTCTTACTCCTGAGTACAACTCCACTGAGTGGATGTACCGCATTTTCATTAACCATTCATCAGTTGAGGGACATTTAGGTTGTTTCCATTTCTTAGCTATTGTGAAGAGATCAGCAACAAACATGGATGTACAGATATCGCTACAGTGTTATGAGTTGTTTGGGTATATACCGAGTGGTGGTATCACTTGATTGTAAGGTAGGTTCATTTTGAGTTTTCTGAGGGTTCTCCACACTGCTTTCCATAGTGGTTGCATGAGTTTGTATTCCAATCAGAAGTGAATGAATGTTTATCTTTCTCCATATCCTCTCCAGGTTTTGTAGTCTTTCAGTCATAACCAGTCTGACTGGGGTAAAATGGAATGTTAAAGTGGATTTTATCTGCGATTTATTTCTCTAATTACTAAGAATGTTGAGCAATTTTTAAGATGCTTCTTAGTCAATTTTATTTCTTCTTTTGAGGACTTTCTGTCTAGCTCTATTGTCTATCTTTCTGTTTATTTTCTTATTTCTTTTTTTAGTTCTTTGTATATTATGGATATTAATCCTCTGTCAGATGTTTATCTGGTGAAGATTTTTCTCCCACTAATCATCCAACACAGATATACTTACATACATGCAGGCAATACACTCATACACAAAACTAAAAATAATAAATAAAAATTTAAAAAAGAGCACTCAACGAATCCATGGAAAGTGTGTGCGTGCGCGTGCGTGCGTGTGCACATGCCGCATGCAGGGGCATGTTGGTGCACATGCATATGTATGCTCATGCATGTTGCATTAGTTACTTTTCTGTTGTCACGTTGATACCCTGTTGCTGTGATAAAATACCCACAGTGAGAAAAAGGGAACTTACAGAAGGAAGGATTTGATCTTACAGTTCCAGAGGGATTAGAGTCCATCATGGGGGAGGCATGGTGGCAGGAGATGGCTGGAACAGAAAGCCTAGTGCTCACATCTTCAAGAAGGAACATGAGACAGAGTCCGACTGGAAATTCAGCAAGGCTTAAGAATCTCAAAGCCTGCCACCAGTGACACATTTCCTCCAGCAAGGCCACACCTCCTATAACCTCCCAAAACAGCACCACCAACTGGGGACAAAATGTCCATATACTTGAAGCCTCTGGGAGACATTCTTATTCAAACCAGCACAGGCCAGAGGTCAATGTTAAGTGTCTTTCTTGAACACTTTCCCATTTTTCTTTTGAGATAGAGTCTCTCACTAAATCCAGACCTAGACTGGTAGGCTGGCCAGTGAGCTCTAGGGATCCTCTTGTTTCCATCCCCTAGATGTTGGGATTATAGGCATGTGTCGCCATGTCTGACCTTTACATGCGTGCTGGGATCAAACTTAGGTCCTCATGCTTAGGCATCAAACACTTTGCCAACTGAGCCATCTCAACAGTCTCCCTCCTTTATTTTTGTTTTTGTTTGTATGACTGGAAATTTTACATCTATTTATTATAGTTTAGTTTATTGTTGTTTTCATATTATCTAGCTCCACTTTTTATTTTCAAGAGACTGTTTTATAGCAATCAGCATTGAGATTGAATTCTAGGTTGCATGGGCGAATAGTCATGTAATGTTTTCATGTTACACTTCCCACTTTTCACCACTGAATTTCTGTCTTTGTCCTTTGGATAAAGTATATTCCCAATTAGGCTCTTAAGAAAATATATATGAAAGATATATCTCAAGGGACTTTAGTAATTATTATAGTGTTAAATTTCAGTGCAATGTGGTCCAAACCCAAAAGACATCTTTGTGGCGAATAGTCATGTAATGTTTTCATGTTACACTTCCCACTTTTCACCACTGAATTTCTGTCTTTGTCCTTTGGATAAAGTATATTCCCAATTAGGCTCTTAAGAAAATATATATGAAAGATATATCTCAAGGGACTTTAGTAATTATTATAGTGTTAAATTTCAGTGCAATGTGGTCCAAACCCAAAAGACATCTTTGTGGCGTAAATAAATGTCTTTTGCTAAAAATCATAACAGGAAGATGACAGAACTCAATGCAATAAAGTAGCTCATTTTAAGGATTCTCTGAAGCCGTGTTCTACAGATACTGTCTGACTTAGCCTTCAGAAGCCCCAGGATGGGGTGTGGTATTCCTTCTTCTAGGTGCAGGAAGCTGTAACTCAAAGGGGAACAGATCTAGCCAAAGTCTCAGACTTGAGGGCAGAAGTTATCTCCATTTGTTTCTCCATCAAGTTCTTCCCAGAAGAGGAAGTGGGGTATTTGGGTAAGGGTAGAGTGCTATAAGACTGGTATGGTGGCTCTTGCCTAAAATTCCATTGCTTGGAGGCTGAGGCAGGAAAATACTGGGCTATGTTATGAGACCTTATTGCAAAGGAAAAATAGAAAAAAGTCATCATAGAGTGGAGCAATTAATAAATTCTTCCTGAAACTGAGAGACAAGATCCAGAGAAGCAACAGATTTCAGGTGCTATTTGAGAAGAGTCAGTAATCCTTACATTTCCCCAGGGAGCAAGGAAGGAGAAACATTCCAGTCTAAGAAGACAATGGGAGCAGAAACTATGTCAATCTTTATTCCTTCCCACAATCAGTTTAAAGTTGCTTTCCTCATTTTCCAAAATAGCTGGTTCATAACTTCTTTGTTTAGTCATTCTCTTTGTTTCATACCATACACATGTGGTTTGCCTCTCCTATATAGTCCTACCCTTTCTCCTTAGTAATAAAATGGCAGTTTTATTATACGTAGCAAAAGACACTGTTACCAGCCTCCCTTGCAGCTTGAGATTATATACATAAATTATTAGGCAACATCCAGGAAAGATATGTAAGAGACAGAGGGGCAACATATGTGTTCTCTTGCTCTTTGTGTGTTTTGGTTCCTTCTCAGGATCAGGTATGTTTTAGACCATAGGAAAGGCTTAATGTTTGAAGCCGCATGCCACTGACAATATATCTGGAGGGCAGCAAGGAGTCAGAGTTCCCTAGTAGCAGTAATAGGTCACCATCCATGTCCCAAATACCTATTTAATGTGAAATACAAATGTACCTGCTTAACTCCCTGATGATCCTCTTATCTGCTGCTAGCAGCTACATTCCATTTCTAGCTGATAATATTCCACATTTAGCATTTATTCCAGGCATCTGAAGGCAGGTCACTGATGGTACTTTCAAATTCTCATGGTTAGGATTTATTATTTGGAAAATGCACAGAAATAATGATGGCATTTCCCACTTTAGACCAATTTCCAGTTTCCAGCTCAAAGGCAGACTTACACCAACTGTGTTATCTGTAGGGATTCTAGAAGCCTTTCAGTAAGAAGAAGAGGCTGCTGCTGTTGCTGCTGCAGTTTAGTAGAAAGTTAAAGGCTAAAATGATGACCTTTCAAGAAGAACAAATATTATTAAATAATGGATTATTGTCCCACCTTCTGCTAAAGCCAAGAGCAAAAGGATGAGAGGGGAATCCCATTCTCCTATTAATAACTCCTTAGTCAGTCTCATGCTGACAAAGCTGAATGCAACTGTAAAATTAGCAGGTTTGCCTGCAAATTAGTCCCTGTCAAAACCACAAAATGTGAGAAGGAATTAAGAAGAATTCTATTAATGGTACAAGGATGGAAAGGCAAGAGTGTTAAAGCTCAAATGCCCAGAAAACTGATGCTTGTTTTAAGGAAAATATTGCCTTGGTTTTAAAAGAGCTGTTTACAGCGGTGTATGAAGAAATTGGTGATTTAGAGTCCCTGGATCTGTGTTTTACTTAATGGTTCCATGAAGCAAATCTGTCAGAGCTAGAAAGAGCACACAGTAGCTGATGATAATGAATGCTCCCCCACCGCCCTCATGTCAGAAACTTTTATTTCATCTTATAAAGGCAATGCAGGCAGTGGAAAGAGTTGCAATTTTAGGACACAGGGTGAGATTTGAACCCTGGCTCTGTTTTTACACTAGTTTTAGGTAAGATTTGTGATCATTATAGACCTTTGTTTAACCAGGCTCCCATTTGCAACTTTATGAAAGTGATAAATCAATATCCTATGACTGAGTATATAATCAGAAGAAACTGAGTCTCTGTCATAATCAATATGCTAAGGTCTCCATTTCCAACAAAGAGCACACACGACTGAGGAAGTCACTGCTTGGTCTATTGGTTTCACCTGTTACTTTGGTAGTTTTCACAGTTGCAGTCATGTAATCCTTCCTCATTCCAAGAGGTAGGGTATTTGGGGCTGTGTTGGAGGATTTGTTGAATCTCAATCACATAGACTGCCTTAGTCCAAGCAGGCATTTTATGTCTAAAATATACACTCCCCACTCAAGGCTGAAAGGTGGCATGATGGAGACAAAGTAATCAATGCACATTAAGGATGGATGATACTTGAAAGTGAAAAATTCACCACGAAAGACCTGAGTGGCATTTTAAAAGATCTTTTGCTAATTTATGGCTGCAGCTCATGGAAGTGAGGAGAATCAATAAAAATCTTATTACACTAGGAACACGATCCATACTTACTTCCAAATGTAGTACTGTAGGCCAGGAATTATTACCCATGAAGCTTTTGGAATCTCAAGATCATAGGCTGTAGCTTAGGTTGGACCCTTACAAATGATTTAAATTCCTTAATAACACCACCACAGAGTAGCCTTTCCAGTTTTAGGTTCAGCACCTCCAGCAATAGGGACCATCGTTCTCAGAGTGGTTTACTTCAGCTAACTAAACGTGTGAGGCCATGTTTTTATGCACAGCATATGTAGTAACTTTTAGGACTCCACACTAGCATAGAAAACCAAGTGGATTGAAACATTGGAAACATATTTCCTCTGTTCTGGAAGCTGGAAATTTGCAGTCTAGGTTCTGCAGTGCTAGAAAGCCTGTCGAGAAAAGGCCGCCTTGCATCTTTGCTTGCTGGCCATCTGGGCCATTATGTGGATATAGAAGCTTCATTCCAAGCTATGCATTCTTCATTGCTTGGTCATCTCCCCTCTGGTTCCTCTCCTTAGGACATTAGCCCGTAGAGTAAGGGCTCCAACTACATCTGCAAAGATGTAACTTTGCTGTAAGACCTCATTTTATGATTAGGAATTTAACTTGTGTTTCGAGGGTAAGACATCTGCATTTAGAATATAAAGATGATTAATAATTTGTCCCCACTCTTAATACCACAGTTTCTCATAGGAGTTCTCTTTGGAGTTGCACAACTTGGCCTTTAACTGAGCCAAACCCAACCTACTGGCCAAATAACCTTAACCAAGTTATTTAAGGCATAGCTTCATCTTCTGAAAAATAGAATTAAATTCTAAAAAAATGTATAGATTAATGGCAAGGGTGCTAACATCAGATGATAACATAGGGCAGACACAAAATAAATGCTATTTTCCTTCATTACCAAGAGTTTATGGTCTGTTCAGTTTATTCATTCGCAGTTTCATTCTTTCAGCAAGGATTTCTTGAACATCTGATGCATGATGATAGCTAATGTATCAAAGCTTGTCATTGTGCCACATAGCTATAATCCAAGCACTCAGGAGGCAGAGTCTGAAGATCACGAGTTCAGGGCCAATCTGGTTACATGAAATCATGTCCGAGAGAACAAAACTAAATCTCTCTCTCTCTCTCTCTCCACATACACACACACACACACACACACACACACACACACACATATATATATATAGCACATGGGGTGATTTCTTTACTTGTAGAAGTTATTCAATCTTGTATTTAAATTAAAGAAATTATTTAGAAAAATACCAAAAGACCTTCAAGACAAGAATGCTTTGTCCACTTCTGACAAGTGACAAATGGGAAAAGACCTAGCACTTACTATTTGTCATCCAACAC
>NW_008329673.1:24526-29113 GCF_000622305.1 Nannospalax galili
CACACACACACACACACACACACACACACACACACACACACATAGCACATGGGGTGATTTCTTTACTTGTGGAAGTTATTCAATCTTGGATTTAAATTAAAGAAATTATTTAGAAAAATACCAAAAGACCTTCAAGACAAGAATGCTTTGTCCACTTCTGACAAGTGACAAATGGGAAAAGACCTAGCACTTACTATTTGCCATCTAGCACACACAGTGCTAGGAGAGTTATACATTATCTCACTGCATTCTAAAGCAACCTGAAGATGTAGTTGTTCATTTATATAAAATGGGATTCAGAGCAAAGGGACCTGGCCCCAGGGTCTCCTTCCTTTCTGCTACCCCTAAATCTCTATGTGCTCTGGGTCAGAAATCCACTTAATCAGGATATAATTGATAAGAAGCAGAGGTAAATAAGAAAGTACAGCCACCTTGGGCAAAGTACTGACTGTGTATTTTACTGGTAGTTTACCAAAGACACCCCTGCAGCCCAATTTCTACTCAGTGTGACAGCTTTTCTTCCTTCTATGTTTGCAAGAAATTCAAGCAAAGACAGTGGTTCATCAAAGGCTGCTTACTGCATGCTGAATGGACTCTGGATGACCCAGTAGAAGTTTTGTCCCATGATCCATTGAAACCAGGAGGGGAAACAGAGTCAGGCCCCACATACAGGAAGCCATTACAGGCTCCTTTGATTGTGTGTTCATGGAAACTACAGTTTGCATTAGCTGAAAGTGATTCTTCAGCTTTTACAATCTTCCCCATGGACAGCCAATCTCCCCAAGGCCCTGCCTTCCTATCTGAGGACTTAGCATGATGCCAGGTAGACGAGCTCTCCAGATGGTTTGTCTGTTCAAAGAAATCCTAGGAGATTTGCAGCTTGGAAGACCAGAGGAGCTATGGACTTGACGTCTGTTTCTGTATTCTTTCCTTTCTTTTATTGCCTGTATGACTTATACATTCTCCTGGACACCAAGATGAATCATAAAAGCAATTCAAAATAACTCATTTCCTCTGATTCTTTAGGGTAGCCCACCGTCAAGGATTTTTACATGTATTTTAGACTGAATTTTCTGAATAAACGGTATTCGTTCTACTTGCCATGAACTGAAGTCTATTCAAAGTTAAAAAGATGATTTCTAACTGGCTGCCCATGAGGGTCATTGCAGCAGAAACCTCATAAAGCAGTGGCCCTAAGTGGTAGCTGTCACCCCAGGAGGATGTCTAGAGGCGTCTGAGATGGCTTTGGTTGTCATAAGTGGTGTGTGTGTGTGTGTGTGTGTGTGTGTGACATTGCACTACCAGCATCGACAAGGTTGCTTCTAAACACTCTATGTCCTGGACTCTCTCCCACAGAAGGGGCTATCTAGTCCAAACAGCAGTTCCACCAAGGTTGAAAAACTCTCACTTGGAAAAGTATTTTCTCCTGCAATCTTCATCCATTGCAGACTCAATGGCCAATCATTATTTTAGCATGGTCGAATAGTACAATGCCTTTGAACATCAGGTGCTTGTGTGTAAAATAAGAGAAGTGACTTTGAGGAAAGAAACTCAATTATGCTACACCACTGACTTAAAACTTTTTGTTTATTTATTTTATGTGTATGAGTGGTTTGCTGCATGCATGTAAGTGTACCACTTGTGTGCAATGCCTGCAGAGGCTAGAAGAGAGTGTTGGAGCTCCTGGAACTGGAATTACAGACAGTTGTTAGCCACCATGTGGGTGCTGGGAACTGAACCCAGGTCTTCTGCAAGAGCAGCCAGTGCTCTGAAACCACTGAGCCATCTCCAGCTCCCTCACTACTAATTGTATTTTAAAGGCAAAGGAAAAAAGAAGAAATAATTTAAATGTGCAGATGTTACTTTAAGAGGTATATAAAATACAGAACATTATAAAACTGCTGAGTTCTGCCTTTTAAATAATTATTTTATTTGCCATTATTTCTTAATTGTATGTATCAGAGTGTTTTGTTTGCATCCTGTAAGTGCACTCATGCATGTAATGTCTGCAGAGACCAGAAGAGGGCATTAGATCCCCTAGAATTGGAGTTACAGATGGTTGTGACCTGTTGCATGGGTACTGGGAATCGAACCTGGGTCGTCTGAAAGATCAGCCAGTGCTCTTAACCATTGACTAATTTCTCCAGCCCCTGAAGTTCTGCTTTAAATAAAGGATGATTTCTTCATTTAACAGGAACTTTGATATGATCTTACAAACAAATAAGTTCTTAAAACATGGGAAATGTTTCCTTTAGTGTTATAATGAGGAGATCCAAATTGTTGCACTGGCCAGTGTCTGATAGTCATGTGTTCAACTGTGTGTCATTATGATGAGACTGTGGACAACTGTATGGCCCTAGCTTTCTCTGCAGGCCCACTATCTTGCACATGTGGTATTCAGCAAATGTTAGTTAAATTTATCCAATTGAGTATAAAAAAAGAACAATGAATCAAAATTCAAAACTCCATATAAAATTGATCAGAAAACAGAGCTGGAGAAATGAGTCACTGGGCGAAAGCACTTGCCACCCAAGCCTGACAACATAAGTTCAGATCTTCAGAACCCACCTTAATCCTGCACGCAGTAACACTAGCATCTGTATTCCTAGCCTGTCCCTACACAGAGAGAGGAAGTGGAGACAGGAGAATCCAGAAACTTGTGGATCAGCTAGCCTGACTTACACACCAGTGTCTCGAATGAGGTAGGCAAGTACGATCACCCAAAGGTTGTCTTCTGACCTCCACATGTGTGCCATGGTATGAGCATACCCACACCCCTACATATGAATAAGAGCACACACACATACATGCATACTCATATGTCACACACACACACACACACACACACACACATGTTAAGCTAAAACTTACTGATGGAGGACAAAGCACTTTACTACTTCGTTAGTAGTTAAAACAATGATCATTGTAACCAGTTGTGAGCAATGACAATGCTAACTTTACAATACTGTACTCCAGAAGCAAAAGGAAGAGGAGGAGGAAGAGGAGGAGGGGGGAAGAGGAGGAGTGGGGGGAGGAGGAGGAAGGGGAGGAGGAGGACAAGGAGGAGGAAAACCCCAGAACGACTATCTGGGGATAATTTCAAGAAAGATTCATGCAAGCAGGTAGTTGTTTCTTCCTGCCCTACCTCTATTCCTGGCCAGTACACAGAGAATATTAGGTACCTTTTATAAAAAGGTCTGTCAGTGTTAGTATTGACTTTGTAAAATCATGGATAAGGTCACTTTGAGCTTGACATTTTGTGTCTCTACTCTAAGCACCTTTTGTGCAAGGGCAGTTTGTTGTTCATTTGTGTATTCTTACCTCTAACAACAGGGCATTGTATACACATGATAGTCAATATGTATCAACTGACAAAACACCTCTACGTAATGTTTAGTATGTCATTGTGATTTTCTGTAAGAGGGGAAGGACTGTAATAACTTATTTGCATGTAGTGGCTACTCATTATATAATAGTTAATTGAACAAATGAGTGGCAATAAAGTCTATGCTTTCTGAACTAAACCAACATGACTCTAACTGAACCTTATTCTTTGTCATTGAAATCCTTCTCCTGCAGTTTGAAGATCAGTAAATAAAAGCAGGATTGAGTCCTGGCTTGTTTTACTTAAGGTATCATTGTACAGTTACCAGATAACATTTGTCCCATTGGCAAAGCTCAAAATTGCTGTTTTCAAATTTTGTGACTGTATTAGTCAGCTTTGTGTCACTATGGTGAAATACTTTAGGCAGCTAACTTTATAAAGATGAAAATTTAATTTAGCTCAAAGCCTTAGAGGTCCTAGACCAGATGACCTCATTGGTTTTGTCTCTAAGGTAAGTATGATGGGGTGAATTTATGATTAAGTTATAACATCTCAAACAGGAGGGAAAAGAGAGGCAATTGCAGGCTAACTCCTTGTCTAATAGTACTCTGGGAAGAACTTAAGGGGTCACACGAGAATTACAAGAGGCCTTATGCTGTGAACTACTGCGCACCTCCAATTCCCTCAGGACCTCAAGTTAGATTCCGCCTCTCAAATGAGCCCACACCATTTCACTACAGTGCCACATACAAAGCATCCCTTTGTTCACAATGGGAGACACTCAGTTCACACGCATAACATCTTGGCATCTTTCGTTCAAGGCTGTAATTCCTTGATGTTAGGCTAATGCTATGAAACTTGGACATTTATTCCAAATTCTTGACTTTCTAATGTTCTTTATATCTGGGGGCTTTAAAATAATAGTAATAACGGTTATATTTTCAGTAATATATTTTGATGTTTAAAACACGATCTGGGTTTAAATCTTAGCTCTGCTGCCCACTACCTGAGAGCATGGCCTCTTGGATGGATAAATGCTCCATGACTTCCAAGTCCTCACAGATTTATTAAGAGCCATTATTAAGCATGGCCAAGAAGATACAGATCATGACAACTGTGCTTGACTAAGTAACTCAGTAACAGCAGCAAGGTGCCTGAAGAACTTCAGACTTTTCTCTTCTTTTCTTCTTCTCTCTTGTCTTTAATTAAAGATTGTACTTGATCATCTAGATTTCCCTTCTCATATCTAAGTTTTATAAGCC
>NW_008329674.1:0-301 GCF_000622305.1 Nannospalax galili
GGCATGGTGGCACATGCCTTTAATCCCAGAACTCCCAAGGCAGAGGAAGGCCAATCTCTGTGAGTTTGAGGCCAGCCTGGTCTACACAGTGAGTTCCAAGCCAGCTGGGGCTACAGAGAGACCCTGTCTCAAAAAGAGAAAGAGAGAGAACAAATTCTCATTCGTTTATTTGTATTCTCCTATGTGTGCTAGATCTTGGTCAAAAAATTTCTCGCCTGTTCCAGTGTCTTCTGGTTGTTTCTTAGTCTTGGGTTGTATGTTTAAGCCTAAAATCCATTCTGAGCTGATTTCTGTAACAGAT
>NW_008329675.1:0-343 GCF_000622305.1 Nannospalax galili
AGGGAGAGGATATATTTGTGTCTTTCCAAAAAATGAACAGGCCCCTCCCTGCATGCATCCAGCCAGGATGGGATCCCCAAGACCACAAAAGAGTGAAATGTCCAAGGTTGAACACGAAGCCACCCAAAACACAATGCCAAGAAAGAAAGACGAGGACAACCACCCAGGGAGACATCAAGAACCTCTGCGAACAACCTGAAGATTTAGGAAAACAAGGTCATAATATGACTGACCCTAAAATGCTACTTGTTTGATAACATATGGCTCTTACAAATTTCACAAGCTGAGAAATGTACTTGGCATTTGTATGACTTGGGCATAGGTATCCTATGACTGAGGGTGC
>NW_008329675.1:4051-15053 GCF_000622305.1 Nannospalax galili
GCCCTCCCAAGCATCTTTTCTGTCTCTTGTTTTTTCTTTCAATCCTCACTCCCCCTTTCAGGTACTGTCCATCTTGGCTGGCTGGCACCGGCAGAGGTCTTTGTTTTAGGAGGGTCAGCTATTCCTCAAAGATGGGCTTTCCTTTGCAATCATGAAACCTTTGTTGCACTACCTTATGGAGACCAAGGGTTATGGGCTGTAGAGTGTATAATGCCTATAACTGAGAGGAGAATGAGCAGATCTTTACCTGAAAATTGTGATGATTCTCTTCAGTTATTTGATCCAATGGCTATAGCTGTTGGATCTGTTGTCTTATGTCCTATACCTGGCTTGGTAACTGCAATGCAAAAGGAAATATCTAAACTCGCTTGTATAACTAGTAAGACAACAAACATAACTGCAAAAATACTAGGGGAAATTAATCAAAGAAATGGGAGAATTAACTGCTGTATTACAAAATACAGCTACTATAGACTACTTACTGTTAAAAGATCATATGGGATGTAAACAGTTCCCAGGAATGTGTTGTTTCAATATATCTGATTTTTCACATACTGTAGATCAACAAACCAATGATTTCTAAAAGGAAATTAACAAGATATCTGAATCCTCTATACTTTGGCCAAAGTGGCTTCCATGGCTTACTCCACACTTAGGGCCCAGTATTAGCTGGCATACTCCTTTCTGAGAGGGGCACCTATAGTTATGCACTGTATTATATTTTCAATCAGTAATACTATGGCCTCTATGATTATTTCTTTCGTGTTCTCAAAAACTACAAAAAGGGGAGATGCAGGAAACAGTCAAACTGTACATTGAAGTAGACATGGAACGAGAAGCGGCCAAGACTGCAAATGAAGGGTTATGCTTCCAACAGGCAGCTCTGACCCGTGTTCCAGAACACTGAGAACAATGGTTGCTGGTCTGACTAACTTAGGACCTCTGCTCTGTACATGAGACTTGGACCACTGCCTCAGGAGAACATGTTTTTCTCTGAGTTAAACATTACTTCTTTAAAATTGTTTGTGACTGAAATTCTCATGCTCTATGCCATGTACTCTCTTCTGTAGTCTGAAGTAAGCTGTTGTCTAGCTTTATAAAAAGCCTCAATAAAGTACTGGGGTCAGACTCCTGAAGTTTGTCCCAACATTGGCTTCTGTGCCATGTTGCACCGCACGCAGAATCTCCTTCCTCCCTCTCAGCGACCCCCAAGGTTCTGCAGGACAGACCACCGCAAGCGTATTTATTGCCAGTGTGTATGTAAGTGCACCCATGCTGTGCAGTGCCCTCAGAGGTCAGAGGAGGGTTTGGGATTCCCTGAGACTGTAGTTACAGATGGATGTTAGCTTCCATGTAGGTGCAGGGAACCGAACCCAGGTCCTTTGCAAGAGCAGCCAGAGCTCTTAACCACAGAGCCATCTCTACACACACACACACACACACACACACACATACCGCTGCCCCTGTCACTTTCTTAAGGACACAGGTATGACAAGATAGCCCCATTCACCTCAGCCCAAACTCCTAGCAGAAGCTGGCCCATGTACTCCCTTCCACATATTGTAAGGAAAATTTAACTAAAATTCTCATCTAACTCTGCAGCCCTGGGTCACATGGTGAAGAGGTAGGAGGACAGGAATTTTAAGCTGGGTCTCTGTAGCTCCAGCATCATCTTCCAACCACCTGACCTGGATGGGAGGCCAGGCTGCAACTCTAATTCTCAACTCCTGCTATCCAGGAAGGAATGATATGGGCATTCCTGAGGCATAGAGGATGAAACCATATGAAGAAGGGCATCTGCACGGATCTGACCTCACAAGTCTCTCTGTAGCTAAGCTCTGCTGCCTCCATGAGAATGGAGGAATAGTAGTTGTAGAAAGGCTTCCTTTCAGTGAGAAGACGTGGAAGTAGATTTTAATTGCTGACAGAACAAGCACTAGAGCTTCAGAAAGCCTCAGTAGATTAAACAGAAGTAAACAATATGCAGAACCCAGGCAGGGAGGTAGAGCATTGCCTAGCACATGCATGACCTTTGTTTTGTTCTAATACTAGATACATTTTAAGTCAGTGGTTACCAAGGAATTCATTTGTGTGGGGTGCTGGCTTTGGGAGGGGAGGAGTGATGGCAGGTAAGGCACAGACCATTTCTAGGCTGGTGAAACTATTCTACATAATCCTGTGATGATGGACACGTGAAATATGTCTGTGTGAAATCCTACAGGAAAACGTAAAAAAGGAAGGAGCTCTCATGCAGTGTGTGAACTTCGGTGAATAATGATAAATTTGCTCACTATTTCTTGCCTTCATTACAGGATTGATTTCAATGTTTTAATGTAGTTATTGATCTGCCCATCCTTGAGGGACTCCTAGGTGAAGGAGCTCAGCTCTGCAGAAGGTGAATCAAGGACACGAGAGAGTCCAGCTCCCTCTTGAAAACAAGATACTGCTTGGACATTGGTGAACACCACCTCCCAGAGTCAAGGGCAGAATACTGCCTCTGGATCCTGATAATGATGGGGAATGGGCTTATGTTTTCCTTTCTCAGGGACTGGAGCTCTGGAAAAGCGTTTGGTTGAAAACAGAAAAGGAAAACGCCCTTTGCTTTGAAATTTGCTTGACTTATGTTTTGCACGCTGTACCTTTGGCTGACCCTGCTCATGAGGTATAAAGAACTGCTACTAGAATTAAACTTATCTTTCTCCACTTGAGAGTTGGGTCCCTTGCCTTCATTCGTTTTGCCATTCACCAGCAGACCTGAGTCTCTGCAGCTGGTGCCTAACATGGAGGCTCAAGGAATGCTGCGGTGAAAGAGTTTTAAATTAAGGCAGCGGGACCGAAAGGGAATTAGTCCGCAAGGTAAGTGAATCTTTCGGCAGCAGCTGGCAAAGTAAAATGGGAAATTCCCAGCTGATGAACAATGGATGAGCAATACTACCAATTGTTAAAAGCCCTGTTGAAAGGAGGGGGAGTAAAAGTTAAAAGAGTTAAAAGATAAAACTTTTAAACAGTTATTTAAACAGGTTATAAAAGAAAAAAACATTGTTATGGTTCCACCCTGAAGGGAGGACTGTTTTCAACTACAGAGTATGGATTCAGGTTATGAAGTCTTTAAAGAGAGCCCATTCCAGTGTGGTCTCTTTGTACTTTAATTCCTAATGCTTTACACACTCTTCAAACAGACTCGGAGAGGGGCATGGATAATGGACTCTCTGATAGGGAACTTTTTAAAAAACAAAAGGGAGATGTTAAGGAGGGACAAGGTGGTCAGGGGCCTCTCTCCACTGATGACTAACCGCTAACCCTTTCCTCAAATGCCTTTAGAGGTTATTGAAGAGTCATCTCCAGAAGTAAAAGAAGGAGATCTTAAAACTTTCTGTGAGAAGCTTGAGGCTGGTCCTCAGGTTAAGACAATTAAGGAGTCTAATGAGACAGAGACCTCATCTTCTAAGGATGAGATAAAAATCTCTAAATCTCAATATAAGGAGCTTTTAAAGGAAATAAAGAAATTGGTAATACAAAAAGGGGGAAAACTGAAGATTATTACTCTCCTCCTCCATATAATCCTAAATATGTGAGTTTAAAGAAAAAAGATCTGGCTAAATATAAATCTGGACTTAAACATACAGAATTTCAAAAAGCCTGTAAACAATGTTCTATAGATAATATTTTCGATTTTCCTGTGTTAATCAACTTCCTCCAAATGAAGAATTTCCTGGAGGGAATTCCAATTTTCTCATACTCCTGTAACTTTTAAGACTATCGAAGAGTTGGAATAAGCAGCAGTTACTTATGGGATGCATTCTACTTATGTTAGAGGAATTTTACAATGTCTTGCTACAGAGTTTAGAGTAATACCATTAGATTGGGAAGCTTTGGCTAAAACAGTTTTGGAGGCAGGAACTTATTTACAATTTAGAACTTGGTGGCAAGATGAAGCTGTAACTATGGCTCATAAAAATCAAGAAAACAGTGTTGCTATAACAGCAGAACAGTTGATGGGGTTTGGAGCATGGCTTGGAGTTGAGAGGCAACTTTGATATAATGACACTGCCATTTCCCAAGTAAGGCTTTGTTGTCTTAGGGCATGGGATAAAGTTGCAAGCCCTGGACACTCCTCAGCACCATTTACTAAAATTATGCAATCAGTTAAGGAGCCATATACAGATATTTTTTGTCTCATTTGAGAGCTGTCATTGCTAAATCTTTCTCACAAGTTGAGGTGCAAGATCTTTTGCTACAGACCTTGGCCTTTGAAAATGTTAACTCAGAATGTCAAAAGGCTCTAAGACCTCTTAGCACACAGGGAGCCACCTTCACTGAATATATTAAAGCATGTATGGACATAGGGTCTGAAAGTTATAAGGCAGATTTGTTAGCTGCTGCCCTGAAAGGAGGATTAAGACAGAACTTAACTGAATGTTATAGTTGTGGGAAACTGTATCATATGAGGAAAAACTGTAAAAAGGGAAATAGTAATATGGGCACTAATTACAATCTTAACAGTAATAATGTTCCTGGATTATGCCCTAAGTGTAAAAGGGTTAAACCTTGGGCTAAAGATTGTCACTCAGTAAGAGACAGGGATGGAAATTTGATTCAGGGAAACATGTGATGGGGCCCAACCTGGGGCCCCACACAAAACAATGTGGGATTGACACAGACATATCCAGTGAGCAACGGGCCTCATCATGAAACACCCTAAAGCCAGTCTCCAGGGGAGCACAGCATTAGATAGAGCAGCTATACAAAATATGACATTATCCCATGGAACACAAGTCTATACCATTAGTACAGGAATAACTGGCCCTATCCCCAAGGACACAATGGGTTTATTGTTAGGAAGAAGCAGTCTAACATCTAGAGGATTTTTTGTGTGTACTAGAATAATTGATCAGGACTATACAAGAGAAATTTAAATTATGGTGACTGCTTCTTGTCCTATTCAATTTGAGGCTGGGGAACAGATTGCTCAATTATTAATTTTACCATATATAAAAGGAACGTACTAGAGGGTTTGGCAGTGCTGTGGAAAAAGTATTTTGGCAACCCTATCTAGAAGATACTAGACCTACTACTTCTGTAAAAATAGAAGATAAAATTTTTTCTGGGCTGCTAGATACAGGAGCCGATGTATTTAATATATGATATAATGAGTGGCCCTCACATTGGCCTTGTGAGAAAGTAAAAGCCACTTTTATAGGGATAGGTACTTTAACTGATATTTACCAGAGTGCCACATCATTGCAATGTACTGGGCCAGATAATAAAAGGAAATTATTAAGCCATGCATTGCTGATATTAGTCTTAATTTATGGGGAAGAGATTTATTGTCTCAATGGGGAGCCTCTATACATATTCCTACTATTTCCCATGCAGCAAAAAATATTATGATAAATATGCAATACAATCCTTCACAAGGTTTGGGTAAACATTTACAAAGAAGAAAGGAATCTAAACTGTCATCCAGTATTTCCCATAATCACCGAGGTTCGGGATATCCAAATTTACTGTAGCAGTCACTGACGTAAGCCTCACTCTTCCATTATCATGGAAAACTGATAAGCCCATGTGGGTTGAACAGTGGCCACTTACTAAGGAGAAGCTTACTGCCTTACATACATTAGCAAAGGAACAGCTAGATGCTGGTCATATTGAGCCATCTAACAGCCCATGGAATTCTCCAATTTTTGTAATGAAAAAATCTGGAAAATGGAGAACGCTTACAGATTTGAGAAAAATTAATGAAGTAATTCAACCCATGGGTTCTCTACAAACTGGCTTGCCTCAACCTAGTCTTATTCCTAAGGAATGGAAAATGATTATTATTGATTTAAAAGATTGTTGGGTTTTTTTAAACCATTTCTCTACAAATTAGAGATAGAGATAGATTTTCCTTTACTGTTCCAGCTCTAAATAATCAGGAACCCGCTAAAAGATATCAATGGAAGGTATTACCTCAGGGAATGCTTAACAGTCCTACTATGTGTCAAAATTATGTAGCTCAACCATTACAAAAGGTTAGAGAAGCCTTTCCAGAGGCTATTATTATTCATTATATGGATAATATTTTATTTGTACATCCTAATGGAAATGTATTGGAAATCTTATTTAAAGATGCCATACAATATCTCTGTTCCAATGGATTAGAAACAGCTCCTGAAAAAATTCAGTGTTCTGAACCATTTAACTATTTGGGAACTACTGTGTATAAAACATACATAAAACCACAAAAAATTAATATTCATAGAGATTGCCTAAAATCTCTTAATGATTTTCAAAAGTTACTAGGAGATATCGATTGACTGCAACCTATGTTAGGCATTCCAACCTATACTCTTCAAAATTTATTTCTAATGCTGTACGGTAACTGATTTGAATAGTCCTCAAAGTTTAACAATAGAAGCTATGAAAGAATTAAGATGATTAGAGGAACATATTTGTGATGGCTAATCCTGGGTGTCAACTTGACTGGATCCGGGATTAACTGAAATGAGAGAGATCTTCTTGATTGGATCATCTGAAGCTGAAAGACACGCCCTAAATGTGGGTGTTACCTTCTGATGGCCAAGGCACAGGAGAACACCTGGCTTCTTGCTGCTTGCCTTCTCTCTCGCTAGTGAGTTCGTCTTCCTGCTGTAGACTGAAGGCTAGCTGATCTTTTGGAATTTTTCAAACCTTCAGCACCAGATTGGGACTACTGAGACATCCAGCCTTGTGTACTGAGTGGCTACAGATTCTCAGCCTCTCCAGTATGGTGCAGCCATTGTTGAACTACTCATGCTAAGCTGATAAATCTCTATACATATATATTCATTCTACCGGTTCTGTTTCTTTGGAGAACGCTAATACAGATTGTGGTACCAAGAGTGGTTCTAGAGAAACAGAATTGAAAGGATGAATTTCTTTAATGGGCTTGTTGGTATTTGGAGCAGGCTCTCCAACTCAGAGTCTTCAGATAGCATGGAGAGCACTGAAAATCCATGGTGTAGACTATTTGAAACAATTGTGGAGATAGACACATTTGAATCTCCTAACTCAACTCTTGTGAAGAACAAGAAATTTAGTGACTCTATACGTAAACATAAAACACTTGACAATTTGTGGAAAAATAAGAAAAATAATGATGCTGGCTGGTTACTTCTAGCATCTCTGGATAAAGTGATGAAGATAAACAATGAGCTTAATGATAAAATTGACAGGCTCCAGATTCAAATCAACAGTTTAAAAGTTTCCAAGTGTGCCCTGGAAGAGAATCTTCTCTTCAGCAGCCAGAGAGCTAAAGCTGCAGAAAATCAAGCTGGAGACCTTATATATGTTTGGCTGACCTAAAATGCAAATTTAATTCCCAGCCTTGAAGGGTGTCAGCAGTAAAGGTGAGGGCATTGGTAGGGAAAGATTGGAATCCTGACACGTGGGATGGAGATGTGTGGGAGAACCCTGAGGAGTCTGGGGACCTTGAATTCTCAGACTCTGAGGAATTTGATTCACCTGATGAATGAATCTCCCCACCCTCAGCAGACCCACCTTCCCTACTCTTGCCTGAGGCAACTAATTCCATTGAGGAAGCTAATCCCATTCAGTAAGAGGAAGCTGATGTCCCTCAGGGTCCAGTTATTGTTGCCTCTAGACCTATAACCAGACTCAAAGCTAAGCAGGCCCCTAGAGGAGAGATAGACAGTGTGGTCCATGAGGTGCGCTACACCACTAAAGAACTTAGTGAATTTGCTAATTCTTTCAAGCAGAAATCTAATGAATATGTCTGGGAATGGATTTTAAGGATATGGGATAATGGTGGAAGGAACATAAAATTGGATCAGGCTGAGTTTATTGACATGGCCCCCCTGACTGGAAATTCTAGGTTTAATATGAAAGTTTGTGCAGTTAAAAAAGGTGTTAAAAGTTTATTTGATTGGTTGGCTGAGGTATTTATCAAAAGATGGCCTACTGACAGAGAGATGGAGATACCTGATATCCTTTGGTTTTAGTGTTGATGAAGGGATTGTAAGGTTCAGGCAAATTGGCATGCTCGATTGGATTCACAGTGAAACACCATATCCTCCACAATGGGAGGGCCCAGAGGACATTTCTTTTACTGGTTTTATAAGATGGAAAATACTGAGAGAGACACCAGAACGTTTGAAGAGCTTTGTTTTTGCTCTTTTCCTTATGCCAAATCTTACAGTTGGAGATGCTGCTGCTCAATTGCATAAATTAAATGTAAATATAATAGGTGTAACAGGACCTCAGAGTAGGGGTCAGGTGGCAGTATTGAATTCCCAAAGACAAGGTGAGCATACTTATCATAATGAATGGCAAAGGCAAAACAGTACCTACAATGGCATGACTCAAATTGACCTGTGGTACTGGCTAATCAATCATGGTGTTTCCAAGAACCACATACATAAGAAGCCTACTAAGTTTTTATTTGATCTGTATAAGCAGAAAAGCTCTAGGATGAATGACAGGAAGTCAGTATTGGATCGTAGCAATAGAGAATCTCGCTCAGTCAACCAATTTCCAGACTTGAGACAGTTTAACGACCCAAAACCCCTTGAATGAAGGGAAGGCCAGGTGCCCTTGAGGAAGGACCTTGTTACAGTACCAAAGAGTAATGCTGTTTGCCTCTCACCCATCCTTCCCCAGAGAGACCTGTGGCCTTTCACTAGAGTAACTGTACATTGGGGGAAAGGAAATAATCAGACATTCCACAGCCTATTGGATACTGGTTCTGAGTTGACACTGATTCGAGGAGATCCTAAAAAGTACTGTGGCCCTCCAGTTAAAGTAGGGGCTTATGGAGGTCAGGTGATAAATGGAGTTTTCAGACTGATAGTGGGTCCAGTGGATCCCCAAACTCATCCTGTGGTTATTTCCCCAGTACCAGAATGTATAATTGGGATAGATATACTTAGGAATTGGCAGAATCCGTACATTGGTTCCCTGACCCATGGAGTGAGGCCAAATGGAAACTACTGGAATTGCCTCTGCCAGGGAAAATAGTGAACCAAAAACAGTATCACATCCCTTGAGGGATTGCAGAAATTAGTGCTACCATCAAGGATTTGAAAGATGCAGGGGTGGTGAGTCCCACCACATCTCCCTTTAACTCTCCTATTTGGCCTGTGCAGAAGACATATGGGTCATGGAGAATGACAGTTAACTATCAAAAACTTAATCAAGTAGTGACTCCGATTGCAGCTGCTGTACCAGATGTGGTTTCCTTACTCAAGCAGATTAATACATCTCCTGGTACATGATATGCAGCTATTGATTTGGCAAATGCTTTCTTCTCGATAGCAGTCCATAATGACCACCAGAAGCCATTTGCTTTCAGCTGGCAAGGCCAACAGTATACCTTTACTGTCCTGCCTCCAGGGTATATTAACTCTCCAGCATTGTGCTATAACTTGGTTCAAAGGGACCTTGATTGCCAAATTCTCCCACAAAATATCACACTGGTCCACTATATTGATGATGTTATGCTGATTGGATCCAGTGTGCAGGAGGTAGCAGTCTGGACTTGTTGGTTAAGCATATGCGCATGAGAGGATAGGAGATAAATCCAACCAAAATTCAAGGGCCTTCTACCGCAGTGAAATTTCTAGGAGTTCAGTGGTGTGGAGCATGCAGAGATATTCCTTCTAAGGTGAAGAATAAGTTGTGGCATTTGACCCCTCCCTCTACCAAGAAAGAAGCACAATGCTTCGTGGGCCTGTTTGGATTCTGGAGCCAGCACATTCCTCATCTGGGTGTGTTATTACAACCCATATTATCAAGTGACTCAGAAGGCCTTAGAGTGGGGCCTGGAATAGGAAAGGGCCCTTCAACAGGTCCAGGCTGCTGTCCAAGCTGCTCTGCCCCTTGGGCCATATGATCCAACAGACCCGATGGTGCTTGAGGTATCAGTGGCAGATAAAGATGCTGTTTGGAGTCTCTGGCAGGCCCCCATAGGGGAATCACAGCAGAGGCCATTGGGATTTTGGAGTAAGGCTTTGCCTTCATCTGCAGAAAACTATTCTCCCTTTGAAAGACAGCTCTTAGCCTGCTATTGGGCCTTAGTGGAAACTGAACGTTTGACAACGGGCCCCCAAGTCACCATGCAACCGGAGCTGCCGATCATGAGCTGGGTGTTATCTGACCCCGGAAGCCATAAAGTAGGCCATGAACAGCAACAATCCATTATCAAACGGAAGTTGCATATACCTGATGGTGCTTGAGCAGGTCCAGAGGGCACAAGCAAGTTACTTGAAGAAGTTGCCTAAATACCTATGGCAGGTACTCCTGTTCCAATGCCTCCTGTTCTCAAGCATGTACCTGTGTTGTCATGGCGTGTGCCCTCTGATAGGTTGACTGAGGAAAAGAAGACTAGAGCCTGGTTTACAGATGGTTCTGGATGCTATGCAGGCATCACTCAGAAGTGGAAAGCTGTGGCATTACAGCCAATTCCTGGAAGAACCCTGAAGGACACTGGGGAAGGCAAGTCTTTACAATGGGCAGAACTTCGAGCAGTGCACGTGGTTGGGCATTTTGTTTGCAAGGAGAAATGTCCGGAAGTGTGAATTTATACTGATTGAATCAAGTAGATCAGATGGCCCGCTCTGTGGATTGTCAGCCTCTTTCATCAGCTGTCCCTGTCATTGCTCAATGGGCCCATGAACAAAGTGGCAATGGTGGCAGAGATGGAGGTTATGCATGGGCCTGACAGCATGGACTCCCACTCACGAAAGCTGACCTGGCTACAGCTGCTGCTGAGTGCCAGATCTGCCAACAGCAGAGACCAACACTGAGTCCCCATATGGCACTGTTCCCCGTGGTGACCAGCCTGCAACCTGGTGGCAAGTTGACTACATTGGACCACTTCCATCTTGGAGGGGACAGCATTTTGTCCTTACAGGAATAGACACTTATTCTGGTTATGGATTTGCCTTTCCTGCACGTAATGCTTCTGCCAAAACTACTATCCAGGGACTTACAGAATGCCTTATCCACCATCATGGTATTC
>NW_008329675.1:15535-26948 GCF_000622305.1 Nannospalax galili
GAAAATTTTTGCTTCCTGTACCCTTGACTTTGCACTCTACTGGCTTGGATGTTTTGGTTCCAGAAGAGGGAGTGCTTCTGCCAGGAGAGACAACAAACATTCCATTGAACTGGAAGCTAAGACTCCCCCCGGCCACTTTGGGTTTCTGATGCCCTTAAGTCAGCAGGCTAAGAAAGGAATAACATTATTAGGAGGGTGTGATGACCCAGACTACCAGGGAGAAATTGGACTTGTTCTCCACAATGAAGGTAATGAAGATTATATCTGGAAGGCAGGAGATTCCTTAGGGAGACTTTTGGTGTTACCGCGTCCTGTGATTAAGGTCAATGGGAAACTGCAACAACCCAATCCACACAGGACAACAAATGGCCCAGACCTTTCAGGGATGAAAGTATGGGTCACCCCTCCAGGGAAAGAGCCAGAATAGGTAGTAGAGGAAGGTAGTTACAAATACCAATTTAGGCCATGTGACCAGTTGCAGAAATGTGGATTGTAACTGACATGAGTATTTTTGTCTGTTTGGTTAAGAATAGGCTTGTGCATGTATACACATATGTTAAGCAGATACTTGAGTTATTCTTTTTTGAGTGTGTAATTGAGATAAGTGTTGTGGTTAAGTGTTGTGAATCTATATGATTAGATTGGGTTATGAGACACTAAAGGACTAAGCATTCCTCGAAGACCTCATCACCTACTCTAAGATATATAACACACTGGTCCTTGTATGATGGGCTAGTTATAGCATGTTAGGTGAAATTATGACCTCAACATTGTTTTCATTTGAAAATTAAGCATGACATAGAGAGATGCTATTGGGTGTCAAGTTGACAAGGGGTGGACTTGTGATGGCTAATCCTGGGTGTCAACTTAACTGGATCTGGGATTAACTGAAATGAAAGAGATCTTCTTGATTGGATCATCTGAAGCTGGGAGACACACCCTAAATGTGGGTGTTACCTTCTGATGGCAGCCGGTATAAAAGGCCAAGGCACAGGAGAATGCCTGGTTTCTTGCTGCTTGCCTTCTCTCTCACTGGTGAGTTCATCTTGCTGCTGTAGACTGAAGACTAGCTGATCTTTTGGAATTTGTCAGACCTTCAGCACCAGATTGGGACTACTGAGACATCCAGCCTTGTGGACCCAGCGACTATGGATTCTCCGCCTCTCCAGTGTGGTGCAGCCATTGTTGGACTACTCAGACTCTATCCTGTGAGCTAAGCTGATAAATCTCTATACATACATATATATTCATCCTACCAGTTCTGTTTCTTTGGAGAACCCTGACTAATACAATATTCAACAGACAAAATTGGATTGATTAGCTCCTCATTCTAGTATTGCTGTCATTGTATTTCCCACCACTCATTCTCCCTTAGGTTGATTTTTCCAAGAACCAGATATTTTCATAGAATGGATATTTTTGCCATTATAGTAGAATGACAAAAAGATTGACTACATATGTTGATAAAATATCACAAATTATTTTAAAAGGACACTTGCATTGTAGAGCCTTAGTAGGAATGGATCCTATAGACATTTTGGTCCCATTAACTAATAAACAACAAGATTTGTTAAAAGTAAATGAAGAATAGCAAATTGCATTAAGTAATTTTATTGGAAAACTCTCTAATCAATATCCAATTTCTTAAAATAAAATATTATTTTGGATAAAATTATTGTTTTAGAACCTATTTCACATAGCTTTACTTTACAGATGCTAATAAAATCAGTCTAGCAGGTTACACTGATGGTAAACATATACATAGATTACAAAAGACATGCTATTTAGCAGTAGAAAAGACCGAATTAGCTGCAATTATCATGGCATTAACAGATTATTCACAAACTTTAAATATTGTTACAGATTCTCAATATGCAACATTTACTGTTTAACATACATCCACCGTTTATTTGTATCCTGATGATACCGAGTCATATAATCTCTTTCTTCAGTTGCAATCTTTGTTACTTCAAAGGCAATTTCCACTATTTATTACTCACATTAGATCTCATACTAATCTTCCTGAACCTATGGCAGATACTAAATGAAAAGTAGATGAAATGTTACAACACCAACTATATTCTTGTAATAATCTTACTGATATAATTAATTTTCATCAAGTCACACATGCTAATTGGAGAGCATTGGTTCACCAATTCAACATTTCACAAAGATTAGCTAATACTATTGTTAAGGCAATGTGACATTTGTCAACCAATTAACAACAGTCCTTTGCCTCATGGTCTGAGCCCCCGAGGATCACAAGTTAATGATATATGGCAAATGGATGTCATGCATGTCAAAATGTTTGGAAAACTGCAATATGTCCATCATACAGTTAATACTTATTCCACTTTTCAGTGGGCAGCTGTGTTACCAAATGAAAAGGCTTCTTCTGTAATCTTCCATTTAAAAGAAGCCATGGATATCATGGGAGTTCCTAAGCAGTTAAAAACTGATAATGCTCCAACTTACCTATCTCAGAAATTTCTATCATTTCCCTCTCAATGGCATATCAAGCATATCACTGAAATCCCATACAACCCACAAGGACAAACCACTATTGAATGTTCTAATAGAACATTGAAAGAAATGTTAATTAAGCAAAAAGGGGGAAATGACAACCCCCTTGACATATATTATTAGGTGCTTTATTCACCCTAATTTTTTTGAATCACAGTATTCAGCTTTTACAGCTGCAGAAATGCACTTGATGTGTATAAAAGAAACAGAATCTCTACAGCTTATATGGCATAAGTATATTGCTACAATTGGCATCGAGCACATGTAATAAAATGGGGAAAAGGTTATGCTTATATTTCCACAGGCCCAGATCAATTTTGGATTCCAGATCATCTCATAAATTTTCAAAATGAACAAATACCCACGCTTCAATCCTGACCTGGCCACTGAACGAATGGCTCATCTTATTTTGGGCCCAACCACACGAAAGGTGGCCAGCCCATCGCCTTCTACTAATTCTTGTGCCCTTCCCACCTGGGGTCAACTGAAGAAATTAGCTGAAAAAGGTGATCACATGGCTCAAAATTGTAATCCTGAAACTTTTTTTAAAGCTATGCTTTCAGTAACTACTGTACAGGTAACCACCGCTGCCAGTTTTTCTTATTGGGCTTGCTTATATTCCAAATCTGCCTCTAAATCAGGCTGTTCACTGGGGAGATCCCACTATCCCAATTTACACTAATAAATCTAATTGGCGGCCTGTCCCTTATTCCCACAGGAAGAGGGGTGGACACTTAATACATCTTATATAGTAGAAGTCCAGGGTGATTTCATTTGTATAGATGTTGAAGAACACTGTTGAAGGGAACATATGCTTTGGCTATCTATTCTAAGAAATGGCACAGAAGGAGATCGATAAAAGGCTATTGTATATTTTAGTGGAAAATGATTCAAAGGTAATAGTACTAATCATACTTTCTCTCTACCTCCGATGCCTCCTTGTCAGATGCCAGAGTTAAGTGCTTGAATACATTGGGAACAATATAGAGGCCCAGAAGTTTGAGTTCTTGCTAATATTTCTTATGGAAGTGTCATTGATTGGAGCCCCGTGGGCTCGGCTCCAACAGAAAGGGAAAGTAAAGAGTTAAGATGGTATAAAGAAAAAGCTCTTTAACATCTGCTAAAAATAATGCCATGGAAGGGTTGATTTGGCATGGTGGGCAGATGTCTCCACCCTCTCCTCATTTCAAGGGAGGAGCCACTCAAGAACATCTTTGGAAACTCATTACTGCTTCTACACAATTATGGGCTTGGAGAGAGAAATTTGGAAAAATAACTCTAGTAATAATTCTGAATTGTCATTTGTTAAGAATGTTTCTCATAATATTACAGCTTGTGTTTGATTACCTTATGTGCTAATGATTGAATAAACTAAGTAGAATCAGACAGAAGGATCAGTTACTTGTAAGAATTGCACTCTTTATACCTGCATAAATGCCACTGTTCCAATTGATTATACTACACAGATGTTATACATACTCCGTGCTCATGTGGGAGTTTGGATGCCTGTACACCTTGATCAACCGTGGGAAGAATCATCCTCGATGTCTAGGATTTATCATATTCCTGAAAATGTAAAATGCAGACCCAAAAGAATGATTGGCCTTATTATTGCGGTTATCCTGAGGATTATCGCTGTTGCTGCTATTGCTGCGACAGCTGAGTTGCCCTACCTCAGAGTATTCAGACTGCACATTTCGTGCAACAATGGCACCCGGACTCTGAAAAACTGTGGAATTCTCAAAGACATTTATAGTGTTCTCAATGCTGAAATTACAGATTTGGAATCTGCTGTAGTTATGCTAGGAGATCAGATTGTTAGTTTACAAAGACAGCTATTACTGAGATGTGACTGGAATGTATCTCAATTTTGTGTTACACCTGTACATTGGAATTCAATGACATTTCCTTGGGACTGGGTTAGAAAACTTTTGTTAAATCAGTAATATGACACAGGAAATATTGAAATTACAGGCAGATATTATTCATACTTTCCTTAGTCAACTGAAAGGTATTTCTGGTCAAAATCTCTTGGCAGGAATTGCAGATGGTTTATGGAAGCTTAATCCATTTAATCAACTTAAGATTTCTAGCACAATGTATTCTATTCTGTTTTTATTAATAATTACTATGTTTCTTCTATTGCTTATAGTCTGGCAGAGGTCCTCCGGAAACCAAGTGATCTCTCAGCACTGTGCTGCTGTAGTCGGTCTTATGTTACAGAACCTTGCTAAACAAGAAGGGGAGGTGAGGAGCTCAGTTCTGCAGAAGGTGAATTAAGGACAAGAGAGAGTCCAGCTGTCTCTTGAGAATAAGAGGCTGTTTGGACTGTTTTGGACATGGGTGCAACACCACCTTCCAGAGTCAATGAAGGGCGGAACACTGCCTTGGGATAGTAAGAATAAAAGTGGATGGGCTTGTGCTTTCCTTTCTCACGGACTGGAGCTCTGGGAAAGGGTTTGGTTAATAACAGAAAAGGAAAACACCCTTTACTTTGAACTTTGCTTGATTTATATTTTGTGCTCTGTAACCTTAGCTGACCCTGCTCATTAGGCATCTTCTCAACCTGAGAGTTGAGCCCTTTGCCTTCTCTCATCCTGCCATCCACCAGCAAACCTGAGTCTCTGCTGTCTTCTGTCAGTCAGGATCTCAGCAGATAGGACCTGCGGCACTATTCAATAGGAGGCACTGTGGCCAGAAACGCCCAATGCAGTGCACAGACAGAGTAGGGGGCAGGCTTATTCTCTGACCCGCCATCCTCCAGCCGGGTTTGGATCTGTAGAAGCCTTGCATCTCCATTTAATTTGAGACTAATGTGTGTTTAGATATAATTCAAATGCAGAATCAGGTTAAATGATAAATATCAAGACTATAGATCCCCAGAGGACGTTTTACTTTAAAATAATTGTAGGCGAGAACTTATTCCCGTTTCATTCACTTATGAGTTTCTGTCACCCACTGTCAGTCATGGTATCTGATGTGAGGCATTGTTCAGTCATAGCTACTGTTGTAAGAGTGTCCAACCAGGCTCATAGACTATAGGGTGGGATTCATTTATGACCAGTCATCCTTATGCCGTTTTTGCTTCTTCCTGCATTCTTTCTTGGTCCAGGATATAGGGATTCTCTAGGTTCTCCTCTCCCCCTGTGACTTCTTCCCCTATGGAGAGCCTTAGCGAGAATCTCAATGTACAGGAATCAGGAAATGGAGAGCAGAGTCCTGACATGGAGGGAAGCTGTGTCCTGCCCCCTGCAGGCCCTCCTCCACTCTGGCCTTGGTGGGCCGTGCCGGCTCCTGGTGCCTGGGCTGTCCCATCCCATCACTGCTCAGGATCTAGGGTCCCAGCTGCAGCACTATCTGTAGGAGTTCTGGGGCCAGCAGCTAGGGAGGCAGAGGGGGCACTTGTGAAGAGGCAGCAGTGTGGAACTGTGGGATTGGAGGGTTCTCGGCACCTTGCCAGTGGACTCCAGGGTGGAGGGTAGCCAGATTGGGGCTAGGAATGGTAGTGTGGTAGTGTGACCAGACTCCCTGCCCCCTGCTGTAACTTAGGGAATTAGCCTAATCATGGCCATGGTCAATGGCACCCAGAGATTGTGTATGTGTGTGTGTGTGTGTACATGCCAGTGTCAGTATGAGCACAACCATGTGTGTCTGTGGAGGCCAGTAGAAGGTATTGGATCTCTTGCTTCAAGACAAATTCTCAGCGGACACACATATGTGAATGCCACTTGATTTCATAGATGTGCTGGATAGCTTTAGTTCAACTAGATGCACCTGAGAAGTTGGAACCTCAGTTGGAGAACTTCATCTGATGGTCCTCTGGCATACATGTGAGGTATTTTCTTGATTATTGAATGATGTTGGAGGGCCAATCCCACCATGGGTGGTGCCACACCTGTACCCATCATCTCGGGTTGCACAAGAAAGCAGGCCGAGCACAGTGGAGAGCAGCAAGCCAGCAAGCAGCATTTCTCCAGTGTCCGTGCTTCAGCGCTGGCCTTCAGGTTCCCGCCCTGCTTAAGTTCCTTCTTTGGCTTCCCTCAACGATGAACTGTGACTAGGACACATAAGCCAAACAAACCCTTTTTTCCCCAAGTTGGTGCTGGTCAGAGTGTTTTGTCACTGCTTAGAGAAACTTCAGTAGGACAATAGACACATGATTAAAGAGCACTCATTCAATTTTCTCTGTGTTGGTAATCATACACAACCTGAAATACAAAAAAAATCGAAATAATGTACATGTGTTTGGGGTGCATCCTACATGTTTTCATATTTCTCCTAAAAAAGAAAAAGAAAAAGATGTCATTGGATTTTTTATGTGTTTATTTCAACCACCTGTGTCTGTTTCTTTGGCTATGTTTTAAAGTGAACACTAAAACAATTTACATATCTTGGAATACATGTGATATGATATGTGGACGAGTACCTGGGGAAGAAAGATAACTAGAGAGATGAACAGAAGGCATAGGGAGGGAGAAGTGGGAGGGTAATAAATGAGGACACAGTATAATGGCATGCACATCTGTGTGAAAATACCATAATGCAAACCTTTACTGGACTGACAAGATTGCTCAGCTGGTAAAAAATGCTCCTATTTTGATTGATTAGGTCATATATACACTTTTCTTACTGTTTATGTCCCTTCCCATTATGCTTCTGATTTTAACCACATGAACACCCAATCATGCAATTGGTATGAGATGGTAAATAGGGGATTCTCTTTAGCACTATCTTTTTTTTTAACTGTGTATGAGTGTATTGCCCGCATGTATGTAAGTGTATCTGTGCTGTGAAATGCCTAAGGAGGTCAGAAGAGGGGACTGGATTCTATGGAACTGGAGCTAGGAGCAATTGTTAGCTACCATGTGGGTGCTGAGAACCAAACCTGAGTCCTTTGCAAAGAGCAGCCAGTGCTCTTAACTGCTGAGCCATCTCTCCAGCCCCCTTATAGTATCCGTAAGGACACAATTTTGCCTCACTGCACATGCACCCAAAACCAGTTGAGACTGGATCAGCCCCTGTTCTACATACCCAGAATCATTAGGAGTACATGGAAATAGTAATTATCTAAATTTGAGGTTACTAGATGCTGGGAAACATACTTTTTTCAGACTGGCTTGTATGTATGACCCGATGCAGTCTGGAGCCAGAGGGTTCTGAGGTTTTTATGTGCATTGTTTAAACAGCGGTGTGTGTGCATAGTATATGCTGGTGAATGCATTAGTACAAGGAGAGGGGTGTGCATAACCAAAATCACATAGTTTCCTAGGCTAAATTATCTCCTATGTTTTCCTGCTTCAATACAACAACAACAACAAAACTTGTCTCATCTTTCCTTGGAGGACCTACTTACTTAGAATTCCTGGTTTGGCAAGAAGGAAACAGATGCAGAGTAGGTAGGAAGCTGCCAGCATGAGTTCAAACACAGGTTGCCTGAATAATAGCTGCACCGGCAGCTGAATGGAGAGTTTGTTATGTGCTAGTGTTAGAAATCATTCTGGGGCCATGAAAATTGACCACACAATCTAAAGTATTTTGGCAAAGCAATACATTTGACTTCAGCAGAAGGGTGGAAAATTGTCTTAAATCCAGCAAGGATTTAAGGGTCTGCCTGGATTTTCAAGCTTATTTGCAATGGGTCCTGTGCCTCACTCTGAGCAGTCAGACCTTGGTCTCATGTTCTTATGCAGTTGCCTACTTTATTTTTTAATATGTTATTTATTATTTTTATTTTATGTGTATGAGTGTATTGCCTGCATGTGAGTGCACCCATGTCGTGCAATGCATCGGAGGTCAGAAGAGGGCGTCGGATGCCCGTGGAACTGGAGTCAAGGATGGTTCACAGCTGTCATATGGGTGCTGGGAATCAAACCCGGGTCCTCTACAAGAGCAGTCAGCACTCTTAACCACTGAGCCATCTCTCCAGCCCTGCAATTGCCTACTTTAAAAAGACACAGCTGATAAGGAAAGTGCAACTTTTGAGAACAGGATGAAATGCGGAGTACAGGGGCACCCTTGAGTACATACTTTGATCTTAGAAAAAATGCCTGGGTGGGGGGGATTTTGTAAGATACTGTCTTTACACATTTCTGGGTCTGGAGAGATGGCTCAGCAGTTAAGAGCACTGACTGTTCTTGCAGAGGGCCTGGGTTTGAGTCCCAGCAGCCATATGGAGGCTAACAATGGTCTGTAACTCCAGTTTCAGGGGATCTGATGCCCTCCTCTCACCTCCACAGACATTGCATGACATAGGTGCACCTACCTACATGCAGGTATTGGACTCATACACATAAAATAAAAATAATAAATAAGCTGGGCATGGTGGCACACACCTTTTATCCCAGCACTCAGGAGGCAGAGGCAGGTGGATCTCTGTGAGTTCAAGGCCAGCCTGGTCTACATAGTGAGTCCGAGGCCAGCTGGGGCTACTGGGAGACCCTGTCTCAAAAAGACCAAAAAACAAAAACAAAAACAACAAAATTGGCTTAATGGTTAAGAACACTGGTTGTTCTTGCAGAAGACCCGGCTTCAAATCCCAGCACTCACATGGCAGCTAACAACTGTCTGTAACTCCAGTTCCAGAGGATCCGATAGCCTCTTCTGACCTCTGTGGGCACTGCACTACACGGGTGTACTTACCTACATGCAGACAATACATGCATACAGAGATGAAACTTCCTTTCTCTCAGTTAACCCCTTCATGGAAAAGAATGTCCATTTTATATTTTATTTACATTTCCCACAATTTCCTCTTTCTTTATAATACATTTTCTTTTGTGTCAAATTCACTTCATATTGCACGACTGTCTTTCTCTGAGGTACTCCGCAGTAATATGTTGTAAGACATAGAGATTTTGTCAGTTACTGCTTTTTCTATTTATTCTTGAGCTAACCCTTGTTCAGATGGGATCACACAACATCCAACTGTAGGATTATAATAAAGAGGCCAGGACCCCTTTGCACTTTCTAAGTCACTGTTCTGTAAGACTAGATAAGGCATCTTTTATTTGTAAATTTTCAACTACTCATTGAACAAAGCAGTTTTCCCTCAAGATCATTTGTAATTTTGCCAGCAGGTGTTTTATTATTAGGAAAGCACAACACTGACCACCTATCATCACATACGTCCCCTTTTTCTGTTAGCATCATGTGTAGGGCTAGACTATTTTTGCATGTCATTCTACTGCCAGTAGAATCCAATTGGTCTTCTGTACCCTTGATAGTGTCCCTAGTGTAATACAAATATCTTTAATGGTTACAATGTATATACAGTTAAACCATTGCCCTGGTTAAGCATCAGTTGTGAACTTGATACATCAGCGAAGGGGGAACCTCAATTGAGGCATCTCCTCCATTGGATTGGCCTACAGCCATGCCTGTGAGGCAGTTTCTTGAGGTGATTTTGGAGGGCCCAGTTCCCTGTGGGTGGTGCCACCCCTAGGCAGGTTGTCCTAGGTTGTATGAGTGCAGGCTAACGTCAAGCCTGGGGCGGGGGGCGTCTAGATCTCTCACATCTGCTCTTCTGACAGTCCACACCTGCCACCCAGTTCACAGTGATGATGATATCACTGTGCTCATGGTTGACAAAGGCCCGGGCTTGTGCAAAGCCAGCTTCACAGATGCTGCTGCTTCCCAGGCCATCTTCCTGTCCATCATGGGCTGCCAGCGGCACCAGGGCATGATAGTGGGCATGGGCCCGAAGGACCCCTACATGGATGATGAAGCCCAGAGCAAGAGAGGCATCCTGACCCTCAAGTACTCCTATTGAGCATGGAGTTGTCACCAACTGGGATGATATGGAGAAGATCTGGTACCACACTTTCTACAATGAGCTCCGTGTAGCACCAGACGAGCATCCTATTCTTCTTACTGAGGCCCCCCTCAACCCTAAGATCAACCGGGAAAAGATGACTCAGATCATGTTCGAGGCCTTCAACACGCCTGCCATGTATGTAGCTATCCAAGCTGTGCTGTCCCTGTATGCCTCAGGAAGGACTACAGGGATTGTGATGGATTCTGGGGATGGAGTCACTCACACTGTACCCATCTATGAAGGTTATGCTCTGCCTCATGCCATTCTACGCCTAGATCTGGCCGGCAGAGACTTGACTGATTACCTCATGAAGATCCTGACAGAACGTGGCTATAACTTCACCACAACAGCTGAGCGAGAGATTGTGCGTGATGTCAAGGAGAAGTTGTGCTATGTAGCCCTGGACTTTGAGCAGGAGATGGTCACTGCGTCTGCTTCCTCCTCACTTGAAAAGAGCTATGAACTTCCTGATGGGCAAGTGATCACCATTGGGAATGAACGCTTTCGATGCCCAGAAGCCATTTTCCAGCCCTCCTTTCTAGGCATTGAGTCCAGTGGGATCCACGAGACAAACTTCAACTCTATCATGAAGTGTGATGTGGATATTCGCAAGGATTTATATGCCAACACCGTGCTGTCTGGAGGCAGTACAATGTACCCAGGCATTGCTGACCGGATGCAGAAAGAAATTGCAACCCTGGCACCAAGCACCATGAAAATCAAGATCATAGCTCCCCCAGAGCGCAAGTATTCTGTTTGGATTGGGGGCTCCATCCTGGCCAGCCTATCCACATTCCAGCAGATGTGGATCAGTAAGCAGGAATACGATGAGGCAGGGCCTCCTATTGTTCACAGAAAATGCTTCTGAATGGACTTCCATATCCCCTTTTCTGGGTCATAATAATGATAAAGCTCCATTCATTAGAATTAAGGTAATTAGTTCACTTCCTATTGAGTGTATAGGCCAGCAAATCCATCTCTCCATCTAAGTATCCTGGGGTCGGGGGGATGCAGCTAACCCCAGCCTGATCTCTATCTGCTAAAGGAATTCTAAGACCATATTTTATTTTATTTTCC
>NW_008329675.1:27179-36559 GCF_000622305.1 Nannospalax galili
ATTTGGGAAAACTTTTGACCTCCTTGGGAGTGGATTGAGGTGTGAGGCAATCAGGGCTTGCCTGTACACGTACACCAACTTGAGACCAGTTTAATAAAAGTGCACACCTTATTCAAAAAAAAAAAAGAGTGCAGGCTAAGCACAGGGAAGAGGAGCTCGGCGTCTTCCAGTCCGCTCCAGCCCCACAGTCCCGTCTTCAGTTCTTGCTGTGTGTTCACTTCGTTTCTGACCTAGGAGTTGAAAGATGAAATTAAACCTTTTCATCCCCAGGTTGGTTTTGCTCAGTATTTTATAACAGCAATGGAGAAAGTCTACTAAAACATCAGTCTACAATCATAAACGGTAGACCACCAGAATAATACTGACTCAAAGCCCACTACCATTTAGTTCCTAGCCTTAAACTCATCAGGGGCTCTTCTTGGGATTCTAATGTAATCTATGTAAATATGTAAGTCATCTATGGAGTCAGAAGTTCACTTTTTCTATGAGACAGTTGAGTTTGAACTTGGTGATGATATGATGTAGAGAAAGGACTAGCCAATAGGACCAAGCCAGGTCCCACTCCAGCTGACTGGTGAGTTCTCCAGTAATGGTCCACCACAGTAGCCCCAGATATGTGCCCTGACAATGTTCAGGCTAGAGTGCTGTCACATTTCCTCAAAGGTATAGAGGCCCTTACAGGAAACATTTCTCAAGAGTTCCATTTCCTCCTCTGAACATTGGAGTTAAGAGTTGTAATGAGCTCTGAGCAAGGGAGTTTGAAGACTTGTGGTGAGAGGATTTTTGCCTCATTCCCTTTATGACACAGAACAGAAGGGAGAAGGATTTACATGATAGGTTTCCCTCTCAGGCCATCTTGTCCTAGAAGAAGAAGGAGGAGGAGGAGGACAGCTAAGCCTGTGGGTGGGGTTGGCGGGAGTGGGGTTTCTCCCACAGGGACAGGCCGAGGCTCCGCTCAGCTACAGGCTCCACCTCCACTGTGTCAGATCACTGTGCGAATTGGGGAAGAGGCCATCGTCAAGCGCCGCATTTCAGAAACTGACCTGCGCCCCGGCGAGCCGAGTGGAGAGGAGGAGGAGGAGGGGGAGGAGGAGGAGGAGGAGGAAGAAGACTGTGTGTGCTAACCCTAGGGCATCTAAAGTCCATCTGAGCTATAATGGAGCCACTTGAGCTTCTTGCGACCAACACAGTCATAACAGTTGCTCTTATTTAATGCGCTGATAGAATATTTGATCCATTTAACCACACATTTACACCCTTTCAACCTTTATTTATTTTTTTTTTTTTGGTCTTTTTGAGACAGGGTCTCCCTATAGCCCCAGCTGTCCTGGAACTCACTAGGCAGACCAGGCTGGCCTTGAACTCACTACCTTTGTCTCCTGAGTGCTGGGATTAAAGGCATGTGCCACCGCACCTGGTATAATCTTTTTTATAATTTGTATTTCTACTGCTTGTACTTTTTTCATCCTTATGAATCTCTCAATTGGAGTTGTTGTTCAGTTGGATAACTAGACTAATAGAAAAACATCCACCAAGTTTCTGGTTGTTTCTTATATATGACTCATATGCACCTAGCCCCTATGTTAAAATGATGAACAGGTTCTGTTCTGATTTCTTTTTTTTTTAATTTTATTTATTAGTTTTATTTTATGTGTATACATGTACTACCTGCATGTAGGTAAGTGCACCCATGTCGTGCAATGTCCACGGAGGTCAGAAGAGGCTGCCAGATTCCCCTGGGATTGGAGTTACGGGCAGTTGTTAGCTGCCATGTGGGTGTTGGGATTCAAACCCGGGTCTTCTGCAAAAACAACCAGTGTTCTTAACTTCTGATCTGTCTCTCCAGCCCTGTTCTGATTTCTTGATTATGAAAACATCACATTGAAGCCTCCTGCGATGTCCTGGAGCATCTCCCCTTACTCCTCTTTGGCTTTTGCTTTGGATTTCCCTAACAAGAGTTCCAGGAAGCTGGGAGTCTGCCCCTGGGTCGAAGGCCCCTCCATGTTATAGAGTATCTTCCACCATATGCCACTGAGTCTGGGACATGGAGGAAAAGACCAACTGGGGCAACACTCAGAACATATATATTTGCTCATCTTAGAACATTCTCTGTGGTTTTATTTTTGCATAAAGTAAGACATATATCAGATTGATTTTACAGGCGGTTCTGTTTTAATTACATTAATCACCAAGTTTCCCATGATCTTTCCCCTTAAAGAACAGACAAAATACAGTTCTATCTTTGTCCTCATTTCAGAGGGTCTCACTGTGGTAAGATAGCTCATTTTCCCTAGGTTCTGCAAATTGAATCACTATTTCTGTAATTAACAGCACCATAAAGGGCCCCTACTGGGTTAGTTTCAACTTGAAATATTTTCAGCTTTTTAACACCACATGGGCCCCAGGATGGAAAGAAAGGGCTGGAAATTCAAATGGAGAGGCCTGGTGGAGAAGGCCGTGTAACCTAAGAGACAGTAAAGTGGAGGAAAGGCCCAGTGCATGACTGAGAAATGCATCTTTGGTCTTCATGGTGGGAACCTCAGTGTCCATTCCCAGGTCTGACAATCCATACAGCATTTCATAAAGGTGGACTCCGAGGTCTTTTTGCAGGGATGTTTGGCAAGTCCAAGGCCCCTTAAGCTCTAGAATTGAGTTAATAATTTGTCTAATTCATTTTTTGCCTTAATCTTAATAGAGAGGGTGCCACCAAGGTGTATGATAATCCCAGTTAATGTCTGCTGTTTATGTGAGGTATTATAGAATAGTGGTGGTAAATGGCTTCCATAATCTGTGTTTTTAAAAATTAACCCACATCATAGTACTGTTGATTCTAAGAGTGTTTTGTTACATGGTTGCCTATAGTATTTGGAAGAGGGAAAACTTCCCCCTAATAGTAAGGTGGTCCACAAAAACTAATAGATAATTCCATCAACTCACCATAGGCTTCTCAGTGTGATATACCTGGATACTTTGGATGGCTTAAGTTCAAGATTTCTGTCCCCTGCAGTTGTTTTTAAAGGCTTTAATTATTGTTAACCTATTTTGCTGTAATATGGATTCCTATACATTAATATGTTCTTTATTAAATTTTATTCATTTATTTTTGTGTGTATGTTTTACCTGCATGTATGTAAGTGCACCCATGTCATGCAATGCCTGAGGAGGTCAGAAAAGGGCATCAGATCCCCTGGAACTGGAGTTAGGGGTGGTTGTTAGCAACCATGTGGGAACTGAACCCAGGTCCTCTGCACTGAACCAACTCTCCAGCCCCCATCCATAAGTTCTTAAAATAGTTTTACACAAGGAGTGGGCCCCCCATGACTTCCTTTATCAAACATCAGTTCCCTCACTATTGGTTTAGACAGCATTCTTTCCCATCTTACAGAACCCACTTATTTCCCATCTACTGTGCTGATAGCTTCTATGTACGTAAACTGTTTTTCTTCGGTGTCTGAAAATTTTGAAGTGTTGCAGTTTTGGAGAGGGCAGGAATGAGAGGGAACATGAAAATTTCAGATCCAGCTTCTCGTTATTTCATCAACTAGTCTTTTTCCTTGGGCTTCAAAGTTGTGTCCCCTTTGGTGCTCAGGAACGTGGACAAGTTCAGTCTCCTTGGGTAGCTGCAAGTTTTCCAATACCTAGGTAAGTAGTTCTTTACAGATCCTATACTATTTTTTATTTTACTTATTATTTTTATTTTATGTGTATGAGTATATTGATAAGTGCACCTGTGTCATGTAATACCTGTGGAGGTCAGAAGAGGGCATAGGGCTGCCCTGGAACTGGAATTCTGACGGTTGTTAGCCACTGTGTGCTGGGAATTGAACCTAGATCCTCTGTAAGAGCAGTCAGTGCTCCTAGCCACTGAATAATCTCTTCAGCTCTAATCCCAGTCTATTAATTCGCCTCTTTTTGTCCAGATATTTTCAAAAGTGTGAATGACTCCAAATGCATACTTGTAGTCCATAAGTCCATATATATTGTCCCCTCCTTTCCCTTGAAGGTTTTGTGGTGGTGTAGTTGTTGTTGTTGTTATCGTCTTGGTTTTTTGGTTTGGGGTTTTTTTGTTCGGTTTGGTTTGGTTTGGTTTGGTTTGGTTTGGTTTGGTTTGGTTTGGTTTGGTCTGTTTTTGAGACAGGGTCTCCCTGTAACCCCAGCTGGCCTGGAACTCACTATGTAGACCAGGTTAGCCTCAGTCTCACAGTGATCCACCTGCCTCAGCCTCTTGAGTGCTGGGGTTAAATGCATGTGCCACCACTCCCAGCTCCCTTTAAGTGTTTAAGGGCCTGGTTGAAGGTATATGACACTTATTTGGCCTTACAAGTTATGACCTGGTAGTCATCCAGGTTCTATTAATTTTTAATTGAATTCCATCACTCACAGATTACCATTATGCCTTTATCCTTTAATTGCATGGGAAGGCATATCTTAAACCATTTGGGTCTCTGAGGAAAGTGGATCTCTCTGAGGTTGGATGAAACTTTCAGTCAAATCTGAACAGTGTTCTCTGAGGACAGAATGATTACCGCTACTTAGGAATGCCCCTGGGTTTTGTAAGAAACATTAGATATTAGTCTTTTCTTTCAAACCCTGTAAAACTTGGAACTTGGTTTGTGACAAGGAATCCTAATCTTTTAGTTACACTACACCCTGTAAGACTTTAAGGCCCTGATACATTCCTGAGCCTGATGATCTGGATTAGTATGGCACTTCTCCTTTTACACTGATTCTTTTAAACTAGCCAACTGGGAATGACTGTGAGGTAGGACCCCAGCCAATGGGTAAAAGACACAGTTCTCTGTGTGAGGGATAAAAGCCCCCCAAGCTTCCATGTCCTGTGTATACTTGCTGGATCTAACCAACCATGCAAGGCACCGTTCTGCAAAAGTAAATTCTGCCTTGCTGAGTTACTTTCACTTTGTCCACCTGTTCTTTGTGTGGTATTGATGGGGTCCTTGAATATCAGATTTTATTACTAGCAGTTTAAACAGTCACAAGAGGCTAGAACCTAGTCATCTTTTTCTAGACTAATAGCTTCATATTTCAGTTATCACAAGTGTGTTAACCATCCCTCAGTCATCTGTTGTAAGATTACTTGGTGAGGAGTGTTTACTAGAAGTTACTAAAAATTAAATTTGGCTCTACTCTGTGAGGATGGCAGTGTCAACTACTAATTGTATACACTTTGAACATCCTGGTGAAACTGGGCCTAGTGGTTTTTGTTTGGGGTCGGGGGGAGTCTTGGTTTTTTGTTTTATGTGTTGGGTTTTTTGTTTTTTGTTTTTTGGAGTTTTTTGTCAGAGTCTGTCTCCATGTAATCTCAGTTAGCCTAGAACTTACTAGGTAGACCAGGCTGGCCTCAACCTCCCAGAGACCCACCTGCCTTTAACAGTTTTGACAAATGGGCCATCATTTGGTGGGGGTGAAGGTGCACATCTTTAATCCCAGCACTCTGGAGGCAGAGGCAGGCAAATCTCTGTGAGATCAAGGCCAACCTGGTCTCCACAGTGATTTCCAGTCAGTTGGGGCTTCCTTTAAAACAATGAAAAGGCTTTTCTAAAAAGGGTGGAGCCAGTTATTAATTCCTGTTTTAAGACTTCAAATTTATTCTGCCTCTCACAAGAGCAGGATCAAATTCTGTAACTGAGTTTTCCATATAGGTTCTTAGTTTTAGTAGCTTAAGCATCAGTGCAAAGTCTATAAGGTCCCACTAGGCCTAAGAATTTTCTGAGTTGTCTCTTTTGGAGAGAGTAAGGTGTTGATTATTGCAGATACCTGCTAGACTTAAATTTTTAGCTTGCCTCACTAATCAGATGGCTCAAGCATTTTACTTCCTTTTCTAAAAATTGAAACTTCTTTTTAGAAACTCCAAGTTCTTGTTCCTTGGGAAAGTTTAATGGGACAATTATTGAGTTAATAATTTCATTCATTTTAAGTAAATCATCCACATACTGAGAGAGTTTAACTTCTGAGGGAGTAGTGAATTTTTCTAATATTCCTTCAGAAAATTGATGAACATATTGGGATTTTCTATTCCACTCCAAGGAAGAACAGTTCGCCTATACCTTTGTTCTGTCTCAGGCTCTGGATCTTCCTGTTTCACCAGGATGGTCAGAGTGTATGCAGTCAGTAGTTGACACCACCGTCCTCACAAAGGAGAGCTAAATTTAATTTTTGGTAACTTCTAATGAACAGCATCTAGATTAATGACCTTTAATTAACATTGGCAAACTCACTAGGCCATGTGCTATTGTGTCCTGGGCACCTAATCTTATTTCCTGGTAACCTCAATTTGCTATTCCACCCCAAGATAAGGAATGAATGTGGATATGCTTGAGAATTAACATTCTGAAATACAGTGTGCCCATCTTCATTGAAAACATGAAGTTTGAGAAAGGACGCTTTACATTGTGTGTATAAGATAGTCTTGAGCTGGGCGTGGTGGCACACACCTTTAGTCCCAGCACTTGAGAGGCAGAGGCAGGCAGATCACTGTGAGTTTGAGGTTAGCCTGGTCTACACAGTGAGTTCCAGGCCAGATGGGGCTACAGGAAGACCCTGTCTCAAAAAGACCCCCCCCCCGCAAAAAATAGTCTTGAAATAGAGAGGAAAAAGAAAGATTGTCTGATATGGTAAGGGTGGATTCAAACTTGCACTTCCCCAATCGAAGTTGCAGAACAGATTTTGAATAAAAATTATGGGTGGGGCCTGACTCAAGGACACAGTTCTGGACACAGTTCTAGAACACAGTTCCAGAGAACAGTTCCAGAGGATAGTTCTAGGGGCACTTCCAAGAGGCATCTAGTGTAATAGGTATCCTCTGAGTTTGAGCCCACTCTTAAAAACTGAGTCAGGCTGTTTCATTTCAGGTATAATTATAATGTGGTATGGTTTCACTGCACATAATGACAAATTTGACTCTACAAGCACTAACTAGATTGGAAAACTACACCTCCCATACTAGCACAGTTTGCTACATGAAACATCGCAGAGAGGATGAACTCAAATCATCCCAACAAGAAGAAGAAATGTTAAGAGAGGCTATATTTATATTACTTTTATTTCACTTTTGTTGTTTTTGAGATAGGATCTTCCTATAGCTCTGCTGTCCCAGAACTTGCTATGTACACCAGGCTGACATCAATCACACAGAGATCTGCCTGCCTCTGCCTCCCTAGTGCTGGGCTTAAAGGAGTGTACCACCTCTCCTGGCTTATCACTTATATTTCAATTTGTTTTATTCTTGTTTTTGAAATGTCATTCTTGCATAAATATGTCTAAATGACTTTGATTTTACTTTCACATTGTCTACTAGGTTTTAGTTGACTCTGTATAATTTTTCGTTTTATGTGGACTAATGTTTCCCAGCACAATAACCCTTGTATTTTCCCTCTCATTCCTACTCACATTTTCTCTCTTCCTATATTTTTCCCATTTTACTTCTTAGCAACAACCTTCTCTGTATTTAATGATTTTATTAAATTTTCCTTCCAATTCTAACCTTAGTAACTAATATATCAGTGCAAATCCTTCTGACCTTGTCCCTTTATCTCCTAGTTAAAGGGGCAACCATTTTTAACTGATTAATATAATAGTTGCATAGTGGGCCTATACAGAAGTTTTGATTACTCTGAAGTTAATATTCAACTCTCAGAGTGGTGTTGGAAGTTGTGGCAAATACCAAGAACATGTGGACTGAAGGTTTAGCTTCTAATCTAAACTCTAACTCCACTGGCAAGAATCAACACTTCAACACTACAAAAACCTAGTCCCAGTTGAATATTATGAGAACCTCTGTTGAAAGAATAAAATGATATAAAAAATACATCTAATTAAATAACTCCACATGCTCAAATCTCCAAGCAGAATCATAAGAAATATGAAAAATTAGCACAGGGCGATGGTGCAAGCCTGTAACCCTAGCATATGGAAGGATTACTGAAAGTTTGAGGTCAGCCTGGTCTACATAATGAGTTCCAGGTTAGCCAAGGCTACATAGTGAGACTTTGTTTCAAAAAGAAAAAAGGAAACATGAGAAAGGTCATAATCTTGTAGAGACTCAGGTCTGCTGGTGGACAGATGGAATGAGTGAAGGCAAAGGACCCAACCCTTAGGTGGGGAGGAGTGAGTTCAATTCTTTAGCAGTGCTTCTTTATACTCTCAAAATTAGTTACAAGCTTGGTGTTTGGGCCAGAACACATGGAAGAAGAAGTTTCAGAAATTACAAAGCACATTCTACAGGTTTACATTTAAATTTAATCAGTAGGTTACAAAGACTGTATTATTTTCTTATACAATCTATAGATTTTTAACAATTTCCAGGAAGGCTGATCAGCCAGTGATTGTGTTTAACATTAAATAATAATCCTATACTTTGCAGGACCATGATTTAGAATTAAGTTGTTTTTCTCTGATCTATGACTAAGGCTGTGTTCCACCAAGCCCAACATTCTTGTTTTCAAGAAATGTCCGGACTTCATCCCTAACTATTCTTTTTTTGCTTCAAACATTTTATTTATTATTTTTATGTGTACAAGTGTATTGCCTGCATGTATGAGTGCACCCGTGTTGTGCAATGCCACAGAGGTCAGAAGAGGGCTTCTGATTCCCCTGGAACTGGAGTTAACAACAGTTCGTAGGTGCCATGTGGGTGCTGGGAATCAAACCCGGGTCCTCTGCAAGAGCAGTCAGTGCTCTTAACCACTGAGCCATCTCTCCAGCCCCTCCCTGACCATTCTTAACCTTTTCCTTGCTGTTCTCCATTATTTTTTAACCTCTACGAAAAATGCCGATTTCACATTAATGAATTAGAGTGGAAATGAATTAGATGAAATCCTATTCAAACAATTCAATGGGGCTGAAGAGATGGCTCAGTGGTTATGAACTTACAGTGGATATGATGCCTTTTCTGGCCTCTGCAAGCATTGCATGCATGTGGTACACTTACATGCAGGAAAAACACTCATAAAATAAAAATAAGTAAAATTGAAAAGAATAATTAAAATAATGTGCTTAAAATCAAAGAGCGACTACTATCCTCAGGCCTCTTGGGGTAAGTCTATAGCGCAGCTCTCCGCGCCGGGACTCCCTAAGTGACATTCACCCTTCCATCCCCCGCCTTGCCGTTCTATACTCCTAGTTTGGGCCCTGCGCCATTCCTAGTCTCGGGACCCCAGACACCTGGGGAACCAATACTGCTTCCTGACCCTTCCCACCCAGAGAAACTCAGTCCCTTTCTTGGGCTCCAGGAGCACCACTTCTGGTCCTGGCCCCGCCCTCACCTCTCTCTGCTTCCCTGGGCCTGCACCACCGGCTAACTCTCCTAGCCTGCACTACTATCCTCAGGCCTCTTCGGGTAAGTCTATAGCGCAGCTCTCTGC
>NW_008329675.1:42419-60390 GCF_000622305.1 Nannospalax galili
AAAACTTTTTAAATTTAAAAAAAAGATATTGAAATAAAAAAAATCAAAGAGCACACAAATAAACTCTAAAAAGAATTCAAAGACAATGAAACAAAGAACTGAATGAAACAAAAAGTTATACACCTTACGAAGAATTAAATAATGCTATCGAAATTGTCAAATGTTGTTCAGACCGAAAGTAACCACGAACATGGGGATGCTTCATTCAAAGACAGCAGAGGGCTTGGCACCTCCAGGGCGAAGAGCCCAGTGCCTTTTTGCTTTTCCTTTTATTGGCCTTGAAAAACAATAGCACCGAGAAAAGCTGAAGCACAGTATGTGATTTCTCATGGATACAAGCATTTTCCCCAGCTGCATTTTCCCAGGTATTATCTAGGTACAAGTTCCTGCTATGGCTACTGACTAACTTCAAGGATATTCTGTACTTTGGAATAACAAGCTCAAGATGAAGGTTGTGGTGTCAGTCAGTGTGCTGGCTGGCACCTCCACACAGTTCCTTGTGTGCAAGGAACTTTGTGGCATTCCTCCAACTTGCTTGTGACCTTCCACAGCAGCTGTCCAGTTAACTCTATATTGCCCAATTGCTTCTTTTTATACTATGTGATTCCCTTCATTGAAACAATCAAATTGAAATTTTAGAAATGAAAGCTTTTTAAGTGAAATAGAATACTTGGTAGAATGCCTCACTGACATTAAATCAAGTTTAAAGCAGCATATGAAGGGTGGAGGACAATTAGAACATACTGTTAAAAATGAGAAATTAAAAACAGAACATATAAAATCTATGGGATGCCATTTAGAGAACAAACTTAAGAATTATGGGAAAGAAGTAGAAGAATTGTATACAAAAAAGCACAAGGAATGTATTCAAAATTATTGTACTAGTGGATGGCTTCTTATGTCACAGCTCACCCATGGCATGGTTGCCATGGTCAACCTTCCTCAAAATAGTGGAGTTAGGTCAGACATGGAATTTTTAAATATTTTGTGATATTAAGTCCACTTTGAATAAGATAGATGATGATGATGATAGATAGATAGATAGATAGATAGATAGATAGATAGATAGATAGATAGATGATAGATAGATAGATAGATAGATAGATAGACAGACAGACAGATAGATGATAGATATAGATGGATGATAGATAGATATGTAAGATAAGATATATAAACGTAATTCTTAAGGTATTGGCTCCATAGGTATAAGGTTAATTTAAAATATTCAACAGCTATTGGGATCTCCCAGGGGAATGCCTGCCTTTAAAAAAAAAACCTGCAGGCACAAACTTCTAACTTATTAATTTTATGTATATGTCATATATATGTATATGCATACATGCATGTGCTATATAACATGTATGGAGGTCACAGGGCAACTTAGAGGAATTTGTTTCTCTCTTTCCAGCATGTACTATCTGGGGATCAAACTCAAGCCATCAGGCTCAAAGGCAAAAGCTTTGCCCTCTGAACCATCTTGCAGGCCCTAGCTGATCACTCATTTCAATTTCCATGAGTTGGTGCCGTCTATTGTCAATAAGGGTCTGAGAGGATGGGACCTGAGCCTCTGTGCAATGGAAGCACTTTTAGATGAATGTCCAATCAGGTTCACAGACAGAAAGGGGGCTGCAGGCTGTCACAACCTCACTAGCCATCTCTACACCATCTTGGGCTCTGTCCCTATGATCCCTATCTGCTCAGGAGTGTGAGATTGTGAGACTTATCTTCTTGGGATGTGAGTCTCTGCTACTGGGAAAACCCTAGTGAGGATGGGAATTTGCAGAAACTCAGAAATGGTGAGCTCATGGCTTCCCCAAAAAACAAAAATATTGTGCAGTTTGGTCTCCAACTTTGACTTATTGGACAACCTCCCATTTCAAAGTTTATGCTGCAGTCCCAAATAGTGGAGTTAGAAATTATACTGTGAATTTTAAAACATTGTTGTAATATTCCCACTTTTTTAATTTTATGAGAATGAGTGTATTGCCTGCATGTATGTGAGTGCACCCATGTCCGGCAATGCTGCGGAGGTCAGAAGAGGGCTTCAGATTCCCCTGGAACTGGAGTTAAGGATTGCCCTGGAACTGGAGTTAAGGATGGTTCATAGCCGCCATGTGGGTGCTGGGAATCGAACCCAGGTCCTCTGCAAGAGCAGTCAGTGCTCTTAACCTCTGAGCTATCTCTCCAGCCTCTTTTATGTTTTGCATTTTGTGTTGTTGTTGTTGTTATTGTTGTTTGTTCCTGAGACAGAGTGTCACGATGTAGCCCTGGCTGGCCTGCAACTCACTCCATCAACCAAGCTCATTTGGATTTCACTGCTTGCCTCTGTTTCCTAAGTACTGGGATTAAAAGCATTTATGTGTCCCCATGACTGGCTTATTTCAATTTTGAATGAGATATGTATTTATATATAATTAATAAGGTGATGAGGCCCATATAAAGAAGGTAAAGTGAAAATTTTTAGAAGCGCTAACATTGCAGCAGGCCCCTGACTAGAGGATGTCCATCTTGTCAGCAATTTAATTGGTCTGTTTAAGATGAAAAACAGCCCTGAACTTTAACTGACTTATGCAAACATTCACTTGAGTTCGAACTATGACTGGTCCCTTGTATTCCTGCTTTTGCAAACCGCCTGAGTGTGTCTAAATGGTCCTTGCAAACTCCCTTTGTGGCTGCTCTCTCTGTACCCACTCCCTGAGTGCAGGGACAGCCCGGCCTTAAAATAAATCTCCCTTGCCTCAACTTTGACCTCGTGGCCTGGCTTGATTTCCAACCTACAACAAGAGCTTCCTGAGAAAGTCCTTCCTTAAAATATGGGGAGGCAAGAACTGCTTTTTTTCGTTTTTTACATTTAGTCATGTAGTGTGTGTGAAGGATTAGGGATTCTCAGAGGAAGTCTTCCTTTAAAATAACTGTAGGCAAGAACTTATTACTTGGGGCTGGAGAGATGGCTCAGAGGTTAAGAGCGCTGACTGCTCTTGCAGAGGACCTGGGTTCAATTCCCAGCACTCACATGACCTCTACCAACCGTCCTTAACTCCAGTTCCAGGGGAATCCTAAGCCCTCTTCTGATCTCTGCGGCACTGCACGACGCGGGTGCACTCACATACATGCAGGCAATACACTCATACACATAAAATAAAAATAATAAAATAGTTTTTAAAAACTGTAGGCAAGAACTTAATACTGTTTCATTCACTCATTGGCTCCTGCATCTACTGTTGGTCTTAGTGTGAATCACCGTCCAATCAGTCACCATGGGAAGACTGTTCGGCTCACAGAAAGTAGGAGGCTGGGTTTGCCTCTGACCTGTCGTCTTTGTCCAGAAGCCAGGAATTCTCTGTCTGGTCCTCTCACCCTGTGACTCATCTTTTACCAAGAGAACCATAGGGAGGACACAGGTGTCCAGGAATCAGGAAATGGTGAGTATGGCATCCAAACAGGGAGGAGGCTGAATCTTGCTCCCAGCCTTCCCACCCCTCCCTCTGGCTCCGGGAGCCCAGGGTATCCTCTCTCAGCCCTGCGTGGGGACTTCAACTGGCTGCAAGTCTGCCCACGGGAGTCCTCGGGTTGGGAACTCAGGAGGGTGCAGCGGGGTTGCAGAGAGGCAGCACCTTCGGTTCATCCACAGCCTCCAGGTTTCTGGTGCCTCGGGGAGGTCGTTTACCCAGGTAGCCTGCTGCCTGCTTCAGGGAGGAAAATAGCCTAATCCAGGCTTCAGTCCGACCCACTGTGAAATTCTGGCGCCTGCGCACTCCCTCAGCCCCTAAAGATTGTGTGTGTGGGGGGGTGTGTGGGTGTGTGTGGGTGTGTATGGGTACAACTGTGTGTATCTGTGGAGGCCAGAAGGTGTTGGATCTCAAAGAGCTGGAGTTAACAGGTGGGGTGAATGTTTAGCTAACTAACTGGGTAAACACCATGGCTGCTTTCACACAGCGTTTGTTTCTACCGCACTACCACCTAGGGGGTGAGGTGGCGGCTCCCTTCAGTTCCAGAACATGGGCCGTGTTGGTAAGAATATACAGAGAGGTGTGCAGAGATTGCTCACTAGTAAACAGTTCTTCCAGAGGTTCCAAGTTCAATTCCCAGCAAGGTGGCTCACAACTCCAGCTTCTGAGGATCTACACAGTGTACACACACACATACACACACACACACACACACACGCACACACACAAACATATACAAATAACTTTTAAAATGTAAATGTTTTTTAAAAAGATGAAAAGCATTTTCAAGGCTAACCTGGATGCATGAGGTGGCATCTGAAAAAAATCAAAAGACATCAAAGAATACTGCCACCAATAGTTGGTGTAGGTGTAGGTGTTTGGGTGTAGGTGTTTCCAGGCTCTTGGTTAGTTATCCAAGGAATTGACAGTAAGGGCTCACAGATATGTGCCAAAGCAGTGAAGCCGTAGAACAGATTAGAGATGGAGACAGTGTCAAGACTTACAGCAGGTCACATGAGTGAAGACGCACAAGGGCTCAGTTATTGTGGGGACTTCCCTTTATGAGCGTTAAGAGAACAGAGATTTGGTTACCAGAGGGCATCCTGAGGGTGGGTCTCTAAATAGATTGTCAGACATACAGTTTTCTTGATGTACCTGCCACTTCCCATATTTTATCTGATTTTCATCATATCAATACCCAATTATGCAAAGCTATAAGAGGGAAAATAGGGGATTCTCCTGAAATATATTTTAAGAAAGTTTTGCCTTACTGCACATGCAAACAACGTATTTGAGATCATCCCAAGAGGTCTACATACCCACAGTCACTGGGAATATACGTGAATTGGAATTGTCAAAATTTGATGTTGCTAGTGGTAGGGAGATTAGCACTATTTTTCAGAAAGATATTGCTGATGGCAGTCGAGGGTACTGAGGTTACTATGTGCATTGCTTGGAGAGAGAGGGGTATGTGTGCACAAAGAAAGGGCTTTGTATAACTTATATCAAATATTGTCAGAGATTGATCTATCTCCTATGTTTGCCTGCATCAAAACAAAACAAACAAAAAAATCGTCTCATCTTTTCCTCAGAGGGTCAACTTCCTTATAGTTTTTGTTTTTAGAGAGAAGGAAACAGAAAAGGAAATAGAAAGCTGCCCGTTTAAATTCAAACCCAGGGTCAGTGAAAATACAGCTGCACTGAGTGTTTATCATGTGCTCGTGTTAAAAATTAGTCTGGGGTCTCAAGAACATCACCATATAATCCAAAGGATTTTGTCAAAGTAAAAACTTTTACTTCAGAAATTTGTAAAGCCACCTTAAATCCAGCACACAAGCATATCAGGCAGGGATCCTGCTGAGTTTTTAAACCTAATGCAAAGCAGTCCTCTGTCAGAGCTTGCCCTCACACTCTTAACAGGTTGAGTAATTCAAAAGGGCTGTCTTGATCATACACTTTGATCTTGGAAAAATGATCAGGTGGAGGGGGGGCATATCTTGCCAGATAGTATCTTTACAAATTTATTTAAAATTAAGGCCATGCGTGGTGTGGTGCCTTTAATCCCAGGACTCTGGAAGCAGAGGCAGGAGGATCTCTGTGAGTTCAAGGCTAGCCTGGTCTACATAGTGAGTTCCAGGCCAGCTGGAGCTACAAGGAGACCCTGTCTCAAAAAGACCAAAAAAAAATTACACCAATAAAACATTACAGGAATCATTACACACCTTTCAAAAGGAACGGAGCACATAATGGTCTCCATTCCCAAATAAAAAGACAGAGACTAGAAAACTTGAAAAAAATCCAGAAGTATCTGAGTTAAATTATCTTATAGGCCAAATGGACTACAATCTTTTGCATGACATGTTGTCCAGATACTGGAGCATATGCAATCTTCTCGTCAGTCCGAGGAATTTCCTCTGAAGTAGATTATATAACGGGCCAGAAAGCATGCCTTAACAAAAAGAAAACTGGAATGATTTCTTGTTCTCTACTGTATTACAGTAGAATAAAAGTAGAAATGACTCACAAGAGAGACAGCAGACGATCTGCAAAGCCAAGGAGTTAATACAAGACATTATTGAATGAGCGGGTCAGAAAAGAAATAGAGATGGGTGTTTAATTACATCAGTGGCTTCTGTACAGTTTAATTGGACATAAGACTTCATGTATTTTCTTTGATCTCTGAGACGAACTGCCTTATTCTTTAGGACACCAATGCCAGCTCATCCTTTCTTCTGTTTTATTCTGTGTTTATCTCTTGACTTAGGCACTCTAGAACAAAAATAAAGCTCCTGATGCCAAAAGCAAAATACTGTCTTGGTCTTTAATTTAGTGGAAACACTCATAACTTATAGCTTTTGTAATGATTTTCATCCCATACTGCAGCAAGTGTGTGCTCTGCAGTGTCGGTAACATGTGGAGAGTGGGTAGATGAAGGGAGCTCTTTCATATGCCTGGTGTCTCCTGGCTGGAGGGCCTGAGCTCACCACTCACTCACCTTAGTTGTGAATCACTGCATCTCTCTCAGGAAGATCTGAGTTTGACTTCTGTTTGGGGTAATTTTTCTTTTTCCATGTTTTCATTTTATATTTGTCCAATACCAATTCTGTGTTTCTGTAAAAACACTGTGATGTCTTAACACATATTTACCTTCTTTAAAGGATAGATCAAGTAAAGTCACATATCCATCATCTTAAGTGTTCACAGGGATGAATGTGGATAGTCTTTTGTTTCCATTACTTTCAAGAAATAAATCAAAGATTATCTCCCCCTAAATTAATATATTCATTCTGAAATGAGATGAATTGAATAAAAATGCATGGACAGTTTGAGGGAATTCTGCTGTTTCTCTTGCATTTATGTGAGAGTATTTTAAATATATTTATTCGATGGGCGTGGTGGTGCATGCCTTTAATCCCAGCACTTGGGAGGCAGAGGCAGGCGGATTTCTGTGAGTTCAAGGCCAGCCTGATCTACATAATGAGTTCCAGGACAGCTGGGGCCACAGGGAGACCCTGTCTCAGAAAGACCAAAAAAATTTTTTTATATGTTTTTATTTTATACGTATGCATGTATTGCCTGCATGTAGATAAGTGCACCCATGTTGTACAATGCCCGCAGAGGACAGAAGAGGCCATCAGATCCCCTGGAACTGGAGTTACGGACAGTTGTTAGCTGCCATGTGGGTGCTGGGATTTGAACCCAGGTCTTCTGCAAGAGCAGTCAGCCTTCTTAACTGTTGAGCCATCTCTCCAGCCCCTATTTTAAATATTTTTTAATTATTTTTATTTTTTAAACATGTATTAGTGTATTGCCTGCATGTGTGTAAGTGTACCTATGTCATGCAATGCCTGTGGAGGTCAGAAGAAGGCATCAGAACCCCTGGAACTGGAGTTACAAACAGTTGTTAGCTGCCATGTGGGTGCTGGGAATCAAACCTGGGTTCTCTTCAAGAGTAGTCAGTGCTCTTAACTGCTAAGCCATCTCTCCGGCTCAGACATTTCCCTTTTTCTAAATTGAATTTCGATTAACATTTTCCAAGCTGAGTATATGCATGTTCCTAAGATGTAGAAACAGCTCTGTGAATGCATTCAGACCTGTTGCGTGTTGGGAATTTTATTTCTTTAGGACCATCAACTCCTATTTGTATAGGGTCATCTTCATCTAACTTCAGTCCCATTGGGTCATTTAACTATTTATTTATCTATTTATTTATTATTTGGTGTTTTTGAGACAGGGTCTCCCTGTAGCCCCAGCTGGCCTGGAACCCACTTATATAGACCAGACTGGTCTCAGTTGCCTGTCTTTGCCTTCTGAGTGTTGGAATTAAAGGTGGTGTCCACCACTATGCCAGCTAGGTTTTTCTATTTTAGACTATTTCACTTAAAGTGATTAATTACAACTTGCCTACATCAATTTTTTCATGGTCTCTTTCTTACCTAATGTAGCAATGTTTATTGCTCTTTAAGAAACTTAACCAAATGGTACCTATTTTACTCTTTTTCAACAGAATCAGATCTGCAGGTTGTTTTCCTTTGAACTCACCTTGTACGAGATTTGTACTATAATCCCATCTCTATTGAATTGTTTCATATACTTTTATGACGTCATCCCATTGTTGTGATTGTCTTGCTTCACTGCTTGGGTCTTTATTGTTCTTTACTATTCCTGGAATGCAATGCAGAGAGAGTATATTTCAGAGCTGTTACTTCTCTTCTTTCCCTCTTTCTCTTCATTATTTTTGTGTCTCTTAGCAACTACTTCCAAAGAATTTGTTTGATTTGTTTCTATGACCTAAAGTTATTTCATCAGAGCGACTTCTATGAACTTCTGTACTGTCCAAGTTATTTATCATATTTTGTTGTTTAATGAATTTTATGTGCGTTCTTGATTCCATGAACTGGACATCTTTCCTTTCTTCCTTTTTCAGTCAGGGTCTACTATAGCCAGGACTGGCTTCCAAAATGCCTTCATCTCCTGATCCTCATGCCTATAATACTGAAATAAACCACCATATCACCCAATACCTATGATTAAAATATTCCTGGCCATTAATGAGTTAATGGTTCTAAATACTTTTCCAGAATTTTTAGCCACAAATTATATAGAAATTATCTTATTACCATGTTTATTAAGGTTCATTTTGTTAATGTAAAGGACAGGTGTTGAGATTTACAAGTAGGTAATAGTGCATAAAATACCACAATGCAGGGGCTGGAAAACTGCCTTCACAGTTAAGACCACTAGCTGTTCTTGCCGAGGACCTGAGTTTGGTTCCTAGCACAAAAATGGTGGCTAACAACCATCTCATATCTCCAGTTCCAGGGGATCCAACACCCTCTTCTGACCTCTGTGGGCACTACATGAGATGGGTGCACTTAAATACATGCAGGAAATATTTTCATACACATAAAATCAAAGAAAAATAAAACATCTTATAAAATGCAACTATGTAAATACTCAAAATAATTCTCATGAATAATAATGGGAATTCTGGGGCTGGAGAGATGGCTTAATAGTTAAAAGTGCTGCTGCTCTTGCAGGGGATCCAAGTTCAGTTTCCATCCCCCACAATGGGCAACTCACTGCCATTTATAACTCCATCACAAGGGATCCTACACTCTTCTTCCTTCTCTGGGCAACACACACACACACACACACACACACACACAATTAAATGTAAAATAAAATCTTTTAAAGATAGGGATTATGTCTGTGTTGCATAGGACTATTCTCTGACTGACAAACTGTGGACAAACACCTTCTTCCCAAGCTTGGGTGCACCTGCTCGCCTAGGATCATCACAAAATTTGACTGCTGACACTCTGCAAGAAAGGAGGGGCAGGGAGAGTCAGAAGTGCATCCCACCAACTAGTCGGCCTTAGTTGCACAAGAGGGAGGAAGTAAGGGGATACAAGCAGAGGAACCCATAGGGTGGTGCGCTCTCTCTCTCCCTCCCTCCCTCTCTCCCCCTCTCCCTCTCTTCTCTCTTCTCTCTCTTCTCTTTTCTCTCTCTCTCTCTCTCTCTCTCTCTCTCTCTCTCTATATATATATATATATATATATATCCATTTTGTATGGCTACTGGGAAGTCACAATCCATGCCTGGATAGAGAAATTCCAGTGCAACCTTAGGAGGGGAGCACCCACACTCCTGTAAGTAACCCCTTACCCACTGCTCTGTAAGTAAGCCTAACAAACTCACTAGTTTCCCAAACTGCAGTTTGGAGAAATTAGACCTGGGTTTGTCTTCAGGATGGAGAGAGGAGCAGGCCGGATGTCATTTGCGCCTCCTAGAAGGAATTTTAGTGATAGTCTAGCTAAAGAGATGGGAACCACTGGTTGTTGGGAGCAATATCCACATTTGGAGATTTGTAAGCTACAGGGCTAAGGACCAGCACACGTTGTTGGGAGGCAGAGGTAGCCTGAAGAGTGACGGAGGAAGAAAATGGCCCACTGGACTAAACCAGGTGGATGATGTGGCTGGGAAACTGTCAGAGTCGTGTTCCCAGAGACAGAGAGTGCCAGGCAAGGCCACTCCTGGTGAGGGTCAGAGTGTGACAATGGGATTAGGGTTTAAGGCAGTTTGAAAGAATATGAATTTTTTTGAGACAGGGTCTGTCTATCTTGGAACTCACTATTTTGACAGGCTGGCCTGAAACTCACAGATATCCCCCTGTCTGGGTGTTTTGAGTGCTGGGATTAAATGAATGTGTCAAAAATGGGAAATTTTATGTGTCTAGGTATTAGGATGAAGAGGGTCACATAGAAAATTTTTTTTAGATTTCTATAGGCCTCTCATCTGTGGGCAGCCCTGGTTAGAGCAAAGTAAATGACCTTGTGTATCCCTAGCAGTAGGATGATTGAATAATGCTGTGATAGGGCCAGAATTTAAAATGTTGATAACCTCCTGGAAAAATAATGTACACCTCGAACTTTTCTCTAACAACTGGAGAAATGTTAATGTAGATCCAATGAAGATGATGAATACAGGCAGGCTACATGGGCATCGTTTCTTTAGATAGTGCAGGACATATATTTGCCATTTTGGTGTCCCCTTGAAAGGAGTAACTGGTAAACTAAAAAGGATTTGGTATCACTTAGAAACCAGATGTGGCGAGTATCCGAATGATGGACACTTTGTGAGTTGTTAAGCTTGAGATGTTTGGAGATGTTCTGGATATCTATGTTATATAAGCTTAAAACACTCTCCATTGCCGTCCCGGTCTCTGTAAGAAGGACCTCACTATGGTTTCTGGATCCAGGGTGATGCTTGTATCTTTGCACATACTGACAAGGAACAGAGATGATGATATATGTTCATGCTGAAAGAGACACACACAGCTAGCAGTTGTTGGCTAAAATAACATCTGAGTTATTAAGGTAGTGATGGGCGAGGTTCAGAGTATGTTCTAGGTGGTAAGAAATAAGAGCCTTTTTAGTAGAGACTGCAGGACATCTTGAAGTAAAGGGGAAATAGAGTAGGAGAGGGTGTATGGTAATTGGAGGTTAGGATTACAAGGATAAAAGTGTAAAATTTAATTTTATCCAGAATGAAGTTCCTACATTCCTCCTGGAACCAGCAGCCACTTCCATAATCAAGGAAGTCAGCAATATCCACCCTTAAGGCTGGTTACCAGTAATGAGAGTTGAGTAAGAATTATCTGAAGGAATTCTTTTCCTATTAGTGAAGGGAAACTTGAGGACTAGAGGGATGTGAGAGGGAATGGTCTCCCTTTGTTGATGTTTGAATGTAAGTTCCAGGTTCCCCAGAGCAATAGGAGCTCACATCCCTAGCTTAGGGGTACCTCTGCAGGATTTCTTCCTCTAGGATTGGCTGAAGAGTTTAAGCTGGTGTCTGGTTTCAGCATGCGAATGTTTGGTTCTTGAAGTCCACAAACTGGCCTTAACTTGGATAACTGAATCCAAGGATTGAGACCTGATAACTTACAGAAGGGGAGATGGTGAAAAGGAGCAGGTAGGGTCATGACCTTGGAGGCTGCAGGGTCTGGAGACGTGGGGTTTTTTGTTTTTGTTTTTATTTTTGTTTTGTTTTGTTTTGGTCTTTTTGAGACAGTCTCCTCATATCCCCAGCTGGCCTGGAACTCTGTGTAGACCAGGCTGGTCTCGAACTCACAGAGATCTGCCTGTCTCTGCCTCCCAAGTGCTGGGATTAAAGGTGTGCACCACCACGCCTGGTGAGATTAGGGTTTTTATATAGATCCTGTACCATGGATGTATGGAGAAGGCTCTTGTAGGATCTTATTAGCAGTGTGCATTGTGAAATGCAGAGGATAAGTGAGAGCTGATATACAATCACCAATGACTAGAGAACGTAAAGAAAGATGACTAACAAAAGAGCCTTCCATCATTATGTCTGAAGGGCTTAGCCAATATAGAGTTCTGAGTATTGAAGGGATTCTCATAAGGGTGACTGGAAGGAGAATTGTTCAGGGTCCAAAGACTTTCCTGAATTGACCACTCAGACACTGAGTCTCAGTACAATACAAGTGCTTTATTGGAACCAACCGGCTGGGGACACAGACAGATTCAGGAGCTGTGCTGCGACCTGTGCTGTGAAAATGCAGTGCTTTTAAGCATAAAAACCACAAAACCCACAAACCAGGGGATTTCCATAGTAACAAAAAGCAGAAGTACCAGGAAAGGGTTTGAATACTCAGAGGGGATTTTTAGAACCCACAACCTTTGTAGCTATTGGCTACCTGCATTGAGGCAGGATGTTCATCACTTACAGCCCACAGATTGTTCCTAAGATAAGTGTTCGGAGAAGTTCTCGGTCCCCTAGGTCTTGGGGGGGGGGCTCCTGCATGCAGGTATGTGAGTCTCTTCAGAATAATCCAGGTATCTTGTGCTTATATCATTAGTAAGATGTCTCTTTTTGAACCCATTTGTTCTCTGCCCTTTGCCTGATGACTGAGGCTAGTAAGGGATATGTAACCTCCAGGTTACAGAACATGGTAATTCTAGATACAAATGCAGTGACACTGTCAGATAGTACAGAGGTGGGGAGTCCAAATATGTGTGCTATGACTTCAATTACAATACTAATTTATGTAACTTCCCCTTGGATATGCATTGTAAGGGTTCTACTCATCTGGAAAGGTTGTCAGGTGGGACCAGTAAATATTTGGTCTTATTAATAGGTGACATTTGGCTGGTTCTGACTTGAGATTTGTCCTCTTGCTTGGTGGGTCAGAAATGGCAGTGTTCCATGCACGCTTGTTTGAGAACTTTTGACATAGGTGGCAGGACAGTGCTTTGCTGAGACTGGTCTCATATGTGAAACAAGCCACAATTCTCTCTTTCTCTGGAGTACTGGGATTATTGGCATGAGCCATTTCAACCAATGTGCTTTTTCTTAAGTTGATTGTGTGTGTGTGTGTGTGTGTGTGTGTGTGTGTCTGTCTGTGTCTATGTCTGTGTATGCCTGGCAAAGTGCATAAGTGCAAGTCAGAGGACAACCCAGAGTCTATAAGCAAGTACCCTTATCCACGAAACCATCTCCCTGGTCTCTGAACCCCACTTTCTTAAAGGGAGAAGAAAGCATCATTCTCTTTGTTGACCAATCCGATGTTTCCAGGACTGGAGTGATGACTTGAGAATTTTAGAGCAGTGGCTTCTGTTGCAGATAACCCAGGTTTGGTTCCTGGGAACCAAATGGTGGCTAACAACCATCCTTAACAGGCCCTGTGGGTGTTGCACACACAGGTGTACTTACACACATGCAGGCAAACACTTATACACTTAAAATACAAACTAAGGTGGGGTGTGGTGATGCGCACCTTCAATCCCAGCGCTCGGGAGGCAGAGGCAGGCGGATCTCTGTGAGTTTGAGGCCAGCCTGGTCTCCATAGTGAATTCAGGAGAGCTGGGGCTACAGGGAGACCCTGTCTCAAAAAGACCAAAAAAAATACAAACTAAGAAATACATAAAAATTTAAGCCTACATTTTGTAATAGAAATGAAAGAATTGAACAAGACACGAGGATAAAAGAAGGAACGATGAGAAAAGGAATCCGAAGAGAAACCAGAGTGTACACACTGTATTTTTAAAATATTTTATTTACTTATTTATTATTTATTTATTTATTTATTTATTTTTGGCGTTTTTGAGACAGGGTCTTCCTGTAGCCCCAGCTGACCTGGAATTCACTATGTAGACCAGGATGGCCTGGAACTCACAGAGATCCACCTGCCTCTGCCTCCCGAGTGCTGGGATTAAAGGCGTGTACCACCACACCCAGCTTCAAACTGTATTTTAGTAATTGCTCACTTAACCATGTTTCCCTCCATATGCTGAGAATTTTTAAATTTTGCTTCAAGTTTTGTGTGTCTGTTTTTAGAGCTAATTTGCTTGCTTGCTCTTTGTTTAGTGGTGCTGACATCAAACCTAGGGCCTTATGCAGCCTAAAAGTGCTCTACCTATGAACCACAAAGCGGCCTCCTCTACTTTTCTTTTGAGACAGGGTCTCCATAGGCAACTCTGGCTCAACTTTTACTTCCTGATTCTGCCTCTCAAGGGTTGGGATGTGGTGTATTGTCACCATGGTCCTATTTGTGTTGTGAATTTACACTGTGCCAGGACTGGGCTGACAGAAGGTAATGAATGCACTTTGACAGTCACAATTACCCAGTAAGGCAGGCTACTATCCATCTGACAGAGGAGAAAACTGTAACGCAGAGACGACAAGTCACTTGCCAGGATTATGCAGACAATGAGTAGTAGAACTGGAATTCAGGCCCAAACGTTTTCTTTTCTTTTGGGAGAAGGACTTGCTGTGTAGTCCAAGCTGGCCTTGGTACTAATGCCTAATCTTCCCACATCATCATCTCACATGCTGGGATTACAGTGTCAGCCCGCATGCTCAAACCACTCTAATTGGCTATCGGTCAGCCCCACACTGGAGTCCTGTGCTCTTCTGCCCTATACTCAACATTCTAAGATCTCCAGCCCCTCACTGAAGGAGCTGTTAGTAACAAAGACCTGTCATATGCCCCCTATCTGATTGGGGATGGATGCAAGGTGTCACTTTCCCACATGGGCCCAGCAGCAAACCAGATGTCCTGATGCTCTGACTCAGGTTGTGTTGCAGATCGAGTGCAAAGGAGAAATAGGGAAAACTGTTTGGGGCTGATTCTACAGTGTGCCATGCACTTGGGCAGCTGCCAAGGTACCGATGGCAGGAGGACCTGGAAGTACAGGCCATGCTGCAGGAAGCTGAACTGCATCCACCTCTGGGGAGTAGAGACCACATGGGGACCAGAATGCATGCTGGGCTCAGGGTTCACAAGCAGCCATGAACCCGGGCAGAAGGCTTCTGATCTTGGCAACTCCATCCCTATCTGGCCTCCATGGCTCTGTATTCCTCTGTGCGTCGAATACAAGGCCGTTGCTGGGCCCTTCCTGATGCAATGGGAGTCTCTGTCCACTGGCTAAATCCTTATGCTCTGGGCTGAGGGAGGGAGGATTGCAATGACAAAGAACCCAGCATGAGCTGTGCTGTCAAATCCCTGCAGATGCCTCTAAACATGAATTCAGCTGTTGGGGACCTTTGTTGTGTAAAGTAGTAGTCTCTTCATGTCCGGATAGCCCATGGGCTCGGCTCAAATGCAGAGACTCCTTTTTCAGCAGGGTGCTTTTCTGGCATCTTCCTGCCTCGTTTTTTGAAGTAGCCGCCACAAAAACATAGCCTCCGGCTCTGGAAATGCCAGGCTTTCCTGTGTGATTTTTCAGGCAGTCTGGCAGCCTGGCAGGAGCTTACTTCCACATGTAAATGGGGCATCCTAAAGGTACCTATCAGCTAAGGTTTTTACTGCCACCCCCATGGTATAAATGTCCTGGTTTTTCCTCAATAATTGGAGCTGGAGCTGGATTACTAAGACTTGGAGCCGAGCAGAGTCAGGAGAATAAAGAGCTGTAACACGGACTAAGCTGAGTCCCGAGGCTTATTGCCTACGATCCAGCCTGGGGGGCGGCTTTCCTTCCATCATCGACTCACAGAAACCCAGCTTTAGCCGCCTCGCACCTTCCTGCATGATCCAGCAGCGGTGGATTTCGCATCTCGAGGAAGTGCACGGGTGAAATTAGGGCGGAACTCGGGCGGGCTGGCCCTGGTAGCAGAGGGACTCACAGCGGAGAAGCAGCGGAGAAGCAGGGGCCTGCCAGCAACGCGCTACGGGACCCGCCGCCTTCCCGGTACGCACAGGGGACTGGCGCCACGCTAGCAGCTGGCGCCCCGAGATCCCTGCACACCCCATATCTGGCGCCCAATGTGAGAGCCTCTGAACCTCGTGCCAGTGAGCAGCTGGCACCCTCTGAAATGCAGGATTCATGAGTATCCCTCCCCACCAGGAGGGCAATACAAATCTCTTCTAATTTCCTCCTTTTGTTTTTGGTCTAAAAGTCTTCACGTGGGACCGCTAAGGACAGAGAGACAACTGAGGCTTCCTGGTCAGGGCTACTCCCTGATGTTAGCTAAAGGTCTCTTTGACCCGCTAACGGACCCAGACTGCCTGCAAAGGTGTAGACAAAAGACCTCTATCTATATATCTTTCTAATATAAAAATCTGGTGACGCAACGGCCACTTAAGAGTCATTAGGACGGCCGCCAGCCTCTTAAATTTGCAGGAAGGCCTGTGCTGGGAACCAAGTGGAATCCCCTGAGATTTTAATTTCAGGCACGTTCCCTTGGGAACCATCACTTCACCCCACTTTTTCTATCTTAAAACTGCTAGAGAAAAAAAAATCCCTAAAGTTCTAAGAAATCTCCACATGAGCTTTGGAGTTAGGCAGATTTCTCTAGTCAGCTCTGTCACCCTGCCCCCAGGCACTCAAGCTGCAGCTAAAACCAGTTAAGTGAGAATTTAAATTAACTAGCCCCTGCCGAGCACCTGGGAGTTCAAGGTGGTTCGCGGCCAGAACAAAAGATTTAAAACTGCCACTTTTTTTTCTGCAGTTCTGCAGTTTAAGGCTTCTGTCTGCCAGAGTGCCCCCTGGTGTCAGATTGCTCCAGGAACATTAAACATCTTCCTTTCATAATGGGGAATTCAACATCACACCAGAGAAAACTCCAAATTCATTCCTTAGAGCCTTACTTAAATCAAGAAGGCTTAAGATCTCCCAAAAGGAAAGCTTAAAATTTTGGAATGAGGTGTATCAATTTGTGCCCTGGATCCTATCAGCAGACATATCTGATCCAGAGGTCTGGAACTTTCTTGCGTATCTGGCTCGTAAAAAAGAAATCCAAGAAAGGCATAATTTTCCCCTTTCCTTTTTCCCGATAATGGCAGCCATCCAGCAATGCTTAAAAAACCCACCTAAGATTGAGGAAAGCTTACAAACACCAGAAAATAATAAAGGAGAGGTTTTAAGCGATAAAAAAAAAACCCTGCAGACTGCCCAGTAACAGATTCAACAGCTCCAAAAATAAAATTTGACCAAGTCAAACAAAACCCACCCATCAACAAAATTAACTCTTACCCCCCTCTTGCTGATTTAACAAGCCCAGATATTAACGCCCAGACTTCAAAAGCTCCCAAAGATCCTCAGATAAATTCCCCTCCCCCTTCACCTCAGCTACCACCACGCCTTGTGGCTCCGCCACCGCCTGTGGCTCCACGCACTACATCCACAGAGCAACTGTGTTTTCTTAGGGATAGTGGAAGTTGCCAGTCCCAAAGCCTCCAGCCTCAATGGCCTCAGGACCCCCAAATCCCACCAGTCGAGGCTTTTCCTGTTAGCTTACAAATAATAAGGCAACGCCCACTAGCCTGGTACCCGCTCCCAGCAGCAAAACTTAAAGAATTATACCAAGCTGTCCATGGAGCATGCCACAAACCCATAGAAAAGACTATTACAGCCTTTACAGATGGAAGAAAAAAGGGGACTGCATTGGAATATATGACTCCTCTAATGACCCACCTATGATATATTTTCAACCTCTATCTAATAAATCCCCACAATTTAAAGAGCTCTTTGCCATCTATATGGCTCTTGATAAGATTGATAAACCCTTCAACCATTATTCTGACAGCATTTATGCTGCTAATTTACTCCCATGGCTAGGTCGTTCCTTTATTAAAATAGATGGTAACCCCATCTCACCTCTGCTAATTAAAATTTCCACAGTATTACAAAAAAAGAGTGGCTCCTTTATTTGTCCAACATATCAGGTCCCACTCCTCTCTCCCAGGACCTCTTACTGAAGGAAATGCCATAGCAGATAAAGTAGCCACCGCTGAAACCTTCCCTGCCAGTGTCACAGATGCCCAAGACCTCCACCATGCCACTCATATTAATTTACAAGGGCTCCATCTCAGGTTTCCCCACATTCCTCTCAAGCAACTTAAGCACATTGTTAGAACCTGCTCTTCTTGTGCATCAATCATACATACTCCTGCCTTACAACAAATGGGCGTCAACTCTAGAGGACTAAGATCTAATGCCCTTTGGCAGATTGATGTAACTCATGTCCCCCAATTCGGCAGACAGAAATATGTATTTGT
>NW_008329675.1:61493-62346 GCF_000622305.1 Nannospalax galili
CCACACTTTAAAGCGCTCTTTGCTATCTATATGGCTCTTGATAAAATTAATAAACCCTTCAGCCTTTATTCTGACAGCATTTATGCTGTTAATTTACTCCCATGGCTAGGCCGTTCCTTTATTAAAATAGATTGTAACCCCATCTCACCTCTGCTAATTAAAATTTCCACACTGTTACAAAAATGGGTGGCTCCATTATTTGTCCAGCATATCAGGTCCCACTTCTCTCTCCCAGGACCTCTTACTGAAGGAAATGCCATAGCAGATAAAGTAGCCACTGCTGGAACTTTCCCTGCCAGCATAACAGATGCCCAAAACCTCTACCATGCCACCCATATTAATTTGCAAGGGCTCCATCTCAGATTCCCCCACATTCCACTCAAGCAACTTAAACGCATTGTTAGAACCTGCTCTTCTTGTACAGCAATAATACATAGCCCTGCTATGCAACAGATAAACACCAATCCTAGAGGACTAAAATCTAATGCCCTCTGACAAATTAATGTAACTCATGTTCCCCAATTTGGCAGACAAAAATATGTATTTGTAACTATAGACACTTACCCTCACTTCCTCTGGGCTACTGCGCAGACTGGTGAAAATTCAAAAAAGCTAATAAATCATATGCTTTCATCCTTTGCCATCATGGGCCTCCCTGCACAACTAAAGACAGACAATGGCCCAGCATTTACCAGCTCCTCATTCAAAAATTTTTGTGAAGCATGGAAAATCACCCATCACACTGGCATCCCATACAACCCACAGGGACAAGCCATTGTGGAAAGGTCACATAAAACCTTAAAGGACCAATTAAAAAGACAGGCTCAAACAACATATTCTCCCAATATTCAAT
>NW_008329675.1:62849-63619 GCF_000622305.1 Nannospalax galili
TTGTGCATCCAGCAATAGATTTCTACTGACAGCAGTACCAGTTACCACCTTTCTCTACCCAGGAACAGAAAAAGATTTCACTGACTCTCATCTAAGTGGATTCAAACAACTGGCTAATTATTTAATTTGCATTTTCAGCAGCAAGCCTCCCCAGTACAGCATGCATCGCTCCCCTTTTCCGATAGAGCAAGGAAAAGCCCAAAACTGTGTTAATCTCCCTTTGTCCACCTTTTGTGTACTAGTAAGAAACCGCCTTTCTCCTACACATCGCTAGCAGAGAAAAATCTTCTTCCCCCTGCTGGCAGAGATCAAACTTGCACTGGATGCTGGAGGTGTTGCTATGGCGACAGCTGTTACAAGCTACACCTGATTCTACTCTGACTGAGACAGGCTGGACTAAGCAATAACATCTGTGACTGAAGCCTGGAATCTCTCCAACAACAAATGAACTTTCTCGCCAGGCCTGTGCTTCACAACAGAAGAACATTGGACTTGATAACTGCTATATGGGGAGGGTATATGATATTGAGAAAAAATGCTTTTTCTTTGTAAATGAATCAAATGTTGTTAAAACCAATGTTAACACTCTCAAAAAACTTTGTAATGACTTATTTTCCTTGTTTTCATGGCCCCTACCCTTTGTTGGCCCCCTGGTCATACTGTGTATTGTTTTGATGCTTGCTCACTGTTTTTAAGATTTCCTTGCTGACAATTTACTGCCATTACTGAATCAAAACAGGCCATGGTCAATTATCAGACTTTGGATTCTC
>NW_008329675.1:63935-97584 GCF_000622305.1 Nannospalax galili
AAAGTACCTATCAGCTAAGGTTTTTACTACCACCCCCACGGTATAAAGTGTCCTGGTTTTTCCTCAATAATTGGAGCTGGAGCTGGATTACTAAGACTTGGAGCCGAGCAGAGTCAGGAGAATAAAGAGCTGTAACACGGACTAAGCTGAGTCCCGTGTCTTATTGCCTACAATCCAGCCTCCCTGGGGGGCGCTTTCCTTCCATCATCAACTCACGGAAACCCAGCTTTAGCTGCCTCACACCTTCCCGCGTGATCCAGCAGCCGGTGGATTTCGCATCTCGAGGAAGTGCATGGGTGAAATTAGGGTGGAACTCGGCCGGGCCAGCCCCAGTAGCAGAGGGACTCACAGCGGAGAAGCAGCGGAGAAGCAGGGGCCTGCCAGCAACGCGCTGCGGAAACCGCCGCCTTCCCGGTCCGCACAGGGGACCGGCGCCACACTAGCAGCTGGTGCCCCGAGATCCCTGCACAACCCATATTCAGCCTATTCCACCTGAATTTCTTCATCCATGCCATTCTTCCCCAGGGAGGAGGGGATGAAAATTAGAGCAGGTCCATGTCCTCTGGCCACTCACACATGTCAGTATCCTGCAAGCAGGATGTTGGCACTCCAGAGGCCCAACTTGATGTATGCCTCCTGCCAGCTTCTCACAATCCAGCCATGGCAGTAAATTCAGAGTGAGTTTTTTCCTTCCACCATATGAGTCCCAGGAGTAGAACTCAGGTGTTTTAGCTCGGCATCTGGTGCACTTCCCCACTGAGCATATTTCAGCCACTCATCACCTTCTCCAGGATGCAGATAAGACAAGATGGACCCAACTCACCCCAGCCCAGATCCCACTAAGACCTGGCTCACTTAATCTCTTACAAACTTTGTGAGGAGAGTTTAGCTAAAATTCTGATCTGAAGGTGCAGTCACGGGACACACATTAAAGAAGTGGGAGGCGAGGGGTTTTAAGTTCAGTCTCTCTCGCTCCAGTATCCTGTTTGCAGCAAGATGACCAGAGAGCATGGCCAGGCTGTGGGTCAGCTCTGATTCTCAACCCCTCCTGCCTGGGAAGGAATGTTAAAGATAGGGAAACTGAGACATGGAGTATGGAATCATGAACAGAGGGATCCGCAGGTGTTCAACCTCAGATTGCTCGCTGCCGCTTGGCTGTGCCACTGCCAGGAGCAGAGAAGAATGACTGCTATTTGCTTTGCAGCAGGAAGGAATGGAGTTAGACCTGACAGAATATGTACTAGAGCTCAGCAAAGTCAGTGGATTCAACAGAGGTAAAGAAAAATGAAGAGCCCAGATGGGGACCGCAGAGCACTTGCATAGTCTGTGTGTGGCCCTTGTTTTGCATCACAATTCCGCAAACAAAACACCAACCAGCAAATAAACCTTATAAGCTATAAGCACAGAGAATACTCCTCAATATAAGTAAAAAAATTCTCAGTGTGTAGAAGTCATTATTTAAAATGAATTCTTTTCAACAGAGTCTCATATCAGCTACCCTTGCCTTGAATGCTGTATGTACTCAAGGGTATCCTAGAATTTGATGGTTCTCCTGCCTTCATCTTCCAGGTGTTAGACTTACAGATAACATACCAATTTGTGTCTTACATAGTGCTGGGGCTTGAACACATGGCTTTATGCATGATAGGTAAGCAACCTACCAACTGAACTACTGCCCCAGAAGAAATTGTGTAACAATCAATATAGTGCATGGGAGTGTCAAACATCAAGCACACTGCTCTGATCATCCTTTAAAAAGCTACCCAGTGACCAGCACTGCAAATCAATATCGAAGGTCCATCTTGTTAGGCCATCTGAAGACACAATCTGTCCACTCTCTTGCCATGGATATACTAGGTGGCCAGTGGGGTTTCTGGTTGTTTATACCCTGTGGGTCTCCACTGAGGACATGAGTTCTATCACAGCCTGGTGTCCACCACCCAATCCTGACTTCTTTCCTCAGGTGCTGCACCTCATCAATATTTTGTTCCTCCAGAATCACACGGTGTCTTATTCCAGTAGAACACAATCTGCCACATGAGATTTGGAGTCTCAGCTCTTCCTCTCTGTATTATATCTGTGTGACTCAGTGTCCATCTCTGCTCATCATGTGATGACAGCCAGAATTAAAATGTGATAGCCTTTGGAATATTTAGAGTCAGCAGTAAAGCCTCTGTCACCATTGCCTGGCAGACCTGAGCCTCTACACATCATCATAATCCTGTGTGAAATCCAGGACACTGGCAAGTGATGAAACTTGGTCTTGTCCCTGCTTTGTTGGGTTCTGCTAATGTGGACTCCCCAGTACCATACACCGCACTCCAAGCTTGTCTAGACTGTGGAATGACCCTTTCCCTGTAGTGGCTGCTGAAGTCAGGTATTGTAAGGACATCAGGAGCCATAACACACAACATGACACTCCAGTAACCAGATAATGTCACAGTGCCACTAGAATGACAGGTAAGTAAAGATCAACCTAGTGTATGTATTTGACCCCCAGTAAGGCATGGATTGGGCTGACCAAGGGAAGTCTCAGGCTCGGAATTGTTGTTGGGTTTACATTAAACTGTCCACATTTAAAGGAATCATCAGGGAGATGGGGAGGGGAATTCCACAAAGGAAGGCTGTGTACAGTGGTATATGCCAGTGATCCTAGCCCAGTGGAGGCCAAGGCAGAAGGGTGGCTATGAGTTTGAAGCCAGCCTGGCCTACAGAAGTAAATACCAGGACAGTCGGGGCTACATGCTAAGATCCAATCTCAATACCCCCTACAAAGAAGGATACGGACAGAGCATGGTCACTCACCTATAGGCCTAACAATTGGAATAGCGAACAAAGAAAGTTTGCCAGAGTTTGAGGTCAGCTTGGGTTCTACGTTATACCCTCTTAAAAGAGAGGAACAGGGCTAGAGATAGATGGCTCAGTGGTTAAGAACACTGGTTATTCTTGCAGAAGACCCAAGTTCAAATCCAGCACCCACATGGCAGCTAACAACTGTCAATAACTCCAGTCCCAGGGGATCCGACAGCCTCTTCTGACCTCCGCCGGCATTGCACGACATGGGTGCACTTACCTACATGCAGGCAATACACACATACACATAAAATAAAAATAACATATTTTTAAAGAGGGGGGTAGGAACTGGAGAGATGGCTCAGTGATTAAGAGCACTGACTACTCTCGTAGAGGACCCAGGTTTGATTCCCAGCACCCACATGGTGGCTATGAACTGTCCTTAACTCCAGTTCCGGGGGAATCCGACGCCCTCTTCTGACCTCCGTGGTATTGCACGACCAGGTGCACTCACATAGATGCAGGCAATACATTCATACACATGAAATGGGAATGATAAATACATTTTTTTAAAAAAGAGAGGAGCAAAAATGTCCTGTTCCTTCATCAATACAGTGTCCCGAGGAAAGAAAAATGATCTCTGCCATCTGATGTGGAAGCATGGATTCAAATAATGTAACATTAGGGAAAGTGAAAAATACTAAAGACATTTTTTTAAATGAGTGGTTCCAAAGAGTTCATTTCCTTTTTAAAAATTTATTTATTATTTTTATTTTATGTGTATGAGTGTATTGCCTGCATGTAGGTAAGTGCACCTGTGTCGTGCAATGCCCATGGAGGTCAGAAGAGGCTGTCAGATCCCCTGGGACTGAGTTATGGGCAGTCGTTAGCTGCCATGTGGGCACTGGGATTCGAACCTGGGTCTTCTGCAAGAACAACCAGTGTTCTTAACTGCTGAGCCATCTCTCCAGGCCCACAAAGAGTTCATTTCTATGCAGTGTGGAATATGGAAGCAGAGGGTGATGAACAGCCAAAGAGGACATTTCAGGATAAGCTACCGCCTTATCCTGTGATGGTGGACACAGGACACGTAATTGAGAAATCGTACCGAAATGTACAGAGCATGGAGTGAGACCCCGTGTGCAGAGTGCAGACTTGAATAGTGATACATTTGCACATTGTTTCACCTTCATTTCAGAACTGACTTTAATGATTTCAGGTAATTATCACTGTCTCAATACTTGAGTGACTTGTGTGTTAATTTCTGAGTGAATTTTGTAAGTGGCATGTTTTAAAACAATTTTCTTTTTCTACCTTTATTGTCTCTTGTTAACTAAAATGATCACACTAGAAAAGTGTCCACAAAGAGAAGAACAGTTCACACTCTTTTGTGGGACTGAGTCCAATCAGAAGTAAAGTATTAGAGGTTTGGTCAGACAACTTACAGTAATTAAGTAACACCAGGAAGATTGACAGCACAAAAGCAGCAGCAAATTTTTCATGCTAATTTGAAAACCCAATTTCAAGTTCAAGAAAGATCCTTGAAAGTAGTGCTCTTGGTCCACTTTCTGTTTTCTTTTGGTCCTTTATTACAAGCTTGGAAGAGTTTTACAAATGTTTTATTTATTATTTTTATTTTAGGTATTTGAGTGTATTGCTTGCATTTATGTAAGTGCACACATGTCATGCAATGTCCACGAAGGCCAGCAGAGGGTGTTGGATCCCCTGGAACTGGAGTTAGAGATGGTTGTTAGCCACCATGTGGCTGCTAGGAATCAAACCTGGGTCCTCTGCAAGAGCAGTCAGTGCTCTTAACTGCTGAGCCATCTCTCCAGCCCCAAGTTTGGAAGATTATTTTCTGCCTCAAATTCATGTATCCTGGTTTGGCCTGTTGTGAATAACAGAACGGATTTGTGCCTCCTTCTTCTGTCTCTCACATCGTGGACTTTTTTTTTTAATATTTAAAAACATTTATTTACACTTATGTGTGTGTGTGCCTGCTTATATGTATATGCACATCACTGTTGTGTGTGCTTGCAGGGGGCCAATCCCATGTAACTGACATGGGCAATCGTGTGCAGTCCCATGTGTGTGCTGGGAATTGACCCCAAGTACTCTGCAAGAGTAGCAAGAGCTCTCACCTGCTGAGACATCTCTCCAGGCTTCTATTTTTATACTAACCACAAATTTTTAAGAATTTATTTTTATTTATGTATTTATGCTTATCTATGTGTATATGCACAGGAGTGTAGTATCTATGTAGAACAGAAGACAGCTGCCTGATGTGGGTGCTGGGAGCTTTGGTCCTCTGAAAGAGCAGAATTTGCTCTTCAATGCTAATTAATATTAGCATTAATATTAGTGGCTTTTCTCAAGCCACTAATTAATATTTTAATTTAAAAACTAAGCAAGACTTAGGTATATCCCTAAAACCCTGACACAGATTGGTAGAGTAGGAATCAGTAGTTTAAGGCTAGCCTCTGATACATAATGGACATTTTGACACCTGGTTGAGTGACTTAATATCTGATCTCAAAAAACAAACAAAAATATTGTGCAGTTTTGTTCTACTTTTTTGTTTTTATTGGTCTAGGGCATTGCTTCCTATTTCACAGCTCAGAGTGTTTCCTAAACATTGTGGAGCCAGAAAACTGTTACAGAGAATTTTAAAACAGTCTTGTGATATTATGAACACTGAAAAATATATGTACTTATATGTAATTATTTTTAAATTGTTGTTTGTTTATTCAGATATCGATGCTAGAGTCCCAGACCCAAATTCTGATTTCTTTTTGTCCTTTATTACAAGTTTGGAAGAGTTTTCTGAATATTTTATTTATTATTTTTATTTTAGGTATAAGTGTTTTGCCCGCATATATGTAAGTGCACCTGTGTGCACAATGCCCACAGAGGCCAGAAAGTGGTACTGAAGTTATGGATGCTTATTAGCCACCATGGGTGTGTTGAAAACTGAACCCAGGTCCTTTGCAAGCACAAAGCACTCTTAACTGCTAAGCCATCTCTCTAGTTCTTATATGTAATTCTTAAGGTATTGTCACCACAGGTAGAAGGCTAAGTGAAAATATTCAACAGTGTTTGGGATTTCCCAGAGGAAAGCCTGCCGTAAAAAACCTGCAGGTGGACTGGAGCCATGGCTCAGAGGTTAAGAACACTGGCTACTCTTGCAGAGGACCCAGGTTCAGTTTCCAGCACCTACATGACAACTAACAACTGTCCATAACACCAGTTCCAGGGGATGGATGCCTTCTTCTGGCCTCCGCAGGTATTTCTCACATGACTGCACTTACATACAGGCAAGCAAAATACTCATACACATAAAATAAAAGTAAATAAATAACTTTATAGGGCCCGGTATGGTGGCGCTTGCCTTTAATTCCAGCACTTTGGAGACAGAGGCAGGCTGATCTCTGTGGTATCCAGGCCAGTCTGGTCTATATAGCAAGTTCCAGGGCAGCTATGGCTATAGGGAGACCCTATCTCAAACATAAATAAAAACAAAAAAAAATAAACAAAACAAAGCTAAAGACCTCTTGTTTTGTATTTATTTCATGTGCATCCTGGCATGCAGAAGCACACATGCAGCACTGCATGTATGAAGGTCAGAAGACAACTTGAGGTAATTGTTTCTCTTTTTCCAACATGATATTTGGTGATCCAACTTGGGACATCTGGATTGTTGGCCAACCCTTGACCCTTTGAGCCATCTTGGAGGTCCTGAGCTTGTCTGTCTTGGTTTAGTTTTCATAAGTTGGTTCCATCTGTTGTCACGAAGGATCCTAGAGGCTGTAACCTGAACTTCTGTTGAATCAGAGGCACTGTTGCATGAATATCTATTCTGGTTCACACTGAGTAAGAGGACTGGCTTTCTGAATCTCACCTATCATCTTTCTGTCATCTTCTGCTCTTTCTCCATTATTCCTGTCTGCTCAGGGCCTAGAGATTTTCAGCATTATCCTGTCTTGGTGATTTGCTGCTGCTGGGAAACTCACAGAGAGGACATAGAGTGGAGGAAGCTAGAAATGGAGTGTGCAATCCCCCCAAACAAAAATTTGTACAGGTCGGCTTCCCATTTTGATTTATTGGGCTAGGGGTTTACTTCCTATTTTAAAGTTCAGGCAGTATCCCCAAATAGCATAGTTAGAAATCACACAGTGAATGTCAAGACAATTATCACGATATTATTTTCACTGTATTGTTTTATTTTTCCTGAGACAGAGTGTCCTTATGTAGCCCCTGACTGGCCTGGAGCCTGCTATGTAGACCAGGCTGGCCTGAAACTTAAAGACATCTGCCAGTGCCTCCTGAGTGCTGGGATTAAAGGTGTGTGCCACCACACTTGGCTTATTTCCACCATGAATGACATATATGGAGGGGTTGTTGGGGTTTTTTCGGGTTTTTTTTGTTTTTGTTTTTTGGGGGATTTTTTTGTTTGTTTTGTCTTTTTGAGACAGGGTCTCCCTGTAGCCCCAGCTGTCCTGGAACTCACTATGTAGACCAGGCTGGCCTTGAACTCACAGAGATCCGCCTGCCTCTGCCTCCCAAGTGCTGGGACTACAGGCGTACACCACCACACCCGGCGACATATGTGTTTATGCATAATTCTTAAGGTGATGAAGTCTGTATGCACAAGGTAAAGTAAAAATTTTAAACATGTCTCTAATCTCCTAGAAGAAGCCCTTCCTCACATGTGAGGAGGCAGGAACTTGTCCTTTTTTTTTCTTTTACATTTATTTATTTGTGTGTGTGTGTGTGTGTGTGTGTGTGTCTGTGTGTCTGTGTGTGTGTCTGTGTGTGTGTCTGTGTGTCTGTGTGTCTGTGTGTGTGTGTGTGTGCTTGTTTGTGTCATGATGTGGTTGCAGAGGTCACAGACCAGCTTGTTCAAGTGCATAATCTCCTTCCAATATCTGAGTTCTGGACATGGAATTCAGAACTTCAGGCTGACAGGAACAGCCTTCACCCAGGCAGCCAACTCAGGCCTGAACTTTTCTTTCTTTCATTCATACATTGGTTGGTATCTTCCCCTGTCAATCAGGATCTTCAGGGCTAGGACCTGAGGCATTATCCTGTAGCATGTGTTGTTGTCAGGATTGTATAATCAGGCACACATACTGGTAATAGGATGTGGGCTTTCCCCTTGACCCCTGCTAGCTTCCTGCCAGTTTGGGATCTGTTTCTGGTTTCTCTTTCTGCCCAATTTGTGAATAACATATGTTTACATACAATCCAAATGCTGATGCAGCCATATGCACAAGATTAAGTACAAAATTCAAAAGAGTAGGAATACCTAAAGTCTGACTTTAAAGTTACTATAGGCAAAAACTTATTCCTGTTTCAGTAACTCAGTTTCTTGCCAACTACTACTGTCCCTCATGGTATCAGACATGAAACACTAACCAATCAGAGCCACCATTGTAAAACTGTTCAGTCAGGCTCAAGAGAGTAGGGAGTGGACTTTTTCTTTTATTGGCCATTTTGCTGCATTCTTGTATTCTTTGCTACTTCTGGAGAAGGGGATTCTCTGTCTTCTCCCTTCACATTCTGACTCCTAGCTCCAGGGAGAACAGCAGTAATAACGTAAATGTCCAGGAATCCAGAAATGGTGAGCAGAGTCCTGATGAAGAGGGAAGCTGTGTCTGGCTCCCCATATTGCAGCTTCTCCCCTCCTGCCTGGAGATACTCAAAGAAAATGAAGGAGCCTTCAGTGTAATACTCTTCTAATAAACAAGAAATCAAATCAGAAACTGTTCAACAATGGAATATACAGCTAGGTATATACATGTCAAATCTAGAAAATAGACTATATGCATGTTTTACTATTAGCCTATTTATCCAACCTAGCCCCACTTCCAATCCAGAGATTCCTAAGGACGACAAAAAGGAACAAGTAATAGAAATTAAATATCGAAGCAAGACTCTGCTGGTTGAAACTCGGTGTGGGGAATGAAAGCATGGCTACAATTTATCAGCTATTCTGTCAATGCATGAAATAAGGGCACTTGTCATGACTGCATAGCAGGGATGCAGAAGATGCTCAAGTGGTCCGGTTTCTGCTGAGATGGACCTCACATGCCCTAGGGATAGAATGCTTGGTCTTCCTCTTTGAGAATGAGATGGCCAGGGAAACCCATCTTGTAAATCTTTTCCCTTCTGTTCTTGGCCACAAAAGGACTATGGAAAAGACACCCCCAACACCCCCAACTATTCAAGCTCCCTTGATCGAACCAATTATAACTTCTGCCTCGAAAGGTGGGGGAGGAATTGAACTTATGGGGCGTCCCTTTCTTTGAGGAGACCTACACCACTCTAGCCTGAGCTCTGCCTGATCACATATCTGTTGACATTGTGGTAGACCATTACTAGAGGCCTAACTGGCTGGTTGGGATGTGGGGTGTGGGACCTGTGCTTTGGTCCTACTAACTACCCCTTTCACTATTGCACATAGATTACCCAAAGTCAGCTTCAGTTGACTCAGAGCAAAAGGGAACCTGACTCCAAGAGGATCACTTTTAAAGTTTATTTATTTATTTACTTATTTACTTTGTTGAGTATTTTGCATCCATATATATAAGTACACCCATGTTGTGCAATGCCTGCCGATGACAGAAGTGGGCATCAGGTGCTTTGGAACTGGAATTACAGACAGTTGTTAGTTGTGATGTGGTTGTTGGGGCCCGAACCTAGGTCCTCTGCAATAGTAGCCAGGGCTCTTAAACACTGAGCCATCTCTTCAGCCCCAAGAGGCTCATTTGACCCTCATGTTTGTATAGATTCCATTGGAATGCTAAGACGATCCTCTGATAAGTTTAAAGTAAGGAAACAAATAGTAGTAGAATTTGAATCAGTATTATTCTGGTCATGTACCATTAATGAGTAAAGACTGAATTAATTTTATATACTATAACCAACACAGATTTATAAACTACACTATGGACACTATCAAGTTTCAGCACATCAACCAGCCAAATGGCATGGGAAAATACACTAGCCTCACACATGATCTAATAGAAAAATTCTTGTGTGTGATAGGTGGTCAATGTTGTACTTTCTTTCTAATGACAGGACACCTGCTGGAAGCACTGCAACGGCTCTCCAGGAGCAATTTTGCTCAGTGACTTAGCAGAAAATGCCAGCATGAAAGATCTAGTGATCTAATCACTAAAGACAGCAGGTTGGAAAGTGGAAAGAGGTAATGACCGCAGTCCCAGACAACCTTCTATAACCCTACCAGTCCTGACAGTTGGATGTTCTGCAATCCCACACATGGGAGGCTTAGTTCAACAATGGATTGAAACAGCAATCAACTGACAAAATTCCTGCATCCTGTTGTAATACGTTACCAATGAATAACTCGGAGCAAGAAAGTCAGGCAATATTAAGATGCTGGCAAGATGCTCTATTCAGTCAGGCAAGTATGCTGGAGGCTTTATTGCCAAATCTAAATCTTCCCAGCTTCACATTTTAATTTTCACTGTGAACACTTGACACAGAGGGAAACACTGAGTCCCACACAGACAGTGCATATCAGGCAGAGCCAAGACCTTAAAACCCATGGGGGAGGGTGTGTCCTATACAAGACACTTATCTGGTGCTGGTGGAAAAAATATTGAGATTCAGCACCTGAAAAGAGAAAAGGAACAGGGTTGGGTGGTGGGCACCAGGGTGTGATAGAACCATGCTTCCAGAGGAGAAACACAGGGTAGAAATAACCAGATGTTCTTTTGCCCACCTGGTTCATCCAAGGTTAGAAATTGGAGAAATTGTATCTTTATCTGGTAAACCAAAGTGGCCCAAGATGGAATCACCTTAGAAAGCTGTTAGAGGAGCTGGAGAGATGGCTCAGCGGTTAAGAACACTGATTGTTCTTGCAGAAGACCCAGGTTTGAATCCCAGCACCCACATGGCAGCTAACAACTGTCCATAACTCCAGTCCCAGGTGATCAGACAGCCTCTTCTGACCGTGGGCATTGCACAACACGGGTGCACTTACCTACATGCAGGCAATACATGCATACACATAAATAAATTTTTTTAATTTTTTTAAATAAAAACAGAAAGATGTTAGAGATTACCATGCCTCTCCATGAAACCTTTAGTCTTTTCTCCTCTTTCCTTTTTATTTTCTATTCTTTTTGTCATAGGTCTTTTGCTGAAGGAAGATTAGAGCACCACTCTCTGTGTTGGGCACTCCCATGCTCTGTACTGATAATTATGCATTTTCTAAATGGGTTGAAGCACAGTGGGTAGAGTGTCTATAAAGCACAGAGCCCTGGGTTCAATCACCATCACCATGTAAAAGTGAAATTCATGCTTTCCTGTATCCCCGACATATGAGAAGTGCAAGCAAGGAGGATCAGGAAATTCTAGGTTAGCCTCAGCTACATAAGGACTTCAGGACAAGGCTGTTTGACATGGGACTCTGGAAAAAAAAGAACTCATTTCAAAATATGACTTCTTTAAACAGAGAGGTTTTTTGTTTGTTTATTTCTTCAGGTGCTTCTCCGTGCTTCTGGCTTCTTGGAGTTGCTTGTTGGTTTTTGGTTTGTGATGCTGGGAATCAGATCACAGGCTATGCACATGCTGGGCAGGCCTGACAAATTGACATTACAAAAAGTTGATCTATTTAAAAGACAAAATGTATACTGGTCCTAACTGACACGTTTCTCGGGTGGTAGAAGCCTTTCCATGTACATCCAAAGAGTCAGACCATTATTAATACATACTTTTTAAAATCAATAAAAGTTCTCTTTAATGTTTTAACAAATAGCTTATTAGACATTAGATCCAGTAAAACTCTTTTCTTAAATTTTGGAAAAACAATTTTTTCTTGTTTATAACTGGGCAGTATTCCTAATAAAACACATTCTGAGAGTAGAATTGACTGAATTACTGCAAACAAAATTAATTTTAGCATACAAACCTTCACACTTCTAAGTAAAGGGCTTTTTAAATTTTATTTTAGCATGACTTTCAAGCACCCTGGCTTAATTTCAGAGAACCTGAACCAATGGCTTGTGAGATATTTAATGACAGTTGGTTTGAATCGAGCAACTCCTCCCTGGCTGGGGTTTCCTCTCCCAGTAATCATATCAATAATATCTTATGCAAAGTCTTACAATGCAAACTGGACTTCCCAACTCTGGACACTCTTCCTGTGGCCCTGCATATGTAGTTAAAATTACTCAGGAGGGCTGAAGAAAACCTCCATATTACCTAGATGTTACATAACCTTAAAAGACTTGGTCATCAGGTAAAGGGCAGAAAACTAATGGACTCAAAAAGAAACATCTTAACTGGGTGTGGTGTCGCACATCTTTAATCCCAGCACTTGGGAGGCAGAGGCAGCTGGATCTTTGTGATTTTGAGGCCAGCCTGGTCTACATAGTGAGTTCCAGGCCAGCCTGGGCTGCATGTGTGTAAGTACACCCATGTCATGCAATGCCGGAAGAGATTGGAAGAGGGCATCAGAGTCTCCTGGAACTGGAGTTACAGACAGTTGTTAGCTACCATGTGAGTGCTGGGATTCAAACTCGGGTCCTCTGCAATAGCTGTCAGTACTCTTAACCACTGAGCCATCTCTCCAGCCCTAGTCAACTTTCTTTATGCTCTGTAGTCACAGGTGATTACATATCGGCTCTCTCTTATCCTCTGTGTTTCATGATACACACTGCTAATAACCTCCTACAAGAGCCTTCTTCAGTTTCACAGTCTTTACTCATCCACCCAGGCTACTGGGTCTACATAAAACCCTGATCCCAAGCTCCTTATGGCCTCCAAAGTCACGACCCCACTTGGTCCTTCTCACCATTCCTACTTCTGGTAAGTTATCAGGTCTCAGGATTGTTTTCCAGGTTAAGGTGAGTTTGTGGACTCCCCATACATAAACCAGACACCAGCTAAACTCTTAAACAAATTCTAGAAGAAGAACTGTGAAGGTGTCCCTAAACTAGTGATGTGATTTCCTGTGATTTGGGGGGTCCTGGAACTTCTAGCCAAATATTAACCAAGTGAGACTATTCTCTCTCACATCCATCCCCTCCCTCTAATTTCCTCTTCTGGTCTTTGTGGGCACTGTACATGTACTAGGTATACATATAATACTTGTAAAATAAAAATAACAAGGCATGGTGGCACATGCCTTTAATCCCAATGCTCAGGAGGTAGAGGCACGTGGATCTCTGTGAGTTTGAAGTCAGCCTGGCCTACATAGTAGTGAGTTCCAGGCCAGCTGGGGATACAGGGAGTCCCTGTCTCAAAAAGACAAAAACTTTTAAAGAAGATGATATTTTAAAAGAGATGTTCATGAAAGAGTTAATATCTTACAAGTAAAAATGAAAACCAGGTGAAATAAAACAAATAGAAACAAACACTAAAGAACTTTTGAAAGAGTCATGAAAACCTACTATGGAAGTTTCCCTACCTCTCCATCTCTATATTTAAAACAGTTTAAATGTAGTTAATCTGTAAGAGGAGTTCAGTGGTCTAATAGACTAGCAAATTAAGAGCCCAAACCCAGGAGCCGGGTATGGTGGTACACACCTTTAAACTCAGTACTCAGGAGGCAGAGGCAGGGGGATCTCTGTGAGTTTAAGTCCAGCCTGGTCTACATAGTGAGTTCCAGATTAGCTGGGGCTCAAAAAAAAGAAACCCTGAACCCAGGAATGGACTCCCTCTTTTGGAGTCATTTGTGGGGACCTAAAGGCCCCACCTTGCAGAAGTCCGAGAGGAAGTTACTGGGGCACAGCCTGACTTGTTTTAAAAGTCTGAAGGATACATCCGCACTGCTGAGGAGTGCATGATCAGTGCATGACCATCCTTAAGATACACCCTCAGGGGGAAGGGGGGGATTTCCAGGTGCCTTTATAAGCTCTGTAACAGCTGCAATAAATGAGTCCCTGCTTGACTAGGCTCCCTGTTGTGCCTGAGTGTTCCCAGTACCAGGCGGGGGAGGGGGGGCATGGGCTGGCAAACAGTGCGCTTACTCATCCCCAATCATCACTGCATGGGTGTCGCTGGTTCGAACCCCCGGCAACTGGCACCCAGTGTGGCACTCGAAGGAAGGTGAAAAGAAGAAAAGAAAGAAAGAAAAATAACGGATTGGGGCCAATCGGGAAGTTCAGGGTAAGCAAGACCTGGAAAGATGGGTAACACAACTTTTAAGTCTGAGGACCCTGCACTTAAAGCACTGAGAGATATGTTTAAAAGCAGGGGATTGGATCTGTCAGATCCAGTAGCTCAAAAGGTTTGGGCAGAGTCTCTTCATTTGGCTCCCTGGCAACTTGCGGCTAAGGCTTTTATTGGGGATAAGTGGGAATCATGGGAAGAGTTTGAGGAAGAATGCAGAAATGCAACAGAAGTGAAACCAAAAGTGGCCAAAGTAAGAAGCAGCACCTCGGGCGTGCCCTGGCCAGCTTCAGAGCCTCCCGGGACCCATGAAAACAGGACCCATGGATGCCTTTTTCAGAAGGGCAGGGCAGAGCGGAATGCATGGGGTCAGTGGCAAAAGCTGCCCACCCGACCCACCTTGAACTAACGCATGTGCGAGTCAGGGGCCCATGCAAAAGCTGGGCAAGGGGCTGCCCCCTGGCCGGCGACCAATGGTGGTCACCGGGCACATTAAAAAAAACAAAAAACAAAAAAAAAAACACCATTGGCTGTGCATCGCAACCAGCTCCAGGACAGCTGGGAAGGCCCAGTTTGGGGAAGGTGGCTCGGGGGGCCGACAGGGATCCACCCTGCCTCCAAGTGTTACAGCCCCATGGGCAGCTGCGCTCACCAAATCCCAGGGCCAAGGGAGCCCTTAGTAAAAGCCTACAATGTTTTCACTGATGGAGGCAGATTTGGAGCTGCACTGGTAGTATACCCAGGGACAGATGAGAAACCAAAAAGATATGTCCACACTTGTGATGGCTCAGCTCAATTCAAGGAACTCATGGCCGTTGCTTTAGCATTAACAAAGATAAGTGAGCCCATGAATTTGTTTTTTGATGGTCTGTATGTAGTCAATCTTCTTCCAGGGATATTAGGTTCTCATATCCGGTTGGATGGGAACCCCATTACTGCCTTGATGATTCAGACTCGTACGCTCCTTAGAGAGAGAAGCCCCTATCTTCTTACAGCATCTTAGGGGGCACCAAGGATTGCCTGGGCTTTTATCCCAAGGCAATGCAGAGGCAGACAAGGTGGCTTCCACCCAGGTCCTGTCATCAGGCCTGAATGAAGCTCAGGGGTTACATAACCTCACTCATGTAATACCACTGATACAGGAGAGAAGTCTAAACATGCTCAGTCTCATTTTCTCCAGTGCTTTGCTACATTGGGATTGCCCCAAAGAATTAAAACTGATAATGTACCGTGTTTTGAGAGTAAAAATTTACAGGATTTCTTCTCACTTTGGGGAATTCAACACAATACAGGAATTCCCTACAATCCCCAAGGTCAAGTCATTATAGAACGCAATCATCAAAACCTAAAAATTCAACTACAAAAATGAAAAGGGGGAATAAGCCCCCACCAACAGTTGGGTATGGCCTTATTCACTATTAATGTTCTTAATTTTCAAAAAAAAAAAAAATCAGTTGGAATCCCAGTTTCAGAAGCATTGGGGATGACAGGAGAAGAGACCTGAGGTACGGGTAAGATGGAAGGATTCCATTACTGGGCAATGGAAAGGACTATATCCATTGGTAACCATGGGTCGAGGCTTTGGGTGTGTCTACCCTACAAGAGATTCAAACCCCATATGGGTGCCTGCGACAAACCTTAAGTGGGTAGGCGAGGATCCAACTGACTAGCATGACAGTCCATGGACAAGAGTTCATGAGACAAAATTCCTCTCTTTATTTGTATCCATCTGAGTTAAAGGACTCAGTTCCTTGGCTTCATTGCCAGTCAGCCTCTTTGACAACTGGCTGATTGGCTAAAAGGAACTTGGTCATAGAGTATTTCAACTTGTCCTACGCCTTGACTTGCTTTGTTTCTCTTGATAATGCTTATCTTTACCAGATAATTCAGCGACAGAGGACCCTTGGAACTGCCATGGCCCACATCCTCATGATTACGGACTCCCCCAGGACCCCATCAGGTTGCCCACATTTGGCTAACCAAGTTAGGCAGAGACTAAGACTGTCACAGGATGGCATTACCCATGCGGTTGCCCTTAATCATGATGCATTTTTAGCCAAAGACAGGTAAGATGTACCATGACAAGTACTCCTAAGACAGGACATGCACATGGCCAGGTGCATGATCCAGTGACGGGAAAGGCTTGGTCAGAGGTGACACAACCTAAGACAGGCAAAAATGCATAAGATTAGAGGAAGAAGATAGCCATCTCTCCTCAGGGAGCCCCCTATGAGATGGGTAACCCGTGAAATAAAGTCAGTCCGGCCTTAAAATAAAAATAAAAAGGGGAGATGTGGGGACCTAAAGGCCCCACCTTGCAGAAGTCTGAGAGGAAGTTATTGGGGCGCAGTCTGACTTGTTTTAAAAGTCTGAAGGATATGTCCACACTGCTGAGGAGTGCATGATCAGCGCATGACCATCCTTAAGATACCTCAGAGGGGAGGGGGGATTTCCAGGTGCCTTTATAAGCTCTGTAACACCTGCAATAAATGAGTCCCTGCTTGACTAGGCTTCCCATTGCGCCTGAGTGTTCCCGGTACTGGGGGCGGCATGGGCTGGTGGATGGCGCGCTTATGCATCCCCAATCATCACTGCGCAGGGGTCACTGGTTCGAATCCCTGGAAGTCGTTGACCAGAGAGATCCCGGTACTTCCCATTGCCTTTGCACTTGGTTCCCCATGAGAGTGTGATGACAAGAGCACAGTGCTGAAGACACTGCACACCTGAGTCTCAGAACAAACAGAAATCAAGCTGGTACAGACCTTGAAGTTACATCTCTGCTGGCTAGTTTTCATAGTGCTAGAAGATGCTGTGCATGTTACTGACAGAGAAAGGTAATCATCAACCTCACCCAGCTGTCAATGCTTCAAGCTCTAATAACACTGGCTTGGCAAAATATGCCAAATGGCACAATGGTAGCACGAAAATTATGGCAGTAACCAACCACCTTTGAATTGAATTTAATGGCAGTTTCACAACAGGGAGTCTATTATCCGACATTGTTATCAAGGCAATAATCTGTGGCTAGACAAGTCACAGGTGATAAGACAGAACCTACTACTACCATTCTGATAAACAGACATTATATCAAACTGACTCACTATGACTTATTGCTACACCCTTAGATTAGCACATCCCTCAACTCTCGCCAGAGAAGGTTCTCTTGCAGCAGATGGAAACTAACACAGAAACCCAATGTGCAGTGAATAAGAGTATCTAGTGCTCAGTCCTAAATGGGACACCTATATCCCACCTTTTCTTAGCAATACTCCAGGATCATGTGGAAGGGCATCCAGTGTTTCTTACCAACTGTAAATGCCAAGCTATGTCATCTGGAGATCCTCTCCAAGTTGCCAAGTGCACTCCCCCACCCTTCTTTTTTCCCCCTGCTCCTTGTGCTCCCTCCCGCATACACGCTCTAGCTAGAAGTGGAAAGCATGAAGTGGAAGAAATGGGGAGGTGTGCTGAAATGGAGCCTTGACTCCATTTTCTTTTACCTAATTACTCACAGTGACTTACTGTTATATTCTTAGATATAGAATATATCTATATTCTCAGTACATATTTTAATTCTTTTAATTAAATATGAAACAAGCCTCTTAGCTCTCAGGGTGAATTCTTTTAGAGTGCTACATTCTCCCCTGATTAGAAAAAGCATTTTATCTCGGGAGGCAGAGGCAGATGGATCTCTGTGAGAAAAGAAAATAGAAGAAAAAGCATATTATAATTTGCCATACACAATCTTGCATTAAGTACCCATAACCTGGAGAATAAGGAACACAGAAAACAATAATATTTAAAAGAACTGGGAAAAAGATATTAGAATGCTCTTTTTCTTTAGTCTTCCCATGACACTGTAACTAGAAAATGAAAAGTAGAGGTGCTCAGGGCAGGACAGGAACAAAGACAAGCATGTAACAACTGAGTCTCAGAGAGGGAAATACCCAATGTGGGAGAAAGGCTTGGAATCAGTGCAGAAAGGACAGGAATTAAGACCAGTGAAGCCTGCATCTTAAGCCTCCCATACAAGCAGGCAAACCTTTTTTGCCTGCCATTATGGTAGCTACCTGCTTTTGTAAGGTATGGCCTGGGGCACTGAAAATTCACATGAGCTTCCCAGCTGTAGTCATTACAAAGTGTCAGGTCCCTTGCTACCTGGCTAGTGTTGAAGCAAATGGCTGGAAAATATTTTGTTTCCTTTAGACACTAACAAATATATTATGCAAAACAATGTAAAAATCTGAAATAGTCACTTTTAGAATTCAGTACTGCCATATAAAAAGATGTCAAAATCCAAAATAATCCCCTTTAAAATCAGGTAAACATGGGCTGGTGTGGTGGTGCATGCCTTTAATCCCAGTACTTGGGAGGCAGAGGCAGGCAGATCTTCATGAGATCAAGGCCAGCTTGGACTACATGGTGAGTTCTAGGCCAGCTGGGGCTACAGGGACAGCCTGTCTCAAAAAGAACGAAAAATAAAAGTAAGAGAACAGGTAAATATGTCATGCAAACATTGTCAAAACTCAAAACAGTCCCCTACAGAAACAGGTCAAAACAATGTCAAAATTCAAAATCCCACCATGGAAGTCTGGTATAACATTTTTAGTCTAACATAAAAAAGTACTGACTTGATCACATGGCAGTAGAGACTGAGTTGGAATCTCAGGTTTTCTATTTCTATAATCCCATCAAGAGTCAAAAAAGTGAAAAAAAAAAACCTTGCAAGAGGATTTGGACAAATGATTAAATATCTATAGCCCAGAGAATTCCCAGGGTAGTATGTTCACCTATGATTGAGGAGTATCTGTAAGTGTACAGCTGTTACAATTTTGAATAGCCCCAGGAAGCATCAAATACCTGGCAACTCTCCTGTCTCAGTCTCCCACGTGCTGGGATTACAGCATATACCATTATGTTGAATCAAGTATTGACATTTTTCCTGCTTTTGTTTGCGGGTTTTGAGACAAGGTCTTATGTATCTCGGGGTGGCCTCAAGTAACCATATAGCTAAGACTGGACTTTAACTCTTGATATTTCAGGCTTCACCTCCAAACTTTGGGGATGACAAGAATGCACCATTTTATCCAGATAAAATACTGAATTTCTTTTCTGAGCAAACTAAATACAAAAATAATTACCGTGTGTGTGTGTGTGTGTGTGTGTGTGTGTGTGTGTGTGTGTATGTCTGTCGTCTGTGTGTCTCTGTCTATCTCTTTGTGTGTCTAGAAAGCTGTGCCAGTCATCCCATGAGCATGTGGAGGCCAGAAGTCAACTTTGGATGTCTTTGTCTATTGCTATCCACCTTAGATTTTGAGACATGATCTTTCACTGAAACTGGACATGGTCATTTTTTGCTGTACTAGCTGACAAGAGAGCCCCTGGGAGTCATTAATCTTTACACATTGACAGATTTCCAGTAACTCCCAAGAATAAGTTTTTAAAATATCTCAAGAATTTTATAAGTGAAGTTTGCTAAGGGTACTCTTTTGAAGTACTGCTCTCTGGAGAAAATACTGTTTTAAGCATTTGTTTTTAATTGTATTCATTGTTATTTTATGTGTATATGTGTTTTAGCTGCATGGATGTAACTGTGTGTGTGTAATGCCTGCATAGGCTAGAAGTGGGCTTTGGAGCCCCTGGTGCTGGAGTTATAGACAGTGGTTAACAGCGATTGGGTGCTTGGAATCAAACCTGGGTCCTCTGTAAGAGCAGCCAATGCTCATAACCACTCAGACATCTTTGAACCCTCCCCCACCCCATTTTTTAAGACAGGGTCTCTCTGTAGCCCCAGCTGACCTGGAACTCACTATGTAGACCAGACTGGCCTTGAATTCACAGAGATCCGCCTGTCTCTGCCTCCCAAGTGCTGGAACTAAAGGCGGGCGCCATCATGCCCGGCTTTGAAACCCCTTAAAAAGCAGTGAAACCCAGGCATGATGTCACAGGCCTGTGATCTCACCATACAGACAGGGAGGAAGCAGTTTTGATTACACAGTCTAGATTACACAGCAACACTGTCTCAAAACAAACAAAAAGATGGGCATTGTGGATCACACATTTTATGGGAGGCGGAGACAGGTGGGTATCAGTGAGATCTGGGCCACTCTGTACTACATAGTAAATTCAGGCTATCTAGGGCTACAGAGATACCCTCCATCAAAGAAAGGAGAGAGAGGGAGGGAGGGAGGGAGGGAAGGAGGGAGGGAGGGGAGGAGAGAACAATACAAACAAATATAAGGAATAAATTAGGAATTTTTTTTGTCATTTCTACGCTCCCATTTTCACTTCTCATTGTCTTACGCATTATTTTCATCTAGTGGCTTCAGAAAAGGAGTTTGGTCAGAAATAGCTGTTAGCAATCACCTGGCTATACACATTATCCAAATTTTGGGGTGGTTTGCTGCTCCATTAAAAAGTCCAAAATATACTGGGTGTGGTGGCATACACCTTTAATCCCAGCACTTGGGAAGCAGAGGCAGGTGGATGTCAGTGAGTTCGGGGCCAGCCTGGTCTACATAGTGAGTTCCAGGCCAGCTGGGGCTACAGGGAGACCCTGACTCGAAAAGTCCCCTCCCCGCCCCCCGCAAAAAAAAAAAAAGCCTAGATTTCTATATGTCAACATCATTCCTTGCAGTTTCCATTGAGTTTTTCTTTTTTGGGGGGGGAGTCTTTTTGAGACAGGGTCTCCCTGTAGCCCCAGCTGTCCTGGATTCACTATAGAGACCAGGAGAGACCAGGCTGGCCTTGAACTCATAGAGATCCGCCTGCCTCTGCATCCCGAGTGCTGGGATTAAAGGCGTGCGCCACCACACTCGGCTCCATTGAGTTTTTCAGAACTAAAAATGCTGCAACTTCAGAGCCATAGTTTATTTTAAAATGTTTTTCCAAGCTTCAAGTGTTATACAACAACCAGATTTGAAGCTAGTTCTCATTCAAAACTGTGATAACTGACCTGAGTATTCAACACTCCTATGTGGAAACTCAACCTAATGTGGATAAATGGGGCTAAGATTTCAGCCCTTGCCCCTTGTCAGCCAGGTTCCACTTGAACCAGGGACAATGGGACACCTCTAAAAATGTCCTACAGCTCCACTAAGGCATCTGTCTTCTTGATCAGAGAGGCCATGGTGACTCCAAAGTTTAGATTCTAAGCATCAAATCTTGTCCAAAGAATAGGAAAATTAGAGGGAAGTCACATGATCAGGAAGACACTTACACATCACAGATCACAGCACTATGGATAGAAAACTAAAGCAGCCAAGCAAGTCCCTAAAAGGATGTCCTGAGGACTATCAACTGACCATGCAAAGATTTTAATGTGTGAACACTGACATGGCTCAAATCCTAAGCAAAACCTAGAACTAAAAATAATAACAGAGGGCTGGAGAGATTTGGCTCAGCAGTTAAGAGCACTGGCTACTCTTTCAGACAACCCAGGTTCTTTGGTTCCCAGCACCCACATAGCAGCTTACAAACTTTCACAACTCCAGTTCCAGGATATCTCGTATCATCTTCTGGCCTCCACAGGCACTGCACATATGGGTACACTCACATAAATGCAGACAAAACACTCATCCACATAAAATAAAAATGAATAAATTGCTAATAATATTAAAAGTAACAGTACAAAATAAAATTCTACCAGCTCCCTAGGATTTTCATTCTGACCAGGTTGAACTGGGGAACTTCATACTCAAAAAGCCTAACAAAGACAGTCATTCAAGTAACCAGCTTTAGCCAATTTAAAAATCTTTATCTGGTTTGTAAAACTCTCAATTCCCCATTCAAGAGCTTTCCACTGGGTCTCAGAAAACAGAATTAACAAGTAGACTTAAAAACTCCAAAGCTGAGACTGGAGAGAGATGGCTCAGCAGTTAAGAGCACTGACAGCTATTCCAGAGGACCCAGGTTTGATTCCCATCACCCACATGGTTGCTAACAATGGTTCATAACTCCAGTTCCAGGAGAATCTGATGCCCTCTTCTAACTTCCATGGGCATTGGATGACAATGGGTGCACTTACACACACACAAGCAATACACTTATACACATATTTTTAAAAAATTCCAGAGCTTACTATAAAACCTTGTCAAACTTCAAAACCTAGTATGTCACTGCCAGCTCCCCCGATGACTCACTGATGGAAGTAATTTTATGGTGGCAAGATACAGGCATTCAGAGTATGTGAAAATGATACTGACAGGTAAACAATATGGGCCCCTTCTGTGTTATTCCTTGTAAATCCAAAAAAGGTTTCTATCTGGGGCAGGAATGAGACAATATTTACACAGGTTTTGCCTGTGCTTTCTGTGTGACCTATGTCCATGCAACATCAGGAGAAAGTGGACAACTCACTGCCCATAACACACAATTAAATATGCCTGTCAAATCTTTGACTTAGTTCATGCCATCAGGCCTCCGACTGAGTCAGTCAATATGTATTGCAAGGCCCACCTGAAAGGTGACTGTGGTATTTGTCTATATAAAAAGTGAACTGATCAACAGTCCAAGAGAGGCAGCTCAGCTTCGCTGTAGGTACCTTAGTTCCAAATCCTACTATCTTGTCCTCAGTACACAGCCCAAGAAACCCAACAGCCTTCAGATCAAGGCTTCAGAGCCACCCCAGAAGGTAGGATGCAGAGCCCTGAAAACAAGCTGTAGCTCCCTGGATTTTCCCATGGAAGATCCTCAATGATTTCCTTCAGGTCACAGATCTGGGGCCTGATGTGTGCTCTCCAAATTCTAAATGAACCTCTTTCACAGACACAGACATTCTTCAGATCTTTTGATTCATTTTCAGAGCTCATCCCACCTTAGGTCAGGCCAATGCTGGAGGAGTCCTCAGACCCTCTCCTCTTTTACAGAATGTCAATCCAGTACAGGGGGACTATGCCAAGGGAAGACTAGTGAATAGATTTCACTACACACCTGCATGCAAGGGACTCGGGTATCTACTACTTAATGGATACTTTCACCTGTGAATAGAGAAATGCCCTAGTAAAAGAGAAAGGGCCTCCAAGGTAACAGCTGCCCTCATAAACACCATCATTCTTCATGTTGAGCCTCCTTCATCGCTACAGTTTGATCATCACCCAGCTTCATTTCCAACATCATTTGGAGAGCATTGAGGCTCTCAACATTATTATCTCCAGACAACCTGGCTCTTTCAAAACTCTAGAAATATAGAAAGACTAATCTACCTCTTAAGAGAGCTCACACAACGCTCACTCAGGGGACTCAGCAGTCTTGGCCCACTCTTCTCCCAACTGAACAAGTGTGTGGCAGATGGCATGGAGGGCACATGTGCAACTGTGTGAGAATGTGTGTGGAGGCCAGAGAACAGCCTCAGGTGTCATTCCTCAGGAACACTATCCATCTTTCTTTGGTTTGTTGAGCCAGGGTCTCTCTATAGCCTGAGGCTGGCCTGAAACTCAATATGTAGATCAGGCTGGCCTCAGTCTCATAGAGATCACCTGCCTCTTCCTCCAGAGAGCTGGAATTAGAGGCATGTGCCACCATGTGTGGCCCCATTCATCGAGAGAGAGAGAGAGAGAGAGAGAGAGAGAGAGAGAGAGAAAATATGAATCTCACATTGGCCTAGAGATTGCAAATGAGGCTGGACTAGATGGCAGAAAGCCACAAGCTCTGCCTGTCTCTGCTTCCTCAGCTACAGCATAATAAGTACATGATGCTTTCGGCTTCAGCTCAGAGGAGGCTAAGGTCAACTTTCTTCCATCGTCCTGAATGTGAGTTCCTCCGACACCAGCCACCTCCATCATGCTGCCTAAGTTCAACCCCAATGAGATGAAACTCATGTACTGATGTGCATTGGAGGCAAGGTCAGACTCACATTTGCCTTGGCTTCCAAGATTAGGCCTTTCTCCAAAAACAGTTGGTGATGACGTTGCTAAGGCAACTGGCAATTGGAAAGGTCTGAGGATTACAGTTAAAATGACTATTCAGAACAGACAGGTCCAGATTGAGGTCATAACTTCTGCCTCTATTCTGATCATCAAAGTCACCAAGAGACAGAAGGAATCAGAAAAACATTAAGCACAATGGAAATACCACCAGTGTTAAATCTTCCATACGTAAGACTGCATTTATTCAGCACAGTGAGGGGTGACAACCTTCCATGGCTAGAGGTGACTACAAGGGGGGAGTGGAATGGTCGGAAATTATATAGGAAACAGCTGTAGTGGGCTACTTCTGGTTTCTATCACTCTTCAGGTCTACAACTAGTCAAGAGATAAGGCTCGTCACTGTGGCCTTGTCTCTCCAAAGTTGACATTGTTTCATCTCCAGAAGTCCACACTACCTTTCCTCTGAGTATCCCGGAAATTCCCAGTTACTTTTCAAGTGCGACCCAGATAAAATCCACACAGACTGTTCTAGATGCCAGTGGGTAACCACTATGTCTAGTACTGACTGCCATCTTTATCCATGTATACAGCGCAACTGTGATAACTATGCTTAGCATGGGCTTGCTCTCATCAGCACCATAATTATCGTTGTCCTCAAAACACGCAATAGTTCCACATTTAAGCACTATAACTTTTGCTGTTCCTTTACTCCTAACACCTCTTTCCTGGTTTTAATTGTGCTGTTTTTTTCAGTCATCTCCTAGTTAACCTTTTGTATTTGATAGGCATCTTCCAGATTATATAGGCCATTAGGCTCCATTAGATAATATTGTTTCAACCATCACATCTGTGCCAAGAGTGGGCTCCCAACAAGAACCTCTTCATGTCTAGTGGCTTCACAGTCTACTACTGTACTGCAATAACTAATCTCTACTCACTCCAAAATGAAAATGCAAATCAAGACATTTATGCATTCTGGTCCAAAACCCTATGTCAATCAGGAATATCCAGAGGATACTCCTGACACCCCATTACAACCCCAAAGCATTTCTAGAAAAAAAAAGATCTTATCCCATTTCTCAATGACTTGCTGATCTGCAGGGGGAAAAAGCCAAACATTAGAGCAGGCATGGGGAGGGGGGCACTTTAATCTTAGCACTTGTGAAGCTGAAGCAAGCTGATCTCTGAATTTAAAGCCAACCTGTTCTTCATAGAAAATTCCAGACCAGCTAGAGATAGACAATGAGCCCCTGTCTCAACAAACAAACAAGAACAGTAAAAGTCCAAACATTAAAGACCAAAAATACAATTCCCATGCTCAGATGGCCAAGCCTGATTACCTGAGTTCAGTACCCAGGACCCACATGGTGGTGAGAGAGAACTAACTCCCACAGAGTGGTCCTATGACTCCACGTGTACATTGTGGAATGCATCAATGCACACACAATAAATAAATGTAAAAATATGACTTCTTTTAAAATTCCCTCATTCTCCATCAGTCAGATCCTCACTCACTGCCTGAAACCTGAGCCAGTGACTTGTTACCTCATGCAAACAGTGAAACCCAACTCCAAATGGCCCAGCTCCTTACTTCAAGTGGCCAGTGTCAGAAAAAAACTAAAATGTGGTAGAGAATTTACTCCATCAAGATAGTGAGCTGCCCTATTGAACTTATGACCTCTCAAAATGCATGGTGGGTCAGGCCTTTAATCCCAGCCTGGGGGCAGGAAGGACAGGTTGATATCTGGGAGAATAAGGCCAGCCTGGACTACATAGTAAGCTACAGGCTAGCTGGGGCTGCAGGAAGACCCTGTGCTGGGTGTGGTGGTGCACGCCTTTAATCCCAACTCTTGGGAGGCAAAGGCAGGCAGATCTCTGTGAGTTCAAGGCCAGCCTGCTCCACCTAGTGAGTTCCACGAAAGCTGGGGCTACAGGGAGACCCTGTCTCAAAAAGACCAAAAAAAGCATGGGGGCTGGAGAGAGAGCTCAGTGGTTAGGAGCACTGGATGCTCTTCCAGAGGACCTAGGTTCAATCCCAGCACCCACATGGCAGCTAACAACCATATGTAACCTCAATTCCAAAGGATTCAATGCCCTCTTCTGACTCCAGAGGCACTGCATGGCACAGGTGCACTTACACACATGTAGGCAGTACACTCAAACACATAAAATAAAAATAATAAAATAGTAAAAACAAAACAAAGGATCCCATTCCCCCATAGTGGTGTGTTTGCCTCTGTGTTTTTGCCTGATGTGTTTCTGTCTACAGTGTCTTCTCCCAGGGTGGCAAGAAGTAGGGGAGTCAGTCAACCTCCAGTCTCTCCCTCTGAACACTGCTTCCCTTTCTTGAGGGATTAGTTTAAGGGATCCAGTGGGGAGAGCAAGTTGACTCTAAAGCAGTCTCTGGACTTGACAAGCCAATTCTTATCACTTGCCTTGCTGTGGACCTGCCACACTGTTAGACAGGGGTGGCAACACTCCATGCTCCACAAGAAACAGTTTCAGGAGATTCTGGGAAGATATCCAGGCTGGGGAGATGGCTCAGTAGGTAAACACACTTGTCATGTAACTGTGAGGACCTGAGATCAAATGCTCAGAATCTCCCTAAAAGTAGGAAGCATAGCAGAAACTTCTGTAATCCCAGTATTCCTATGAGGAGATGGGAGGCAGACAGGAGAATCCTTGGGGCTCTCAGGCTAGCTAGTCTGGAATAGGCAGTGAAAACAGCAGAGACACTGTCTCAGACAAGTAAAGGCAAGAACAGACACCTGAGGTGGTCCTCTGAACTCCAATATGTACGTACACGCACACACACACACACACACACACACACACACACACACACTGTGCATGAGATATTGTGTACTTACACATAAGCAAACACAGACACAGTTTGGGTTTCTCTATGCTGCCCAGGCTTTGACTTGGGTTTGGGCTCAAACTTCCCATTCTTCCTCTTGCCTCAGCCTCCTATAGATGGGATTGCAGAACTTTATCACCATGCCTGGTGTAGCAGTGAGATTTAAACATATGTTGAGGCTCCTCCCCCCATGCTTCACTTTAGCAGTGTGGGGGACACTAAGAGAGACAGGAAGTTGGAAGGGGTGAGACCACTGTGTCTCAAATAGAAGCACAGAAAGAGATGGAGAGACAAAAAGGTACAGGAAACCAGTTTGTGTCTCATACCTATAAACACCTCATCATGGAAGGCTGAGGCGAGAGGATTGCTACAAGTTTGAGGCCAGCCTGGGAAATCCCGGAAAGGCCAGGCCTTCAAGTCTCTGTCCAGTGACGGAACAGGAGGAGGCTGCATCTACAGGAAAGCACAGCTCTGTGCTTCTGAAATGTTTTCCTAATCACCGGAGTCTATTCCTAACCCACCAGGCCTTCTACAGTGTTAGAGGGGAAATGGGGGAGTAAAGAAAGTGAACCAGCCTTCCAGAACCTGGTCCTGGACCCCGACTATGGCCTGTTCATCTATGTGTGCATTTTGTTAACCCTGTCTGTCAGGAGCTCTGCACCTGTCTCTGAATCTCTTTCACTCCGTGAATAATGAGATTCTTTCCTCTGAGAGAGCAGTATCTGCTCTTAAATGCTAAGCCATCTCTCAAGCCCCTAATCAAAATTTCAACTTTAAAAGTTTCCAGCCAGTATTTCCTATAATCCCAGAACCTGAGAGCTGAAGTCAGGAGGATCAGAATTTCCAGGGCAGCCTGTGCTACACAGCAGCATGTTTGACACCATCTTGAGCTATTTAAGACTTGTTCTTAAAAAATAAATCAAAACATTGGTGCAATTTTCCTCCCATTTTAAAAACTGGATTAGAGGATTCTTTACTACTTCAAAGCTCAAGGTTGCCTAGTCAAAACAGTGGAGGTGGAAATTTTACATTCTTGTGATATTAGTGTGTTCACTTTGAATAAGATATTTATACCTAATTCTTAAAATGTGGCCTTCATAGTTAAAGGTCAAATGAAAATATTCAACAACTGTTGGGATATCCCAGAGAAAAGTCTGCCTTAAAAAACATGCAAGCATGAACTTCTACTTTATTTGTGTGTTCATGTGTGTACATACAGGCATTTGCCACATTGCACATTTGGAGGTCACAGGACAACTTGGGGGAATCATTTACTCCTACCAACATCTGGGATCTGGTGGTGGAATTCAAGTTGTCACCTTGGTCCTCTGGGAGGCCCTAGCTTGTCATTTTTTATTTCAATTTCCATGAGTTAGTGCCATCTCCTGTTACTCAAGGTCTGAGAGGATAGTACCTGAATTTCTGATCCATTGGAGGTGTTGTAGATTTTCCGATCAGGCTCTCAGAGAGAAGGGGGCTGATTTTTATGTTCTCTGGACCCACAATCCCTGTTGTTTCAGGAGTAAATGTTCAAACACATGTACATATACATAGTGATAGCATTTCTCATTCAAACCACCACACTACTGTCTTTGACTCTCTTGGGCAGACATAGAAGAAACATCTATTCACAGGTATGCAGGGAGTAGATAGCACAAAACAGAATCCTTCGATTACATGTTTGCAATTAAATGACGTTACAGGGGCACCTAGAAGGCAAAGGTGCCTCTTAGACAGCTCTACCACCAAAAAACTCCAGCCTCTGTCAGTATTTATTTCATATCACCTGTAGATGGGCAAAAGGTGTAGTTCTAGATTTAGTTTCAGAGGAAACATTGTATTGTGGTTTTTGTTTTTGTTTTTTTTTTTTAGATGTGGCCCTAGTTGGCCGGCATGATGTCCAGAAAGATGCACTGGTTCAAGAATCTTCCATCAACCTCTAGTCCTCTCAGGTGGTCAGATCTCCACTCCCATCAGTTTACTGATTCCATAATCTTGGGTACCTTCCCCACTCCTTCCTGGAGGGAATGTTTCAGTTCAGTGGAAATCACTATAAAACAGTGTGCTTCAGTTTTAACTTGGTTTCTGTGTAGCTTTGAAGTCATTGTAATACAGGTGTGGATGGTATCAGCCAATACATGGTTGTTCCTGTAGCTGGCGTTCTTTCATATTGGCCATCTGGCTTTCCTCTTGAACCATTTAGAATTTTGTCTTGGAGTTTTGCAAGTTTGCCTGTAATGTGTCCCAGAATCACATGTGGGAGGAAATCTATTAGGGTTCCTGTGAGCATCCTGGATCAGTATGTGTGTTTCTCCTACACTGTAAAATGTTTTTACAGGATAGATATTTTTGTGTCATTACTTTCTTTTGGAACACCCACAAGGTGAATGTTTGCTTTTTTTATACTTGGTACCTATACATCAAAGGATCTATCCTTCCTCAGTCTACCTGGGTTCATTGAAAATGACCAGTTTTATGTTCTCAGAATACATTTTAAAATCAAATATCTGTGATGCGTTTTATTTTTACCTTTTTTTTTTAAATTTCATTGAAGACTTCCACTGTGAACTTTTTGTGTGGTTATTTCTTATAACATCATATCTCACTTATAGGGCAATGACCAAACCTGACTTGATCTTCAAGTTGGAGCATGGATTTGGAACTTGCTGGTGTAGCAGAAGTCTCTGTCCAGAGCCTCCTGGGTCAGTAAATCCATAATGAGCAAAGGAGTTCAGCAGGAAGGCAGCTCATCAGACACTATTCCTGTACAGCTCTTCATGTCAATGTTTATGCCGTTGCTCAGACACTTGATATTTGGAGTTCCTGGGAAGGTTAGCCAGGTTAACTCACCTGTATGACCTTTTGTGCTAAATTATCATAGATCTACTAGAAATTCAAGCTGTGTGTATATCTGGGGCATTTTCCGTTTGAGTTTTTAAGACGGTGTTGTGTATCACTAGCTGGTCTCATACTTGCTGTATAACTGAGGCTGGCCTGGAACTAATAGGACTCCTGCCTTCACACTCCATTTTCTGGAGCTAAAGGCATGTGCCACTACATCCAGGAGGTGAGCTAATGTCACTGGTTCTACAGTTTACCTAAACTCTCAGTTGTCGTTTCCCATTTGGATTATATCATAAAATTTTATTTTTAATCAGTCCGTTATCTACCTTGTCTTCCACCCCTGGCTCCCTGGTCACCTTAACAACAGTTCCTTTGTACTTGTGATAGCAATAGTACTCATGTGAGTACACTGTCCCTTTATGTGCTTACATTCTATGATAGAAAATAAGTAAAGGTATAATGTATCATGAGGAGATAAGGGTCACAAGAACGTGTACCAGGAGGAGGAAGAAAATATATGCAATTTTAGTTTAGGAAGGACTTAAAGTTATGTCACTTTTAAGGAAATATTCATTTACATTAACCTGGGATGACTATTTCAATTTTGGTGTAGAATCCATGTTTGGATATAGTTGAAGATTGATAGTGACCGTGGTTAGAATGTAAATACAAATTTGGAAATTTGTAGGCTTGAGAGTATTTAATTTAGTTTTCTTACTTCTATTGTGGAATTTATAAGAAAACAAGCAAAGAGTATCATTATTTCCAGGGTAAGATAGCAGACTAAAAGTTTTCTCTGTGTTATTAAGTGGATGGGGAAATTAAGGTTAAGAAATAATATAAGGAAAGACAGAAAGGAAGATTGGAGCGGAATAAAGTTGTGTGAGGAAAGCTTACAACACACACACAAAAGATAATGCAAAGAAAAACAGAAAAATGTCCACACACCAAATCTTGTGACCAGGTAGGAGCAGAAGCCAAAGCCACCATGTTGCTATAACACACATAGAATTGAAAAATGTCTTCTTGCCAACAACTGATCTTTTTTAAAAAAGTTTGTTTTTATGTGCATGAGTACATTGCCTGTATGTATGCAAGTGAACCCATGTTGTGCAACGCCCACAGACTCTGGAACTGGAGTTACAAATGGTTGTTAGCCATCATGTGGGTGCTGGGAATTGAACCAAGTCCTCTGCAAGAGCAGCCAGTGCTCCTAACTGCTAGGGAATCTCTGAAGTCCCCAACAAACTGATCTTGATGGCCACACAAAAACCTGTTTGTGCACTAGGCATGGTGATGCATACTTTTAGTCCCAGCCCTTGGGAGGCAGAGGCAGGTGGATCTCTGTGAGATCGAGGCCAGCCTGGTCCACATAGTGACTTTCAGGTGGGCTAGGACTAGGGAGGCCCTGACAAAACAAATAAAGCAAGAAAGCCCACCTGTTTCTCTTCTGGTGTTGGAATGTGCAGTGGTGCAGTGTCTTTTGTCCCAGGCTGGACTCACACTTACTAAGTAGCAAATGATAACACTGAATGTCTCATCCCCCTGCCTCTGTCTCCTGGGTGGTTGGTTTCATTCATGCATCACATCTGGTTTTACGTCTTGCTGAGGATCAAAGCCAGGGCTTCATCCATGCTTTGAAGTCACTCTGTGTTGGGACATGCTGTCCTGGCCTCCATCTGCACTTCCCCTGCAGTGACCTTTTGGGCCTCGTGGTTCCTCAGTCTCAGAATTGTTTACCAGCTCATTTTCCGGTATCAGGTCCAGAGAACACCATGACCTGGCACTGACCCTGTGGTCATATGATGGCTCCCCTGCCCCCCTGTTGGGTCAGCTGCCTTCTGGGCTAGGGTATAAAAGCAACCTGGGGCTGAGAAATAAAGGCTTCTTCTGCTACACTAAAAGTGTGATTGTCTCTTCAATCCTGACGTCCTTGGCTCAGAGATCAGCTTCGTGCCACACAGGCATGGCAATTGGAGGTCCCACCGAGACCTGAGAAAGAGAGGTAAGCGGACAGGGTTGTCCCAGGCCAGCAGGGGCGTTATTGGGGTTACCATTGGGTAATACTAGCAGTAAATAGGAATTGTAATATCAGGTTAAGAAACTGCTAGAAGAACAAGGAACAGCAGTAAAAACAAAGACAGTAGACACATTCATTAAAACAATAGCAGAGGCCAGTCCCTGGTTCCTAACTGGAGGGGGACTAAATATCCCTGACTGGGAACAAGTAAGATGGGATTGTCAAAAGAAGTTGCAAAAGGAAGGCAGTGATACCTTCCCAATAGCTACATTTTCTTTGTGGCATCTGGTTAGAGATGCTTTATTAACAGACAAAGTGAAAGTAAGACAAGAACTTGAGGCGGCGAATGAAGTTTTGCAAGGAATACAGGAGGTGGAAACCTGCCGCTCTTTGGGATCTGCTGATGATCTAGACCAGGAAAGAGGGGCATGTGGAGGTTCAGGAGTCTTAAGCTCTGCCACATCAAGACCACATAAACTGGGTCCCTATGACCCTGAATCTCCTGAAAGTAGTGAGGGAAGCTCAGAGGAAGAGGAGGAGGAGATGCTTTGCAAGGAAATACAGGAACTAAAAACAAAATTAACACATATCAGGTTAAAGGAAAAGACACATCATCCTCCTCCCTTGGCTCCACCCATGGAAGAGTGGTGGTGGAGATCGCCAGACTGTAAAAATGATGTAGAGCCAAGGGTCGGGGTGCGTTTCAGGCCACCTATTGTAGCACCAGTAATAGAAGTTCCCGACCCTAACCAACAAGGTCAGGTACAACGACATCTTGCACTGCAGTTTAAAGACCTAAAAAGCCTTAAAGAGGCTGTGGTGACCTACGGGTCCAGGCCGCTTTTACTATGGCCATGGTGGAGTCATATACTTCCCAAAATTTAACACCCAGTGATTGGCAGCAGCTATGCTGCACAGTCCTGTCGGGAGGAGGTTATCTCTTGTGGCGGGGAGAGTACCAAGAACAATGTCTACAAGTGGCTCGATTAAATGCTCAGGCAGGGCTGGCTCAGCAAGATCTAGACATGTTAACTGGAGCAGGGGCCTACGCCCCACTACAACAGCAAATACAATATGATCCAGCAATATATGCCCAGATAGCTGCCTGCGCTGTTAAGGCATGGAAGGCTTTGCCTAATAAAGCCACTGGAGATCAATTATCAAAGGTACTACAGGGGCCATCAGAACCATTCCATGAATGACAGTCTCCTGCAATTGGCAGGACGGATGTTTGGAGAGGTAACTACAGCCTTGCCCATAGTCAAGCAACTTGCATATGAAAATGCTAATAAGTATTGTAAGGAAGTCCTGAGGTCACATAGGTCAAAAACCTTAAATGACTACATCAGATTATGCAGGGATATAGATGGCAACTTCATGCAAGGCCAGGTCCTATGAGCTGCCCTGCGTCCACAAAACTCAAAGGGTCCTAGAATTTTAAATAATAGCGACCATAATTGCTTTAACTGTGGATACCCAGGCCACTTCCACAGAGACTGTCCCCAGCACAAGAGAGAGGGAAAAGTACCTGGGATATGTTCAAGATGCCAAAAGGGGGCACATTGGGCTAACAATTGTTGCTCCAAGACTGATATAAATGGAATATCCCTGCCGCCCCTATCTAGTCAACAACAGGGAAATGGGCGGAGGGCCCTGCTCCAGGGCCCCAGAACCACAGTTTATGGAGCAATGGCACCAGGCTACTGTGGAACTTTCCCGGGCAGTGGCCGTATACAATTCCTTCCACAGAGCAATAATTTCATGTTGCAGACCTCGCCCAAGCAACAGCAGGAAGCGCAGGATTGGACCTCTGTCCCTCTGCCCGAGCAATCTTAACTCCCCAAATGGGAGTTCAGGCTCTTCCCACAAATGTGTATGGTCCCTTGCCACCAGGATCAGTGGGTTTAATTTTGGGAAGGAGCAGCACAATTATCAAGGGCATACAAATACATCCCAGAATAATTGATTCTGATTACAAAGGGGAAATTAATCCTGGAATTCTGATTACGAAGGGCAAATTAAAATTATGACATCTGTCAGAGAAGTTGTGGTAATTCCACAGGGGGAGCACATTGCCCAATTAATCTTGATCCCCTATCTAATGTCCAACAATGCAGTCTGCAGTCG
>NW_008329675.1:97919-143333 GCF_000622305.1 Nannospalax galili
CACCCATACCTATAAAATGGCACTCAGATAAACTTGTATGGGTTGAGCAGTGGCCCCTAACTACAGAGAAATTGCGGGCAGCTCATGCTCTAGTACAAGAGCAATTGCTTGCTGGACATATTGTGCCTTCTACCTCTCCCTGGAATACCCCTATCTTTATCATAAAGAAAAAATCTGGAAAATGGAGGCTTCTGCAGGATCTTCGAGTGGTAAATGCTATGATGCAAATCATGGGACCATTGCAACAGGGTTTGCCTTCTCCAGTAGCAATTTCCAAATATTGGCAGTTGATAGTTATTGATTTAAAAGATTGCTTTTTTACAATCCCTTTACATCCTGACGATTGCTGTCGATTTGCCTTTAGTCTACCTGCCACCAATTTTTCTAAGCCTGCCTTACGTTATCACTGGGTGGTTCTACCTCAAGGTATGGCAAATAGTCCAACTATATGTCAGGCATACGTTGCAGCTACATTGGAACCTATTAGAATAAAATATCCCGACCTTTATATAATTCATTATATGGATGATATATTGCTAGCCGCTAAAAATACCAAAGAACTACAAGAGGCATTTGCTGAGATGCAACGAGTCTTAGAGGCCTCTGACCTAATTATTGCACCTGAAAAGGTTCAGATTGTCTCCCCATATAATTATCTTGGTCATGTGATACACAATGGAGGCGTTAGACCTCAAAAATTACATATTGACAGTGCTCACCTAAGAACATTACATGATTGGCAACGTTTTCTGGGTGACATACAATGGATACGGCCCTCCCTAGCTATTAAGTCAGGAGAACTTAGGCCTTTATATAATATGTTGATAGGAAATGCTGACCCTACCTCACCTAGAAAGCCTACGTCAGAGGCAAAGAGGGCATTGCAGTTATTATCTCAAAGTATAGAACAAGCTCATTTGCAACAAATAGACTATAATTCACCTTTGCAATTTCTGGTGTTAGCATCCCAGTTTTCACCTATGGGAGTATTTTGGCAAACAGGGCCTATTATATGGGTGCACCTGCCAGTGTCGCCATCCAGAGTTGTTGCGCCTTATTATAACATGATTTTGCAGTTACTTTGGAAGGCTAGGCACACCAGCATACAAGTGTTTGGAAAGCTCCCAGATAGAATCGTGCTTCCTTATGACAAAGAGCAGGTGGCACATCTGCAGCAGTATAATGATGACTGGACGCTATTTTTAACCTCCACTGCAGCCACTCTTGACAATCATTATCCTCAGCACCCATTCTTGGGATTTTTTAAAAAACACCCGGTAATTTTTCCCCGGGTAATTAAGACCAGACCTATACCCGGTGCTCCACCCAGCGCTCGAATTGTCTTCACGGACGCATCCCCCCGCGGTAATGCTGCAGTAATCTCTTATGACACACTTTCAAAGTTTCCCGTGGGCAATATATCAGCGCAGGTGGCTGAGGTTATGGCTTGTATCCTAACTCTACAAGTTTTTTCCCAGGAGCCATTCAATCTGTATACTGACAGTGTATACCTATCCCAGGTCCTTCTGCCACTGGAAACTGCTCCCTATGTTTCTCCTACATCGCACATACAACAACATCTTTGTAAGTTGCAACATTTGATATGGTCCAGGCATGACCCCATCTTTGTAAGTCATATCAGAAGTCACACCCAGTTACCTGGACCCCTAGCTGAAGGTAATCAGCTAGCAGATATACATACACGCATATTTCTGGCTACCCCTGAGGATAAGGCCATCCGCCTGCATGCCAAATATCATTTAAATGCTAAATCCCTCCAATACCATACTGGTTGTTCTAAAGCCTCTGCTTTGCAAATCACTACCCGATGCTCTTCTTGTGCTCCTTTTCACAACATGCCCTCTATGGGAGTCAACCCTCATGGTCTTAAACCTAATGATCTCTGGCAGATGGACATCACTCATGTTCCATCAGCCGGGACATTAAAATATATGCATGTGTCTGTAGATACATATTCTAAAGTAGTCTTCACATCCCTACATATGGGAAAAAAAGTCAAAAGTATTATAGCCCACTGTATATCAGCCTTTGCTTATATGGGAATACCAAATCAATTAAAAACAGATAATGGGCCTGCATATACCAGCTCAAAATTTCAACAATTTTGCAAGGAGCATGAAATTACCCATACAACAGGAATCCCTTACAATCCACAAGGTCAAGCTGTGGTTGAAAGAATGAACATGGTCTTAAAACATTCAATCTTATTTACTCTAAATTTTCTCACTGTGGATACCAAAGGGTATTCAGCTATAGAAAGGCATTGGTCCAGGGCCAAGAACTCCCTGGGATGGGTAAGATGGAAAGATCCCTTATCTGGGCAGTGGAAAGAGCCAACACCCTTATTAGCCAGGGTGAGAGGGGCTGTTTGTGTTTATCCTCCAGGGGAGCATAAACCCATTTGGGTTCCTGAAAGATATGTTCATCCAGTGGAGGCCAACCTTGATGAGACCAACGCTGATTCTACAGGCGCCAGTAGCAATCATCTTGATGAATCCTGCCCTGAGTGAACCAACAGTCTGGAGCCAGCCCCTCGCTGTTGGCCTTCGACCACTAACTCTGATCTTCCAGATGCTTTGATGTGGGGAGATTTTGTCACGACAACAGCACTTCTGCAGGAGCAGGTAGATGCCTTATGGATGACGCAACAAGTGTCCTGTTCTCATTTTCATCATTCTGTTTGTGTAACACCTGGTCATGTTGTTAATGCCTCAGAAATTGAAATAGTTAAATGTCTATATGAGAGGTCCCTGGAATGTAATCTTTCTCAATTTTACGTCTCATCTAGCTCATCAAATTATAAGAATTAATAATACTAGGGTGCCCCCTACATCAGCTGAAGGTTGGTGGAATGCCATGGTCCAGCTGGGAGGCTGGGCTCAGCGGTGCATGGGGCCATTGTTGCTGACCGCTCTTGGGTTTAGTGCCATAGTCGTTGGGCTCTGGATCCTTTGCCAGTGGATGAGATCTACAAGGTCTCAACAGATAGGCACTCAACACGTCCTGTTAAGTTTGTCATCTGGTAATCCAGATGTACTCAGGTCTGGCTGAAGATGCCTCCATAGACGGGCAACTTCCACAGAGAGGGCGCCCGCCTAAGACAGGGATGAGGCCTCCCAATGACGGGTAAGGGATGATCCCTCTGGGACAACCTAAGACAGGGGGATCTTCCATTATATAAAGGAAAAGGGGTGAGATGTTGGGACATGCTGTCCTGGCCTCCATCTGCACCTCCCCCGCAGTGACCTTTTTTGTTCCTCAGTCTCAAAATTGTTTACCAGCTCATTTTCCGGTATCAGGTCCTGAGAACACCATGACCTGGCACTGACCCTGTGGTCATGCAACAGCTCCCCCGCCCCGTTGGGTCAGCTGCCTTCTGGGCTAGGGTATAAAAGCAACCTGGGGCTGAGAAATAAAGGCTTCTTCTGCTACACTAAAAGTGTGATTGTATCTTCAATCCTGACGTCCTCCGCTCAGAGATCAGCTTTGTGCGGTGCAGGCATGGCAACTCTGCCGAGAAAACTACATCCCAAACTTAACTTCTGGTTCTTTCTGGGGTTTAGTCATATGGATTGCTTTCATCTGAAACTGTGTTTGAAGAGCAGATTGGGTTTGGGGTTTTTGTTTTTTTTTTTTTGGTTGTTGTTGTTGTCTTTTTGAGACAGGGTCTCCCTGTAGCCCCAGCTGTGTAGACCAGGCTGGCCTCAAACTCACAAAGATCCGCCTGCCTCTGCCTCCCAAGTGCTAGGATTAAAGGCATGCACCACCATACCCGGCTCAGACTGCTATTTTTTATCCATATATCAAATGGTAGGGCAATTTCCTCATGCTCTCCACTCCTTAGACAGGAAAACTAAAATACTGAAAAACCCAGAAGGCTGGGAAGGGTTTCTGTGCGGGACATGGCCAACAGGCAGCCATGGGGATCAATAAGGTTAGATATAGAATCACTGAGAAAATTCTGATAGGGTACTTGAGTAATGGAGGGTTTGGGGTTTGCTCCCCTGTGATGAGGAATGAACCCAACTTTTTGTGAATCAATGCAAAAGATGGGAAGACCAGAGTGCTGAAGACTGCTTGGTTTCCAGGTCTTCCTTCCATCTGTGTGGTCAGCTGCACAATGGACTGACAGCTCTGATTTCCTGTTCAGTCTCAATTTTCAGTCTGCTTTTTTTTTTTTGCCACATTTCGTTTACTGTTATTTGGGTTCTGAAAGCACTGAAACCCACAGGCAGGCCCAAATGGCTTGAGAGCTTTGTTTTCTGTTTATGCTTAATTTTTCGTGTTCTTTTTTTTTTTTTGCCACATTTCGTTTACTGTTATTTGGGTTCTGAAAGCACTGAAACCCACAGGCAGAGTCCTATTTCCCTTTGTCTTCTACAACCTGACACTCAGGGAACACCCTTTGGATTGGAATTTTTCCTTCCCTCTGAACACGTTTGTGACCTTTGGAGCCAGTAGCCCATAACTCACAAAGCTTGAATTCAGCATTGGTTCCTTGTTTGGAATCAAGCCAAGTTTCTGAGTTGAATGATGCCTGTTGCTAACAGCATAACCCTGACTGCCAACAGTCAGCCAGCATGAAGAATGAAGCGGCAAGGTAAGGACAGTCTCCATGAGTTCAAAGAGCCTAGGGCTGGACAGTCACCCATTTCCCTCACTATACTCTGGGCCCTTGTCTGAATCTGTATGAGTCCTGAGCTGGATGCCACCATTGCCGGAAGTTCACATGTGCAAACTTCTGTTGGCCCAAAAGCCCGTTTCCCTATGTTCATGGACCAACTCTGGCTCTTACAATCTTTCCAACCCCACCCCCACCCCCGCTTCCACAATGTTCCCTGAACTGTAGGTGGGTGAGGTTTAATATAGGTGTCCTATCTAGGAGCACACACTCTGAAGTCACTTATTCTCTAAAACCTAGCCAGATGTGGCCTTCTGTGTACATCACTGTCTGTCATATAAGGAAACTTAGCCAGTGAGAGTTGAGGGATGTACTAATATTCTCTACCCCCTCTTCCTGTGTTCCATGAGCCTTAGGTGTACAAGTTCCAGTGTAGATGTGTCACTGTATTAGTTACTTTTCTGTTGCTGGATAGAAACACTGACCAAAGCAACTTATAGAGGCAGAGTTTATTTGAGTTTATGGTTCCAGAGGAATTACAGTCCTTCTTAGCAGGAAGGAACAGCAGCAGAGGTAGCTGGAGGGGGAGTGGGAGCTAAGCTCTGCATCTTCAAACAGGCACAGGAATCAAGAGTGACTGGAGATCCAGCAAGGTTTAAGAACTCTAAGCCCACCCCCAGTAACGTGCTTCCTCTAGCTTCTAAGACCTCTCAAAACAGTACCACCACTGGGGACAAAATGTCCAAATACTTGGAGCTTATGGGGGACATTTTCATTCAAACCACCACAGTCACCTAGGACTGGGCATCTCTCAGATGCATATTCTCTGTTTGTGACCAGTTGTGGAACTCTGTTGCAAAAATAAGCTTTGATGGTGGTGTGTGGTATACTCTTTGGGGTTGTAGGAGGGCCAGTCTGTGTCAGGAGGATCAGGAGCTAGGGGAAGGAGTGGGGATGACCTGAGGAGAGACTTTGCAAACTATGAGGCTTTAGCTAGTCTGGTTTAGGAAGCTAGTCCAGAGATCTGAAGTCTCATTTTTCTTTTTGTTGGTCTTCTGTGGCAGGTCTCCCTCTAGTCCCTTACTATATAGTCCAGACTGGCCTCATTCTCACAGAATCTGCCTGCCTCTGCCTCCTGAGTGCTGGGATGAAAGACTTAAACCATCATGCTTGTAATTCATTCATATATATATATATATAATTTTCCATGAATTTTTTTTCTGTGATAAAATCCTCTGACAAAAACCAGCTTGGTAGGAAACCTTACAGTTTACAGTTCATCATGGAGGGGAGCCAGAACAGGAGCTCAGGGCAGAAACCTGGGGTCAGGAACAGAAGGAAAACTCATGGAGGAATGCTGCAGTTCACTGACTTGCTCCTCTGACCTGGGCTCAGCCTGCTATCTGAACCTGCCCAGGGGTGTCACCACCCGCATCTGGCTGAGCCCACCCACAGTACTCAACAATGAGGAAAATGTAGAATATGGTGTCACACCCCTTTAATTCCAGCATTCAGGAGGCAAAAGCAGGCAAATCTCTGTAAGATCAAAGTCAATTTGACCTACATTGCAAGTTCTAGGCCAGCTGGGGCTACAGGGAGACCATGTCTCAACTAAAAGGGGAGGGGCCAAGAAGATGACTCCACCAGTAACAGCCCTTGCCACCAAGTCTGAGGACCAGAGTTTGAGTCCCAAGACCCACCTGGTGGAAGGAGAACGGGTTCTTCATGTTGTCCTCTGACCTCCACACACAGGATGCAGCACCCACACTGACTCAGATACATTCACACAAAAATAAGATTTAAAAAATGTAAAAATATGTTTTTTAAAAAAGAATGAAAAAAGGGACCAGGCGTGGTGGCACATGCCTTTAATCCCAGCACTTGGGAGGCAGAGGCAGGCAGATCTCTGTGAGTTCAAGGCCAGCCTGGTCTACATAGTGAGTTCTAGGACAGCTGGGGTTACAGGGAAACCCTGTCTCAAAAAGACCGAAAAAAAAAAAAGAGAGAGAGAGAGAGAATGAAAAAGATAAGGGAAATGTCTTTGACAAGTGCAACAGTCAAATTCAATAGAGGAAATTACCACAATGGAAGGGGGTGGTGGTGGTGGTGGAAAGATTTAAGAGCCAGGGTTGGTTCATGAACATAGGAAAACAGACTTTTAGGTTTGCACATGTGAACTTGGCACTTGACAGAACTCTTAAGAGGGAGAAACCTTAGCAATGTACAGAATGTGGCAAAGCTTTCTCCAGCATGTGCCCTTTCATTGAACACCTTAGGACTCAGAGGTGAGAAACCAAAAGAATATACAACATGTAGGAAAGCCTTCAACAGAGTCTGAGCTTACCCTGCATCAAAGTGCTCATACATATGAATGCAAACCCTGAGAAAAGGCACCTACACAATCATCAGCATGAGAGAACAAGAGCAGCTGAGAAACTGTGCCATTGTATACGGTGTGGAAAATCCTTCTGTGACAAGTCCAGATACTGTGACTTAGAAAACCCACACAGGTGAAATGTCCTATGAATATAAACAATGTGGAAAAGCCTACCAAGTGTCTACTCTAAGGTTGAATCAAAGCACTCATACAGTTGAGACATCAGATCTCATCTTATCTGCATCAGATAAGTCAGAGATTAGAATCCATTAAATTCAGAAGAGGTTTCTCCCACAAGTAACCTCTAGTTGAACATCACAGAACACATACTACTAAGACGTCTTATAATTTAATACCAGCACTTGGGAGGCAGAGGCAGGTGGGTCTCTGTGAGTTGCAGCACAGCTGGGACTAAAGGGAGACCCTGTCTCAAAAGAAAAAAGTCTTATAAAAAGTCTTTCTCCTGAAAGGCATAACTCACTCACCATCATGGTTCTTACCATGAGATTACATGTAAAAATTCAGACAGTGACTAATGAATGTAAAGAAAGTAGGAAACCTTTGTCCCCTATGTCTGACCTGACTCAACACTGTTGAATACTTAGAGGTGTGAAACACGAGTGTGTAAGATTGTTGGACAACTTTGTAATGCCAAACACTAATCTCAAGGACATAGCTAACTCCCTTCTTAGTGCTCACAAACCAAGTCCAATGGAGTATCAGCTGTGTATCTGGCCCTATGAGTACTATATGAACTGGGCAAAGATAGAGCCTTTCAGGTGAATCTTTCTGCCTAAGAGGGACAGTGGGCAAGAAAAAGAAACATCTGCTGAAAATGGTGTGCACACCAGTGACTCTATTCATCAGAGGCTGGGGCGCAATGATCAGAAGGTCAAAAACAGCCTGCCTCAAAATACTAAGGAAGTGGTTAAGTGACAGAGATCTTGCCTGGCGTGTACAAGGATCTGAATTCCGGCCACAGTACCATACAAAGACAGAGGAAGAATGAATGATGAATGCAACAGAGAGATAAGGTAGGGTGGAGGGCAAAGGGGAGAAGAAGAGAACAAAGAGGGACAGACTACAAAGCAGGAAGATCCTCTCCAGGATGGGAGATCATGGACCAAGGAATCTCCCAGTGACTTTGACACTGCTTAAGGCAGGAATGACAGAGATGCTGAGACCTCAGGTTTTATAAAGGGGCTAAAAACTGTTCCTCGTTATTAGATTCTGGACTGAGTTTTTCCAGGTTCATGGAGTATCAGTCAAGAATGAAATAATGTGGACACATATTGTAATGTAAAGCAAAAACTTTATTCAAAGCAAAAAAACAGATCCGATAGTGTCAAGACTGACACTGGGCCACAGGAATGAAGATATTCTAGTGCCACTGGTTATTGCCCAGGACTTTTTATGGGGTGTGAAAGGTGAAGTTTGGGTATTTAGGGAGTAGCTTGGGTCATCTTTTGTTTTGACTGACAAGATTGTTTCTTAATAATTTCACAATGGTACATGTCCCTTCCCACAATGCATCTGATTTTAATCTTGTACATGCCCAATTATGCATAGGCATAAGATAGTATTTCAGGAATTCTCCCCTAAAAGTTCACTTTCAGGACAAAATTTACTTTAAAAAAAACAGTTGAACCAAATCAGCCATCCTCAGCCACAAAAGGACAACTGAATAGGACTTGTGTCACACAACTTTAATCTCAGCATCTCGGGGGCAGAGGCAGGTAGATCTCTGTATGTTCAAGGCCAGCCTGGTCCACATAGTGAGTTCCAGGCCAGCTGGGGCTACAGGGAGACCCTGTCTCAAAAAGACTAAAATAAAATGGAATGCAAGTGGAGGTTCAGGTTACCAGGTGCATAGTTCAGAGAGGAGGTGTGTACATGGTACCTTTAGTTAAGTATTAGAAGAGAGGGGATGCTAAATTACTGTGTTTGACCCAAAGCCAGACAAAAATCTGAGGAGAAATGGCACTGGGAATAACAGGAAGGTAACCATGGGGGCATTTCAAGAACAATGGATTTCAAATTTCAAGTATAACACTGCAGTGCAGTTTTGTGCATTTTGCTAGAGAGTTCCAACATCTTCAAAGAGCAGTTAAAACAGTGACTGGCAGAGACTTGTGTGCATGGACGATCACTCCTGTTGTGATGGGAAGCGAAATTTCCGAAGGACTGGGGAGAAAACTCAATGGTAAAGCATGAAAATTTGGGAGGGGAAAGGGTGTCTGGAGCAAAGGAAATGAAGCAGTGTTTAGTGATGGAAACTGGAACCTTGATGTCCTCACACTGGGGAAGAACAACATAAAAGCATCAAAGACTGAGCCCCCTAGAATTTATGTCATATCTGGGTGTTAGGAGGAGCCCCGCTGTATCAGAGCAGGCCATATTCAGAATGTTGTGCCTCGGATGGATAAGGCCAGATTAACAGCAGACTCACCTACTGCTGTCCTGTCATCACAGCACTCTGGCTTCATTGCTGGTCTGCTGCTCTTGGCCAAATCTCATTTTCACACCTTTCTATTTCTTGTCTTTTTGAGCCATGGTCTCACTATGTACTCCTAGCTTACAAAGAAATGTAATCATGATCCTCCAATCTCCAATCTCTAAGCTTGTAACTTTTTATGTCATGCATAGTAAATTTGGTTACACAGGGTTTAAACCCCTGTTCAGCAGTGAAGAAATATCAGAATATATACTTTTGGCCACATGTGATTAAGAACAACAGATGAAAGTCTGAGGGAAAAAATCAACATGATAAAGTAACAGGGAGAGTTAAGGCAATATGGGAAAGGAAGGGAGTTTCTCATCCTGCTTGAAGCTTCTCACAAGCTAAGAGACAGAAATTTCAATATGGTTAAGACAATATTCTTCTATATTAGAGCTCTTGCTTGCTTTTCTTAACATATATTCTCACTACACCTGACTTACCTTGAACAACTATGCAGATCAGGCTGGCCTCAAATGCAGAGATCTGCTGGTTAGGTTTAAAGCCTTGCACCACCATGCTCACATTCATACAGCTTCTCACCTATTCAAGTTCTTTGATACACAGTGAGTTGAGACTTGGAGCAGAATGCTTTCCCACACATAGGGCTTTCCTATACATATAGGGCTTCTCTCCTATATGAATTCTTTGATGCACAGAGACCTCATATTTCCTGAAGGCTTTTCCACATTGTTCACATTCATAAGGCTTTTCTGTATGAGTTCTTCTATGCAAAGTGAGCTGATGCTTCCTGGAGAAAGCTTTTCCACATTGCTCACATTCATAGGGCTTCTCACCAGTATGAGTTCTTTGATGAACAGTGAGGTCAGACTTGTAGAAGAAGGCTTTCTCACACTGTTCACATGAATAGGGGTTCTCATGTGTATGAGTTCTTTGATGATTAGTGAGGTGACACTTCATTGAGAAAGCTTTGCCACATTGCTCACATTCATAGGGCTTCTTCTCTGTATGAGTTCTTTGATGATTCCAGAGAGACTTTATGCAGAAGGCTTTTCCATGCTGTTTACATTCATAGGGCTTCTGCCCTGTATGTGTTCTTTGATGATAAGTGAGTTGACACTTCATGGAGAAGGCTTTTCCACACTGTTCACACTGATAGGGCTTCTCTCCTATATGACTTCTTTGATGCACAGTGATTGCATTCTTGGAGAAGAAGGCTTTTCCACACTGCTCACATTCATAGGATTTCTCACCTGTCTGAGTTATTTGATGCCCAGTGAAGGCAGACTTACAGGTTTTTCCACACTGTTCACATTCATAGGACTTCTCACCTGTATGAGTTCTTTGATGCTTCTGGAGAGAAGAGTTTTTGCAGAAGGCTTTCCCACACTGTTTACATTCATAGGGCTTCTCCCCTGTATGAGTTCTTTGATGCACGGTGAGATTATTCTTGTAGAAGAAGGCTTTTCCACACTGCTCACACTCATAGCGCTTCTCCCCTGTATGAGTTCTTTGATGTTCACTGAGCTGACACTTCCTGGAGAAAGCTTTGCCACACTGTTCACATTCATAGGGCTTCTCACCTGTATGAGTTATTTGATGTTTCTGGAGATAAGAGTTCTTGGAGAAGGCTTTTCCACATTGTTTACATTCATAGGGTTTCTCACCTGTATGAATTCTTTTATGCACAGTGAGGTTAGACTTGTGGTAGAAGGCTTTTCCACATTGTTCACATTCAAAGGGCTTCACACCTGTATGAGTTATTTGATGCACAGTGAGGTTACACTTGTGGTAGAAGGCTTTTCCACATTGTTCACATACATAGGGCTTCTCACCTGTATGAGATCTTTGATGCACAGTGAGTTTATTCTTGTAGAAGAAGGCTTTTCCACACTGCTCACATTCATGGGGTTTCTTCCTCGTATGAGTTCTTTGATGCATAGTGAGGTGAGGCTTTGTGTAGAATACTTTTCCACACTGTTCACATTCATAGGCCATCTCTCCTGTATGAGTTCTTTGATGCTTCTGGAGAGAAGAGTTTTTGCAGAAGGCTTTTCCACACTGTTTACATGCATAGGGTTTCTCCCCTGTATGAGTTCTTTGATGCACGGTGAGATTATTCTTATGGAAGAAGGCTTTTCCACACTGCTCACACTCATAGCACTTCTCCCCTGTGTGAGTTCTTTGATGATCAGTGAGCTGATACTTCCTGGAGAAAGCTTTGCAACACTGCTCACATTCATAGGGCTTCTCACCTGTATGTGTTGTTTGATGCTTCCGGAGAGTAGAGTTTTTACAGAAAGCTTTTCCACACTGTTTACATTCATAGGGCTTCTCACCTGTATGAGTTCTTTGATGCACAGTGAGGTAAGACTTAGAGTGGAAGGCTCTTCCACATTGTTCACATTCATAGGGCTTCTCACCTGTATGAATTCTTTGATGCACAGTGAGGTGAGAATTAGAGTAGAAAGCTTTTCCACACTGTTCACATTTATGGGGCTTCTTCCCCATATGAGTTCTTTGATGCATAGTAAGGTGAGACTTTGTGTGGAATGTTTTTCCACACTGCTCACATTCATAGGGCATCTCTCCTGTATGAGTTCTTTTATGCACAGTGAGGTAAGACTTCCTGGGGAAGGCTTTTCCACACTGCTCACATTCATAGGGCTTCTCACCTGTATGAGTTCGTTGATGCATGGTGAGGTTAGACTTGCAGAAGAATGCTTTTCCACTCTGTTTACATTCATAAGGATTCACACCTGTATGACATTTCCAAGATACAGTGAATTCTGACTTGAAGGAGGAGGTATTACTACATTTTTTACCATCACAGGATTTATCAATTCTATGAGGCCTTTGATATTGAGTGAAAGCCAATTTATAACTAAAACCTTTCTTACATATGTTAGACATCTGATCTGTGCTGTGGTGTGTCTCTGGATATAATGTATTCGCACATCTTGTACCTTCACAGGCTTTTCTTTGTTGAATTATCTGTTGCATTTTTAGATCTGCCTGGAGATAGAATAATTGGTTATTTTTCTTAGAGAGTCATACACAGGAGCACTGGATCCAAACTCATGTCTTCACTGCTACCTGCCAAACACTTTCCTGACTAATCTATCTTATCTTCCCAGTCATCAGTTAAGTTCTAGAGGAAACATTCCAGAAGTGTTTCTAGTCTTTATGTTCAGACTTGAAATACATTGACAGCTCACTTTAAAAGTATTACTTATGGGGCTGGAGAGATGGCTCAGCAGTTAAGAGCACAGGCTGCGCTTTCAGAGGAGCCAGGTTCAAATCCCAGCACCCACACGGTGGCTAACAACCATCCATAACTCCAGTTCTAGGGGATTCAATGCCCTCTTCTGACCTCCATGTGAATTGCACAACATGAGTGCACTTATATACATGCAGGCAATAGATTCACACACATAAAATTAGTAAAAAAAATTTTTTTAAATGTATTACGTCAACAATCTCTTCACTCGATGTCTTGCTGTTGGTGATTCCAACTTGCCACAGATGTCGCCTGTCATTTTCCAAGATGCTTTTCATTTTAGTGGTCACTTTGTGAACACCTATAATGATATTACAAATATTTGCCATGAATCACCCTTAAATCTTTTTTATGCACTAGACATATAAATGAGTGCTTACTAATTAGCATGTAAATTTTAAAATAAGTGAGAACATTTTACTTTCATGACTAAGTATAACAAATGACACTAACCAGACTGGCCTAGAACTCACAGAGATCCGCCTGCCTGTCACCTGAATACTGGGATCAAAGGCATGTGCCACCACACCCGGCCAGCTGTTAGTTTTTATTTTGTCATTTTAACCTGCTATTTCCCCTGTTCCATTTATTAATTATAATAAATATGCACAAAATTTTACTCAACATGACATCTCTTTGACATGTGAAATTGCAAAACTTTCTTCAGTTAGTTAGATGGAAGGTGATGGCACCCTGACTATACTCTCTTCTGAACAGGATAAAGGATTCCCATACATGTATGTTTCAACCAATATAACTCCATGAAATGCCCCATAAATTAAGTAAAATAAAAGTAAGAAGAATAGAGTGTGAAAAAGCACAAGCTTAGTGACCTAAGTATGATCTCACAATCCACAGAAACTTGGTAGAAAAAAACAACTCCATAAAGGTATCAACTGGCTTCCACAAAGTGGGTGAAAAGACACCCTCTAACATGTCTGTGCATACACGCACGCGCACACACGCGCACACACACACACACACACACACACACAGAAATGTAATAAATGAAAAAGTTTTAATTAAAAAAATAAAAATTAGAAAAAAACAACAAGGAGGTCAAAACGAAAGAACAAGCGAATAAGAGTGTAACAAGAGAATAACACAGCACCTTCTGAGTTCTGCTCAGATCTGGACTTTACACTATTTCCCTCTGCATTGTCTTTTGATTTTTCTGCTTATAAGCTATCCTGACAAGACTTTTTCTTTTTTTAAGATAGGGTCTCCCTGTACCCAAGCTGATCTGGAAACTGTTATGCAAACCAGGTTGGCTTCAATCTCACAAAGATCTGCCTGCCTCTCCCTCTGGAGTTCTAGGATTAACAGCCTATGCCACCATCCCTGGCCCCTGATACTGTTCTCTTTTTTTAACACTAATCTTTAAAAATTATTTGAAGGGGCTGAAGAGATGGCTCAGCAGTTAAGAGCATGGGTTGCTTTTGCAGAGACCCCAGTTCAGTTCCAGCACCTATACAGCGGCTAACAACCATGTGTAACTCCAGTTTCAGGGAATGCGATACCCTCTTCTAACCTCTGAAGGCACTGCATGGCACAGGTGCACTTATACACATGGAGGCAATACACTCATACAAACAAAATAAAAATTTCAATTAAAAATAAATAAAATGTTAAAAAATATTTTAAATTTATTTTAATATTTTATTTATTTTTATTTTATGTGTATGCATGTTTTGCCTGCACATTGCATCCATGTCATGCAATGCCCGCAGAGGACAGAAAAGGATATCATATCCCCTAGAACTGGAGTTATAGACAGCTGTTAGCTGCCATGTGGGGGCTGGGATTCTAACCCGGGTCTTCTGCAAAAACAGCCAGTGGTTTTTTGGGGTTTTTCTTGGTCTTTTTGAGACAGGGTCTCCCTGTAGCTCCAGCTGTCCTGCAACTCACTATGTAGACCAGGCTGGCCTTGAACTCACAAAGACCCACCTGCCTCTGCTTCCCGAGTGCTGAGATTAAAGGCATACGCCACCACGCCCGGCCTAGTGTTCTTAACGGCTTAGCCATCTCTCCAGCCACTTTAAAATTGTTTTTTAATACATTTTTTGAGAAAGGATCTCCCTATATCCCTTGCTGGCCTGGATTTCATTATGTAAGGAGGCTGGCCTTGAACTCACAGAGATCTACCCACCTCTGCTTACAGAATGCTGGTATTAAGGGCAGGTACTACCATCCCTGGCTGATACCTCTTTCTTAATCTCCAACAATCTTCCTCCCCCAACTCTCCTGGGACTATATTATCTCCTTTGTTAATTAACACATTAATGAGGTAACATGGAGGTAATTTCTAATCTTCCTTCTTAACAGGGAAATTATGATACTCTTTCTCATTTTCTTACAAATTCCATCGGTAGATGCAACAAGAACTATATTAATACTCTCAAGTATGCAAATTTCCAGATTTGTATTTACATTTTAACCACAGTCACTATCAATCTGGAATTGTATCTAACCGTGTATTATACACCAAAATGCGGAAAAGCCATCCCAAGAGAAAGCAGGACTACTTCCTTAATAGTGATTTAGTATTATGTCTTTTCTAAAATAAAACAGCGTCTATTTTCTTCCTCTGATTCTCACCCTTATCTTGTGTCCCTTATCTCACCAAAATATCTGTCTTTGCTTAATTTCATTTCACAGTATGGAAGCACATAAAGCGAAGATGTATTTGAATGAGTAGTTCTGAAATCACAATTAAAACACAGTAATTAGTTAGGTCACTGGAGAGCCATTGTTGGAAGAACAGGTCACCAAAGGCCTGATAAAAAAGTATAATATGGAAGACAGCTATGCTCACCACTATACAAAAAAAAAAAAAAAAACTCCTTGGATGATGAAATTTAAAGAGTCAATAAATAGAAACATCAAAAAAAGAAAGTATAATATAAAACAGAGAAGGAAAAAACTTAGGTAAACTATCTGACCAATGAAATTATCTCACCATCTGGTTGTGGTCGAACAAGCCTTCAGTCACAGAACGTGGGATACACAGGGCAAAAGAGTCATGAGTTCACGGCCAGCCTCAGCTCTATGGCAAGTATGAGACCAGTGGTATTACAAAAGATCCTGTCTCAAAACGTCAAAAAAAAAAAAAAATGTCTCAGATCTACCCAGGGATTGAATTTTTGACAAATTTAAGAAAATTCAGCAAAAAAAAAAAAACTCAAGGAGATGAGTTGACATGGCTAAGCCTCCAGGAACTGCAAAAATAATGTGTCTGATTCATCATATCAGCTGATACAAATTGGGGTTGAATAAACACTGGTGGAACGACATCAACATGACCAACATCTGATGACTTGGCTTCTTGTTGGCCTCCCTTGCTCAGGATGGATTCACTGACCTGGAAGGCTCTGCTTGGAGGCTTCTGACACACTCCATGGGCCAAATTCACATTCCAACTTGAAGATCAATTCAGGTTTGTTTGTGCAGTGCCCTGTGAATGAGAAGTAAAATTCAAATTAAGCCAGAGTGCTAAATCAAGTCTACTGATGAGAGGTAACTGCTCTAATTCAGGAACCTGGATTTAGTCACTGAACCAGAATATTTCATTAGAGAAGGTTGACAGACACATTGTTCCCTCATTAGAACATTACCTTTCAGTGGTATAAGACTTCATGATATATACCAAAGTAATAATTTTAAGAAAATTTGAAAAAAAAAAAGAGACAAAACACCATAAAATTAGAAAGACATGCTATTTAGGGCACTTGAAAAAGTGAGTGATCGTAAAAAAGAACCAGACAATTTTACAGTGGGAGACGTCAATTAATGAAATGAAAAAATAAAAGCATAAGATACTATAAAACACATCGTAGTTTAATAGGTTTGAGAAAAAAAAATGTGTTTTGAGCATAGAATTTTTTTAAAAATAAATCCAGGCAGATTAAGGAAGGCTATACCTTTTAGGATGAGGAAATGACAAGTGAAAAAGCAAACATTTGCCTCATAGGTGTTTCAGAAGAGAGGATGACAAATGACCTATTCAGTGAAGAATACAAGGCACAAGAGTAACAAACACAGAGTCAAGATGCTCACAGGAACACTAATAGATTTCCCAAACAAATGATTCTGGGTCACATTACAGTCTACTGCAAAACTCTAAGCAAACAGAATTCTAAATACTTCAAGAAAACTGATATCCCATCTAAAAGAACAGCCATACCAGTATCACAATGACTTCAAAGCTACACATGAACTCAGCTACCAAACTACAGATGCAGTATCCCTGTTCCATAGTGAGTTCCACTGAATTGAAACATTCCTTCAGGAACGTGTGGAGATGCCAACAGATCGATCACAAGTAGTAAACTTCATATATCTGGCGAAGTTCAAACTTACAACATTCACTATGACACCAACTGAAAGTTATAGAAGCAGCAAACTGGAGGGAAACCAAGAAGCTGAGAAGATTCTCCAACCTGTGTGCCTGCATGCAAGACATCATCCATGTTATGGTGGGCATTTCAATGATGTAGATGCTTTTGAGTGGTCCACCTCACCTAGCCTCCGTACTGTATTTGTATTTATAATAGTAATTTATATTAATCATTTTATGACACGTTTCAGAATTTGTTTTTTGTGTCTCATACTATCATGCTAAATTCAAAGTAATTGGACACCCCATTCTTTAAGCAGGCATAATATTTCATACCACACAGGAAGACATGCTAGTAGGCGATCCCCCAGGAGTTGCCCAGGCAGACTTTTCTCTGGGTAGAGGATTCAGCCTTGGTTGTATGTCTTACCACCCAAAGCAAGGGCCGTGCAACCACTGTCATATCAAGCAAGCACAGTATCACATGCCATGTGGTGAAAGGAGGCCTTAGCAGTTCCTAACCCTAACCTTCCTCCGCCCTTACACAGATGTGGCCCCACTTACAAACGCCAAGTGTTTTGTGTTAGACTTTTCGTGGAGAAAAACACCAGCCCATCTTTTCACCCATGTCATGGAACCTGAGTGGACCAAAGTAGTGATTACAGGAATGTCCAGCTTAGTGAATAAATGAATTTATTGGGGTTAGTTATATGAGTATGGTTTAGGAGCACTTGACAAGCAGTAGTAGTTGGGTATCTGTTAATTTGAGGCCAGCCTGGTCCACATACCAAGTTCAAGGGCAACTAGGGCCACAGGTTAAAAAAAATACAGTATGATACTTACTCTAAATACTAAACTCAGAACTATGACATGATACTAATGAGGAACTAAATCCCTGACAAGCAGACAGGACCACTGATAAATAACAAGACTGAGAATCTTCCTGATTATTCTTCCACCTAAAACAAAGTCTAAAGGCTTTTTCTTTAGCAGGCAGGGCAGCGCCCCCTATTCTAGCTGACAAGTCCAGATCAGTTTGGCTAAGGTCAGTCCTGGACATAATCTCAGCTTTGATCTAACAGTCTATCAGCACTCTCTTCTTTGTTTAACTTGACCAAAACAAAATTAGTGGAAGGGGACTTAAGCCTTACCACCAACACTGAGCAAAAGACTCAGGATCCTGTAGGGCTTTGAATTCTTGGTTTCAACATCCTCTCCCCATTTGGAAAGAGTCTTATATATGAGTATGTCTGTGTTTCTTTACTTTTAATAATGTCTGCTACGTCTTGAGACTGTATTTTTCCTGCCTTTTAACTCTTTAATTGGTAGAGAAAATGAACCAGATCAAGACCTCCGAATGGTAACAACAGTATCCACTGGAGGAAAACATATTCAAGTGAAATAAGAATTATACATAGAAATCTGGAGTTCTTTGTGCACTACAGGATTGCTGATAAAAGCCAAGATACAAGTAAAGATAAGTGTGCATCTAGGATAGAGAGAAGGCTCAGGGTTTGGATCCCATCACCCAAATGGCAGCTTATAAGCAAAGTAACTTCAGTTCCGTGGGATGTGATGCCCTCTTCTGCCCTGTGTGAGGACAGCATGCATATGGTACATACGGTACATACAGGCTGTTGTGGTTTAAATAAGAAATGCTCCCCATAGGTTCACAAGTTTGAAAACTCAGTCACGAGTAGGTGGTACTGTTTGAGCAATGTGTAAGATTTGGAGCCTTGCTGGAGGAAGGATGGCACTAGGAATGGGCTTTGAGTGTTCACAATGTTACCTAACTGACTCTCATCTCTAAGCTTGCTTCTTGTACCACCATGTCTGCTTTCTGTCATGCCTCCCTGCTGTGTTGAACTCTCATACATCAGGAACTTTACACCAAAATAAACACATTCTTTATAAGTTGCTTTTGGTCATGGTATTTTATCACAGCAGCCAAGAGTAATTAAAACACAGGGCAAACCTTCATACACATGATGTAAAAGGCGAGTGTTCGTTAACAGAAGAATGTGTGAACATATATGGCAGTAAAAGACAAACGTTACTCATTAAAATGAGAGAAAACTGCCACCGTGACATGGACACGCACTGTATAGCTGTAGTAGTTGTAGTGCAGCTGTTTCCTTGGGTTCTATCTAAGCAGCCAACACTGGCCAACAGTGACTTACTGCTATACAGAGAGAGAAACAGCAGATATCAAGGTTGATAATGATGGAAATGGGGCTTCATTCCTATATAGGATTACACTAACCCAACTGAGATTCCATCTAAGCCTGCATTTTCCCTACCTGAATATGGTATAAATCAGTCAAAAATCACAAGGACTGCAAATTTTGGTGATAGAGCTGAGAGCCATCTTTCTAGTCTATGTTCCCCTAGAAAAGTCATGAATTCACCAACCTGAAATGGAAGGAACCTGTCTCTGGGCTGTCTACTCCCTGCATACCTGTGAAAAAGTGAAAGACAGTTGTATAGTGGTTTGAATAAGAAATGTCCCCCTGAGGGACATGTATGTCAACACTAGGTTCCAGTTGATGGCACTGTTTGGGAAGGTTAATGAAACTTTAGGAGGTGTAACCCTGCTAGAGAAAGTAGAAAAGGAGGCTGGGCTTTGACATTTACACCCAGGCTGCTCCCCATTTGTTACCTCAGCTTTGTGTGACGTGTGATCTCTTTGCTTCCTGACGGCCAGGCTGGCCTCTCACTCATAATGCAATCCCTTCCATACCATGATGAACTCTATTCCTTTAGAACTGTAAGCTAAAATGAACTCTCTTCTATATCACTTTATATCAGGATATAATATCAAAAAAACAGAAAAGTAATACAATAAGTGATGTATGTCATGCATAAAAAGAAACATCTCACATGTTCTTATCCTGTTTGTAAGCTAGAGTTGATCAAAAACAAACAGAAAACAGTAGTGAGTAAATTATGGCAAAAGTAACTGAATATTTCCAAATCAATATTGCATTTGAAATGCTCCCAATACAAACAAGTACTACCTGAGCTGACAGACCTATCAGCTTCCTTCACCTGATCATTACACATAAGTGTACTCCAAAGCTACACTGCTCACATAGACATGTGCTCTTACCGTGTGTCTATAAATATGGTTAAACCAGAGTCAATGTTAAGTTTGAAATAGCTCCTATACTCATCAACCAAAAAGAATGTGATCTGTCCTAGAGTTGCAGAAGAGGTAACTCACCCAAGTACACCAGGCTGCTGTAACTCTCCAGCATCACATCCCTGTAGAGGCTCCTCTGTGCAGTGTCTAGAAACTGCCACTCATCCCAAGTGAAGTCCACAGCAACATCTTCAAATGATACAGAGCCCTGTAATAACATAATTCTCTTCAACCATGCCCTCAGCAATAGGGAAGAAACTGATTCTTTACTCTGTGTACGTGTCTCCCCAGTCTTACAGTGTGTTGCTTGATTTGATCAAAAGGAGAAAAATCAATATAAATATCTTACCTCTGTTCATATAAGAATGTAAGAAAACATGATTAAAGAGAATGTATACTATCACCATTAACTCCAGCACTTGAGAGGCAGCCAGATTTCTCTGAGATCAAGGCCAGCCTGGTCTACATAGCCATTTCTAGGCCAACTGGTGCTACATAGGAGACCCTGCCTCAAAATAAACAAACATACAAAGTTTCACTTTGCTGATGAAGTGCTCAGTTTTTAATGATTCATCTAGGAATGTGAGGCCGTGCTCTGGCAATTCAGAGTGAGGCATAGGACCCCTTGTATTAGGCATAAAAACCCACCAGGACCCCTGCCTGATGTGCTTGCTTGCTGGATTAAGGCAGCTTTGTACCTTTCTGCAGAAGTAAAATTTTTGCTTTGCCCAAATACTTTGGATTATATGATTATTTTCTTCAGATCCCAGACCATTTCTAACACTAGGACATAATAAGAGTCAGTGCAATTGAACCGTGTGATTGGTATTTGAATTTAAGCTGGCCGTTTTCTGTCTCCTCTGTGCCCATTTCCTATTCTCAAAAAACAGGAAGTGGAGGTAAGCAGGCCCTCTGAGGAAAAGACACTTGGTGTTCTGTTGCGTTTTGAGAAAAGCAGGCATAGGAGATAGTTTAATCTGGGACACTATGTGATTTGGATTATCCACACCCCTCTCCAAACAATGTACCTAGTAACCGCAGAATCCCTCTGCCTGCCATTTGGAACAAGTTTCACAAATACAGTTCTCTGAACAATAGCATGTTTCCCATCCTCTACTAACAATAATATGTAGATAATTCCAATGCATTTATATCCCCCAGACATTGGGTATGAAGACAGAAGAACCCACCCTGCCTCAACTGTGTCACCCTAGACAAAAGACTAGCTCTCTCTGATGTACAGACTCCTCCTCTTTCAAATGGACAAAATTCATGCCTCACAGGGTCACCAACAGGGTCAAAATGCATTAGCCCCTCTCTGTCAGCACAAACCTGCAGGGTGTAAATTCACAGCACAAAGTGGACGATGGCAACAATGCACTATAATCCCAGCACCTGGGAGTCAGAGCCAGAACGTACAAAGCAGAGGGCAAGCCTGAGCTTCCTAGAGATACCCTGTCACAAAAGGAAGAAGGAGGAGGCTGCTGTAGCTCTGAGGTTGAGCCCTTTTAGCTTAAGGCTCTGGTTTGATGGTACCACCTCTGAAAAGACAAAGAAACCAGAAAATCTCCAAAAATAAAGACAAAACAAAAAAAATACCAGTTCAAATCAAAACAAGTCTCAAGATGTGGAGGGCAACATATTAAAATGAGCAATTATTAAAAAAAGGATACTCAATTTTCTCTTCAAAGAACATAAATATTTTACCTTAAAAAATTGAGCATGATAGCAGTCAAGGGGCTGGCTGCTCCTGCAGAGGACCCAGGTTCAAATCCCAGCACCCATTTAGCAGCTAACAACCGTTTGAAACTCCAGTTCCAGGGGATCAGAAGCCATCTTCTGACCTCCATGGGCATTGCATGACATGGGAAGACTTACACACATACAGAAAATACACTCATGTATACCCAGAAAATAAAAATAATAAAATATTTTTTTAAAAGAAAGGAAATAACTATCCTTCTGGGGAGACACTAAACAGAAAACCAGGTGTGATGGTGCATGCCTTTAATCCCAGCACACTCTATTAATGCTTGCAAAGAGCTGGTATTGTCAGATATCAATTTCTAAAACCTCACTGATGCAAAGCAATCTAAATAAGAATCTCAGCAACTTTTCTTGCGTGTACTGACAAACTGATTCTAAAGCTGACAATGGAGAGAGTATGAAGTGAGAACCACCGATGAAGCACAGAAGGGGAACCAAGCTGGAGGGCTGATACCCCCAGCTGGCAATCTCTGTGAGTTTGAGGCAAAACTGACCTACAGAGAGTTAGTTCCAGGTCAGCTGGAGCTACAGGGAGACACTGTCTTTAAGACAAATAATAAATACATAAATAAATATCCAAGAGCTGTCAGTTCGCTCGCTCTCTCTCGCACGGGCGTTAAGGCCAAGCCTATCAAAAATCTGACATCTTCTGGCTATAGCTCAAACTAACCCTGCGAGGCGGGTTCCCTGGGCTGCAGGGCCACAGGGGCGCCGGGACCCCAAACGCCCTCCGGCCGTCCCCGCCCCGGGGCCGCAGACCAGGGCCGAGAACCCCGCAGCCCGCCGCGGTCGCTCCACAACCCCCCTTGCGCCCTCCCGAGCCCAGGACTCCTGCGGACAGCGCTGCAGCCGGGGTTCGAGGCCCCGAGCAGGGCCGGGATAGGACGCCCGGGGCTCCCGGAGCGGCGGGGAGTGGACTCGGCCTCCTCCTGTCAGGACCCGCTCACCATCTCCTGATTCCCGGACATCCCGTCCTCACTGCGCTCCTCCCGCAGCAGAGTCGGAGGGCGCAGACACCACGCAGACATTCACGGCTCCGGAACCACAGAGAACGCAGGACGGGAAAACGGCCAAAGATGGCTGGAGACAGAGCCCGCCCCCACCCCCGCGCTCGTCAGCCTGATTGGACGCTTTTCCAACGGTAACGCTGATTGGATGGAGCTTCGGCCTGACTCCGTGACTGACAGTAGCTGGCCGGCCAAGCCCGTGGGAGTAAAATACTAGGACGTTCTCTCTGCAGTTGTGATAAAACAAGACTCCCTCTGAAGATCCCAGCGCCTGTGATTTTTACTAAACTTTGCACACGTGGCTGCATCAGGTTTGAATTCCGGGTAAACGGATGTTATTCACATACTGAGCAGGAAAGAAACCCAGCCACAGACCCCCAACCTGGCTGTAAGACGGAATCAGCGACAAAGCCCGCCCTCTACTCGGAATCTCTGTGCCTCATTGGACAGTCCTCACAACCCTGCCTTCTATTGGATAGGGCTTCAGGTGCTCTGCTGACAGCCTGATTGACAGACGTTACCACGTGATGAGAGAATGAAATAAGAATGACAAGTTCAGCACCCAGAGCTGATGTCATGGGTGAAGATGATTTTCACCAAGCCTGAGATCCTCAGAATGATCTCTGGATCCCACAGTGTGGAAGGAAAGTACACCCTCAGACAAGTTGTCCTCTAAGGGCATACATGAATGAGAGGACGCAGACTCACATTCTCACAATGAATGGATGGATGGATGGATGGATGGATGGATGGATGGATGGATGGATGGATGGATGGATGGATGGAATATAAATAAACGTAAGACCTTACCTCCCTGAAATTTTTTGTGTTTGTTAGGGTTTGTTGGTGTTTTGGTTTTATTTTTTGTTTTGTTTTGTTTTGTTTTGGGGGGATATGGTCTTCCTATAGCCCGAGCTGACCTGGACCTCCCATATGTAGCACAGGCTGGCAGAAAGACTCACGGTTCATTGTCTTTACATTATTATATATACGATTCTGGTGGGTTTTGAAGCTTTAAAGGGTGTCTAAGGAACATAAATGACATCACCAGATCAATCCTAAGGGGGACCTACCAGGGTTACAATAGATAAAGTCTAGATCATGGGGATGCAAGAAAATAGACATTCTTTTCTGTAATTAAAGTTAAAAGTCTTGAAACTCTCAGTAATGTCTAGGGCAAGGAATAAGCCCCTACCCAAGGTCTACAAATTCAGGCATTAGGCCTCAACTTCCACAGTGGATCTCTGCTAGATGTTGTAAGCCCCTGACTTCATGAGATCACCTTCTGCTGTAATTTGTTCTTATACTTGGAAGTCTCACCCAAGCAGGCATTCTGTTCTGCCCAGGAGTCTGTTGGGAACTCCAGCTGACTGCCTGAAGGAGGATTCTACAGTCAACTTCTGTTGCATGTTTCAATCCCCTGGTTTGATGCTGTTTTGCAGTCTGTCTATCTGCTACTTGGTTATTTTTCTTTTACTTTGACTTGCTGAACTCACCCATTCAAAACCAAGAATATCCCTATTGCAAAGTAATTTTCCAGTACATATAATATATCTTGGACAAGTTTGTCCCTGTGCTGTTTAAGATGATGTTTATTTATTTATGATTTAATTTTTCATCTGTATGAGTGTTTTCCCTTCAAATGAAGGCAAAACACTCATACAGATTTAAAAAATGTTGTGCAATGGCCATGGAGACCAGAAAAGGGCATTGCATCACCTGGAACTGGAGTTATGGACCATGTGGATGCCAAGAACTGAAGCCAGTTCCTATTAAAGAATAGCCAATGCTCCTGAATGCCAGCCATCTCTCTAGCTCCGATGGTTAGGTTTAATTGAAAATTGGACACAAACTTCAAAGCCTAGCCAGAGAGTCTCCAGGAGGGATTGTCCAGATAAAGTTGACTGGTGGGCAGCGCCCTGAACTGGACAAGAATGAGTAAAGCCAGCTGAGCACAGAAGCAGCCGGCAGGCAGCATGGGTGCATTCGCTTCTCTCTGCTGGCTGTGGACGTCACCTGCTGTCTCAAGGTCCTGACTCTTTTTCTTCCTAGGCTGATTTGAACCCATCCTGCCCTGAGTTGCCATTTGTCAGGATATTTTATCACAAATACAGAAATGCTACTAGGACACCCTCCCTTCTGGGCTCTACGTCTTTATTTACCTCTGTAGAACCCACTGGTTCTCACTGAAATTCTAGTGCTCGTTCTGTCAGTGATGAAAGTCTAACTTTGCTACTTCCTGCTGCAAATGGAATCTTAACTGCCCCCCCCATGTCTTCCTGCTCCTGGGGTAGCACAACCAAACTGCAGAGAGTGAACTGTGAGGTCAAGTCCCTGCAGATTGCCCTGTTCACACGATTTCACCCTACGTGTCTCAGTTCCCTCTCCGTATCATTCCTTCCCAGGAAGGAGGGGTTGAGAATTAGAGATGCAGCCTGGCCACCCACCAGGTCAGCTGGGTGGAGCAGGACACTGGAGATAGAGAGACCCAACTTAAAACCTTCTCCTCCTAGTTATTCACCATGTGACCCGTCTGAATCAGGGCAGCAGATTCAGACAGGAAACTTAGTTGAATTTTCTTCAAAATTTAGGCGAGATTGAGCCAGTTCCTGGTTCAAGCTTGGCCTACGTTGAATGGACTTATTTAGTCTCATCTGTGTGCTTAAGAACATGATGAGGCCAGGTCTGAAGACTAGGATGAAAGTCAAGACAAGTATAACTGGGCATGGTAGTACATGCCAACACTCTCAGCCCTCAAGAGGTTGATGTAGGTGGAATACCAAGAGTTTGTGGCCTGCTTGAACCCACGCTGAGCTCTAGGCCAGCCTAAGCTACACTGAGAAACCTCTAACAAAAAAGAAAGAATTTAGCCAGGTATGGTGGCACATACCTTTAGTCCCAGCACCCAAGAGGCAGAGACAGGCAGATCTCTGTGAGTTCAAGGCCAGCCTGGTCTACATAGTAAGTTCCAGGCCAGCTGGGGCTACAGGGAGATCCTGTCTCAAAAAAAGAGCCCCCCCCAAAAAAAAGAAAGAATTTAAAAAGCTATATGTAGAGGCTGGAAAGGTATCTCAGCAGTTACAAGCTGGCTGCTCATGAGAAGGTTCAATTCTTAGTACCCACCCACAGGGTGGCTAACAACTCTCTGTTACTCCAATTCCAGGAAATATGACACCATCTTCTGGCTTCCTCAGGCATTGCATGCATAGGTACAATTACATACTGACAGGAAAAACACTCATACGCATAAAATAAAAATTAAAATAATAATTAAAAAAGAGAACATCAGAGAAAGCAACATGTAGTGGCCTACGCTTCTAATCCCAGCACTCTGAAGGCAGATGAAGGGCGATCACAGCTTGAGAACAGCCTGGGCTACAGAATGAGATGGGCTGGGGATATAGCTCAGTTGCACATTGCTGAACTAGCATGCAAATGACCCTCCAAGCCATACTCAGCACTGGGATATGCATACACACACACACACACACACACGCACGCACACACACACACACACACACCAGAATGGGGAGAGGGTGATACAGTGTAAGGCACAGATACATATACACACCAGAATTAAAACAAGTGGTGTGAAGAAAGGAATAAATCATTCATTACTTCATTCTGCATGCTAGTCTCAATCTGTTCGTGAGGCCTGTAACGATCTAGCATCATCGTCAACTGTTAAAGCTATTTCAAAGACAGAAAAAAGATACCGGGCCCAGCCACATAGCCAATACAGAGCATAAACAGGCCTCCAGCCCATCTTGACAAATATTTGTTTCACAGTGAAAGATGTGCTGCTATTGAAATGCCCAGATATTAGCTGAATATCATAGTATTATGTGTTACATTGTCTTTTTATGATAATAACAACAACCACATAACATCAAATTCATTTTTAAAAAATTGGTAAGACACATGCTTATGTAACCCAGGCTGGTGTCAAAGCCATTATGTACCCAAGCATATTCTTTAATTCCTGACCAGTTTGCCTCCCAGTGCTGAAATAGCATACATGAACCACTATGCTGTCAAGTCCTTTACATACATCAGGTCATAGACGGTATAGTATGCATTCTAAGCTAACATGGTGCTGCACACATGTACATTTACCATTCAGGAGGCTGAAGCAGGATATCAGAATAAGTTTGAGGCCAGCCTCAGATTCATGCTGAATTCAAGACCTTTCTGGGACACATAGCAGAGCCCTAACCTAGGGGGAAAAAAAAGAAGATGACATAATTTTTTCAGTTGACCCATGTAATAGATGAGAGAGTCAAGAGTCCGTGAGGCTATTTAGCTTTGCTGTACAGAAAAAGAGCAATGAGGAGCTGACAGCATTTACATCCAAGCCACAGTTTGAAGCAAAGCAATACAAGGCCCAGGTAGGAATTAAGGTAACTGGAATACTGGGTCTGACCCATCCATCCTCTCCTCTAGAAGAGGAAACCAAGGTCCAGAGAGTAAACTAAGAGCTTCCTACAACCTAAGATTTCCAACTGAAGTTCATTCTATACTAAAGACCTGGATCAGATAACACCTTGGTCCTTTCTACTGAGTTATTACAGAAGCAGCAGAAGAGGAAGACAGGACAGGACCACATACAAAGGTGCCTTGTGTGGAAAAATAAGGAGCTAGATATCAAGCAATTGTTGTAAGTTGGAAATCAAGCCATGCCACGAGGTCAAAGTTGAGGCAAGGGAGATTTATTTTACAGCCGGGCTGTCCCTGCATGCAGGGAGTGTGTACAGAGAGAGCAGCCACAAAGGGAGTTTGCAAGGACCTTTGGGACCTTTAAGATGTCCCATGACAAGTACTCCTAAGACAGGACATGCACATGGCCAGGTGCATGATCCAATGATGGGCAAGGCTTGATCAGAGGTGACACAACCTAAGACAGGCAAAAATGCATAAGATTAGAGGAAGGAGATAGCCATCTCTCCTCAGGGAGCCACCTAGGTGGGTAACCCATGAAATAAAGTCAGTCCGGCCTTAAAATAAAAATAAAAAGGGGGATATGTGGGGACCTAAAGGCCCCACCTTGCATAGGTCTGAAAGGAAGTTACTGGGGGCACAGCCTGGCTTACTTTGAAAGTCTGCAGAATACTTCTGTGCTGCTGAGGAGTGCATGATCAGCATGTGACCATCCTTAAGATACACCCTCTGGGGTGAGGGGAGAGTTCCAGGTGCCTTTATAAGCTCTGTAATACCTATAATAAATGAGTCCCTGCTTGACTAGACTCCCCATTGCATCTGAGTTTCCCCAGGTATTGGGGGTGGCGTGGGCTGGCAAACGGCGTGCTTACTCATTCCCAATCATCACCACCAGGGGTTTGCTGGTTTGAACCCCCCGGCAGTTCCAGGGAATGTTACAGTCTTGAGTGTGGGAATGGAGTAAAGCCATATTTGCAGACCATATGCACTTAGGCCCTAAGCATCATTTACTGATACTTTAACAGTGTATTTAAAATAAATCTAGGTAGAATGAGTCTTGTCTCGCTGCAGACAACCTTTATAACAGGTGTTGCTGCTAATTAGGCTGAGATTTTTGACTTCTCACTGTCAAGAGCCTTCACCAGACTCTAAAAGAAATGGCTCCTGTCCCTTCTCATGTCCCATCAACTCTCCCTTCTCTCTAACCTCACTCCTTCCATGGGCCACACCTCCACCCTCAGACACTCATATCTCCTCAAATCTATGCACTTCCTCAGAACTTGCCTTTACTGTAATCCCCACAACAACTTCTCTTCCTTAGAACTTGTTCTCTTGAGTTTGTCTTCAGATTGCCATTGTGCACCTTCCCTCTGCCACTCACCTCTGTCATTAGATCATCACTCCAGAGACAAAAAGTCCACATACAAGAAGCAAAATTCCCCCACTTTCCCGCAGACACTGAATTGTTAGTGCCTCACCTGGTGCTTCTAATCCCTGGTGCCCTCTGGTGTCTCACTTCAAATGACCAGTCTCAGTGAGAAGTGGGGTTATAAAACTTACTAGTTCAGTAAAGTGAGCTGCCTTCCTGAACTCTGTTTCAATACAACCCCACACCATTGCCCCAAGGACAAAGTAAGGGAATTACTCTCAACTGCTACAAGTAACTGTATTCCCTTTCCCAAATTTTCTCTCCCTTGGAGAATTTGACTGCTGTTTTCTGTCCACAGTGTATATTTTTTCATTAAAGAATTTTTATCAGCTTTAGTCACATAAATACTTTGCTTCCACTATTTGGGTCAAAGCTCCAGGTAACTTCGCACTTTTCTCCCTTTGGCATGCCTCATTCTGCCGGGGGGGGTGACCAGTCAAGCAGCTCTGTGAGTACAGGGTTCCTTTTGGACCTTCTGTGAGGGTAAGGGGCTGTTTTTCTTCCTTCTGGGAGCCTCCTCATTCTCAATGTGAGGCACGGGGACAAGAGCTCATCTAGGCAAATCCACTGGTGCTGTGAGGAGTCCCTCACACTTCTCTTTCCCCTCACTCCCCTCAGAGCAAGAGGGAAGAGAATGTGTGCCTGGTGTATTGAGGCCTACAGTCTTCCTCCATGGCCTGACTTCCTGATCCAAGAGTCCTATGGATAACCAGGTTTACACTTTCTCTACCGTACTGAGCTCCCAGCTGATTTGTAGTCAATTTTTGTTAGTGAGTTACCCCTTCATCATTCTTACTGTCTGAGCTACTGGGCCTGTTTGGTCCAGAGTTAAACCTTGTTGACCCTAGAGCTCTCTATTCTTGGGACACTTCAGTTTAGACCATGCCTCAGTCAAGTCAGTTCAGTGAGACTGGATCCCACCAGAAGCATACAGACATTCACAGCACCCTAAAAAGACACTCAGTATGATATTTGTCTTTCAAAAAGACACTCAATGGGTGTCACAACCCTATTCCTTCTGAATAACCCTCACTCAGGATTCTGAAAACTGGACTATTTTGATCCTTGGAATCTCTAAGAGGAAAAACTTACCTTCCTTTAAAAGGAAGTGGGGCTTTGTTTCCACACCTGGAGCAAAAACACTGGCTAACTAATAATACCACAGTGACCTGTAACTGTTCCCTATAATTACATCACTTTTCATGTAATTTGGAAAGACCTCTGAGATCCCTTATACCAGGCCTTCACTCTCTCTCTCCTAGGATCCTAAGCTGCTAGTCTATGTGCCTCACCAGCTCTTCTTCATTAGCCTTTCCCCTCTGTGTCTCTTTTTCCCCATCTCCTCTCTGCTGAGGACCTTTCTCCACATGTTCAGTCCTCCAGCAGGTGTGCTCTCTCCCTTACACACTTGCTCACAACTTCCCACACACATTCAAGAAACAGGTGAAAGCTATCCACTTTCAATGCCTATACTCTATGTCTTTGAGAATTAACTGTTTCTACTAAGGAAACATTATGATACAATGTAATCATGTTATATGTTCTGAGAGCTTCTTTTGTTGATTTGTTCATGGTAACTTTTGTGCAATAGTTTATGTGTCCAATGTCCAGCTATTAGCCTGTTTCTATGATTCAGTATATCTCCTGTACATCTTTAGATAAGTGATGTGATATCTTCATATGATAAAATCTCCTCTAAAAAGTGTTTAATTTACACTTGGACTGCAAGTAAACAGGAGTACATGTAAGCTTAGTCATTGAAGGAGAGTTCCCCTCAGACCCCCTCCCTGTCCTCTGAGAAAGAGCTTCCCTCCACCTGACTCTGGAAATCCCCTAGATTGTTCAAACCCTTTCCTGGTACGTCTGTTCATGGTTTCTATGGAAATGGTCCAGGGTAGAAGAGGAAGAATGTTCTGCCCAGGTAAGCTAGCCAATGGCTTATAGGTTAAGTCTCTGGAAATCAGCCCTAGATTGTTCAAACCCTTTCCTTGTACATCTGCCGCCTAACCCTCAGATTGCTCACCGGTTTGAAACCAATCTATGTTCTTTATGGTCAACACTGGGTAGAGAGGCCGCCCGAAAACATGAGGGATACCAAATGGGTGGTCATGGGGGAGCGATGGCACAGAGGTCTGCTACTGGATGTAGGGCTGGCACCATAGATGCAGAAAAAGCCTTATGAACTGCCTTCTGCACATGCCTGGCAAACACCAGGACTGACTGTGATGAAGAAGGAAGTTATTACTTTGCTTACTGGGGTTGTGAGACATGGGCCCTGACATGGTATCCACTTGAATGACAAGATCCATACATTAATATTCAATTGGAAAAAAATAGGTCTTGTAGAGTCCCCAAGACCTGTAACCCTCTTATCATAATCCTAAAACAATGGAATATCTTTACTATGGATCAAAAATAGGACACAGGCCACACATGGGGACTGAGGGCCTATGTATCCAGCATGGACCCTGGAACCCTATTTACAATTCAAAAATTCCCAAAACCCATGCCACCTCAACCCATAGGACTTTTGGCAGAACTTAAGCAAGATTCAGCTCCCCCTCCTTTAGAAACCCTGACTAAATTGGTCCCCAGCCTGACCACTCTCCCAACTATGAGGATGATGCCTCTGAGGAATGAAGATCTCCTTCCCCTTCTAGAGGGGGAGCCCCTTATAGATACCATGAAGGCTACCTTCCAGTATTTAAATAACACAAGCCCTGAGATGACCAAAGACTGCTGGCTCTGCCTGGATCCCCGACCACCCTACTACATAGGTTTTGCCCTCACTGCAAAAAGGGAGGAATTAAAAATAGTGCCCTAAATGACACTGTCTCATGCTCCTGTGAAACTACTTTCATCCCAGGGGACCTGAAGGGGCAGGGGCTATGCTTCATGTCCAAAGGATATCCTTTGACTACTTCTCCCAACCTGGGGGTTTCTAATTAGTCCTATACTTTACCTGGGAACACCTGGTCTACAGGAGACACCCAATTGCTTGCTGCCCCCCACTCCTGTAGGAGGAGGCCTCCAAAGATGGCTCAGACTCAGAGCCCTGGGATTCAGCAAGAATTCATTTCACTTCTTGTTCCACAAATAGCCCGCCAAAAGGATCCCACGCCTCCATACCCTGCTTGCGAGCCCAGTGACTGCTGACAGACTGCGTGGCGTGGACCAATCAGAAAATGATATGCTGACTAAAGGGAGTTGGGGGCGGAGAAAAGGGAAACATAAGGCCTGCCCCCTCCTGCATTAAACGAGCCTGCAGCACCTCACCTAGCGCTTGCTTATACCTGAATCCCGGGGTCAGTGTGTTGACTCTGTGCCTCTTGCCCCCCCTAATTGGCAGGGGACCCTATCCAGGTCAGAGTCTTTACAGCTGGCCTGAGGAGAACCCACAACACACTCCACTTGGTTTGCTTGCTCCTCTGGCCTAACCCCTTGTTTGCACACCCAATATTTCCATAGGGAGACAAAAATTTTGTGTACTGGTATAATGTCATGCCCCAGGTTTATTATTATGGAGGGGATACTGGAAGACATCATATGGGTCTCTCTCGGCCTCAAAGAGCTGTGGCAGTCTCCATTTTAGTTCCCTTCCTTGTTGGAATGGGGATAGCAGGGCCCACCACCATAGGAACAGCAACCTGGGTCACCAGTAATCGAAACTCGAAAATCTTGAATGAACAGGTTGATAAAGATATTAGATTACATGCCACTGCCTCCTACTTAGAACAACAGGTAGGCTCACTAGCTGAAGTAGTCTTACAAAACAGAAGGGGCCTCGATTTCCTTTTTCTCAAGGAAGGTGGACTCTGCATGGCTCTGAGAGAAACATGTTGTTTTTATGCCAACCACTCAGGTGTGGTTAAAGACACCCTGGCCCTGATCAAAAAGAGTCTTTTAGAATGAGAAGAACTCAGAAAAAGTTCCCAAAACTGGTTTGAGTCCCTATTCTCCTGGTTGTCTTAGTTTACCACCCTTATTACTGCTCTGGCTGGTCCCCTCTTAATCCTTAATCCCTTAATCCTTAATCCTGTTAACCTTTGGACCCTGTATCTTTAATGCTCTAGTCAAGTTTGTTAAACAAAGGGTCTCCACCGTACAACTGATCGTTATGAGGGCCTAGTACAATCCCCTAGATGACACATATGAATCAATGGTTTGATTCAAGAAAATTTCCAAAACAAAAGGGGGGAATGAAGGAGAGTGCCCCTCAGACCCCCTCCCTGTCCTCTGAGAAAGAGATGCCCTCTGCCTATGGAAATCCCCTAGATTGTTTGAACCCTTTCCTGATACATCTGTTTATGGTTTCTATGGAAATGGTCCAGGGCAGAAGAGGAAGAACTGCCCCAGGTAAGCTAGCCAATGGCTGTATAGGTTAAGGCTCTGGAAATCAGCCCTAGATTGTTTGAACCCTTTCCTGGTACATCTGTTTATGGTTTCTATAGAAATCCCCTGCTCGGTCATTTTTGTGCTTAAAAACCCTGCATTTCCACAGCTCTGGGTCACAGTGTAGCTCCCGAGCTTGCCTGCATCCCTGGCCGGTTGGTTTCTATAAAGCAGTTAAGTTCTCCTGAGTCTCAGTGTCCGAGTGGTCAATTTAGGGAATTTTTCAGACCCCAAACAGTCATAATTCCTTTTGATTCATAAATTTTCAAGAAATATAAGACAATGGTTACTTTATATGGGAGAGTTAAATTAACACATAAACAATGCCACTGCCAATTAATTTAAATTAGAGAATTAAAAAATTTAAGTAAGTCAGGTGTAATAGTGCATTCTTTTCATACCAGCACTCAGGAGGCAGAGGAAGGCAGATGTCTGTGAGATCTAGGTGAGCCTGGTCAACACAGTGAATTCCAAGACAGCTGTGTCCATATAGAGACCTTGAAGTTAAAAAAAAAAAAAAGATTTAGATAATAACAAGTTTAACTTAGGATTGTCCTCTAGCTACTTCTGCCCTTTTTTTTGGTCTTTGTGAGACAGGTTCTCCCCGTAGACCCAGCTGGCCTGGAACTCACTATGTAGAACAGGCTGGCCTCAATCTCACAGGGATCCCCATGCCTTTGCCTCCCAAGAGCTGGGATTAAAGGGATGTGCTGCCACACCCAGTTTATTTCCAATTTAAGCACTATGACTTTTAGTAATGTCTCTTTCCTGTTTTTAATTCCCCTGTTTTTACAGTCACTTCTTAGTTAACCTCCTGTACTTGATGGACATATTCCAGACCATAGTCCATTGAGCTCCAGATGTATAGTCTCAGAGATTTCAACCACTAATCTATGCCAAGAGTGCACTCCTACCAGCAAGAACCTCTTCCTGTCTAGTGACTTCACAGTCTATACTTCCTGCTACTGCAATAACTAATCTCTACCCGAACAATGCAAATCAAGCCATTTAGGCTTTCTGGTCCAATACCCTATGGTTAACCAGGAATGTTCACAGGATACTCTCAACACCCCATCTCAGCTCCAAAGAATTCCAGAAAAAAAAGTATTTAGATAACAAGTTCAACTTGTGTCTCAATGACTTGTTGATCTGTAGATACAAAAAAAAGTCACACATTTGAGCAGGCACAGAGGGGGACACTTTTAATCTTAGCACTTGGGAATCTGACAAGCTAAGCTGATTTCTGTCAGTTTAAGGCCAGCCTGTTCTTCATAGAAAATTCCAGGCCAGCCAGTGACAGACAGTGAGACCCTGTCTCAACAAACAAACAGACAACAAGAGAAACAAACGGCCATACATTAAAGACCAAAAATAAACAACACAATTCCCATGTTAGGGTGGCCAAGCCTGATAATCTGAGTTCAATCCTCAGGACCCACATGGTTGTGAGTGAGAAATTACTTCCACAGAGTGGAAGTCAAACTTCACACATGCAGCTCCAGGGGATTCAATGCCCTCTTCTGTCCTCTGTGGGCACTACACGACACAGGTGCAATTATGCACCTGCAGGCATAAACTCATACACATAAAATAAAAATGAACAAATAATTTTTTAGAAAAAGAAGCCTCATTCTGTGCTGGGTCTGATGGTGCACACCTCTGCAAAGGCAGGGGCAAATCTATATCTTTGAGATCAAGACTAGCCTGGTCTACATAGTGAGCTCCAGGATAGCTGGGGGCTGCAGGGAGATCCTGTCTCAAGAAAACAAACCAACGAACAAAACAAGGCAAAAAAAAAAAAAAAAAACGAAAAAAAAAAAAAAAAAGACCTCATTCCCCCATGGCAGTGTGATTGCCTCTATTTGAGAGTTTGCCTGACCTGTTTCTGTCTACAGTGTCTTCTTCCAGGGTAGCAAGAAGTAGGGGAGTCAGTCAACCTCTAATCTCTCCCTCTGGACACAGCTTCCCATTTTTGAGAGATTTTTTTTGAGGGATCTAGTAGTTAGGAGCACTGGCCACTCTTGTAGAAGACATGGGTTCAGTTTCCAGCACTGACATGGCAGCTAAGAATGGTTCATACACCAGTTCTGGGTCATCTAACATACCCCTCTGGCCTCTGGGCATTGCACTATATGGGTGCACTTACATATATTCAGGCAACACATTCATACACATAAAATAAAAATAATAAAATAATAAAAAGTAATAATAGCCAGGTGTGGTGGGACATGCCTTTAATCCCAGTGCTCAGGATGCAGAGGCAAGTGGATCTCTCTAAGTTCAAAGCCAGCCTTGTCTACATAGCAAGTTCCAGGCCAGGTAGGACTACAGAGAGACCCTATCTCAAAAAGACCAAAAATATAATAATAATAATTTAAAATTTTTTATTTATTATTTTTATTTTATTTGTATGCATGTATTACCTGCATGTAGGTAAGTGCATCCATGTTATGCAATGCCCTTGGAGGTCAGAAGAGGCAGGTAGATCCCCTGGAACTGGAGTTACAGACAGTTGTTAGCTGCCATGTGGGTGCTGGGATTTGAACTCGAGTCTTCTGCAAGAACAACCAGTGTTCTTAACTGCTGAGCCATCACTCCAGCCCCAATAATAATAAATTTTAAGTAATTTAAAAAAGATTTGTTCTTGAAAAAGAAACCTGAAAATCATACAGTTTCCTCTCATTTTCCCCCCATTGGATTAGAGCATTTCTTCCTACTTCACAGCTCAAGGGGCCTAGTCAAAATAGTGGAGCTGGAAATTTTCCATTTTTGTGATATTATTATGTCCACTTTGAAGAATATTACAGGTTTCCTCGTGGGTCCAACCCATGAGGGACTGCAGGGAATGAGGGTTCTGGCCAAGGTGGGGGTGAGTGGTGTGGAATCAACACACAGATTCTGGGAGTCAGGTGAGAGCAGGAACTAGGTGAGGTGCTGCAGACTCATTCATTGCTGGGAAGTTGAAGCCTTATATACCTCTCTCTCTGCCCCCAGTGTCCCATAAGTTGGTGTGTCACTTCCTGATAGATCCCCTCATCCAGGCATATTGTAGGCTGGCTATTTTGGAGAAGCGTGGGCTGTGCTCTCAAAGTGGAAGCTGTGCTCCCTAGTGCAGCCTGTGCTTAGGCCTGGAACTTCCTCTCTTACATATCCATCCCCTTGGGAGCCAAGGTTCTTTGCCTCGACATAGTTGACCCCACCTCAGAGGACACTCAGCTTGATGGACTGTGCCTGTCTTAGGTCATCCTGACCATCAGGATCTTACCCGTCATTGACTACCAGCCCTTGAAGGGTATGACCTCTGGCATGACCATGTGAGGGAGGAGGAGGGCAAGAAATTACACAGCCACTTGTTGGATGTCAGCAAGCCAGACCTGCCGGACCTGGGGGGGGGGCGGTTGAAGTCTGGATCCTCAAGCATTTTGAGAACCTGATACACCAAGTAATTTGGTTTTGTCTGCAGAAGTGTAGAACAAGGCATTTTATGATCAAGAAAAGAACTAAGACTATAATACCCAAGAGCAAATAAGTAACAATCCGTGAAGGATCAAACAAAGCTTTTAAGTTCAACCAAAGTTTGTCAAGGAACCCAGAGTTTATATCTAATGTCTGAGCCCATGTATAATTTAGGGAGATGATCTGGTCAGTGATCAAGGTGGAGTAGTTGAGAAACTTTTGGCTCCAGGGGCCATGGATGTACTGTGAGAGTTCTATCCTGGCCCTAGCGATGTTATCTGCTTTGTAAGGTGTAAGACACAGGACTTTGAACCATAGGTCACAGGCCATTAGCATCATCTGTTTGATGATTGCCATCTCTTCCACGAAGAGGTCTACCTGTTGTTGGATGACAGAAATGGCCTGGAAGAGGTGTTGATTAATAAGAGATTGAGTGTGTAGGGCAGCAGAGGTTTTGGATACGACCTCATTGAGTGTTTCCACCGTAGTGGAAGATTGAGTGACAGCAACAGCAGCAGTGGCTGCAGCCCCCAAGGAAAGGATAATGGCAGTGACGATTGCAATGGTAATACCAAAATCTCTCTTGACCCGAGGGAAGGGTTGGAAAGCCATCTGTTCCATGAGGGTGATAACATGGAAGTGAGTGGCATTGGGAACGGGAATCCAGATTGCTACAGGAGAATGAGAGAGGTGGGGAAAATCCAGCAGGCCAAGAGAGTGCAGTTAGTGAGTGAGCAGTTAAGTGTATCCTCCAGGTCGCTCGTGACATTAGCAAAAAGCAGAGCAAACGGAGGATGAACACAAATGGGTAAGGAGAACGAAAAACAGACGTTAGCAGAGACTTCATTAGGTGTCCAAGTTGGGTCTGCGACACCCAAGGAACCCGTGTCTGAGTTATCGCCCGTATATGTACCATTAAAGATGGCTCCACCTAATACAAAAAAGAGGACGCAAATCCAGGCAAGCTGCAGGCCGCAGAGATCCCAGGGACCCCTGACAGTGTCTTTATGCCTGGGGTCAGGGTAGACATAGGAGTAAGGTTTTGTAGAGACAAGGCCATTAGCCTCCAGGCTGCCAGGGAGGAAGCCTGCAGGCGTCCATCATAATCCGTAGTAAAGAGAAGCATATTTCCAGGAGTGAGCGGGAGGCATTGTTCCCATGGAATAGGAAAGTGCAATGTGGTGGGAAGTTTATAGGTGGGAGGGCACCGGGTCCATGGAGAATGCCTGACCCTTGGGGGGGTGGCTCCAGGGGGCACAAAGGATACTGTAATCTCTGAAGTGTCTTTTACTAAGGGAGACCAAATTTTGAGGCCCCATAAGGAGCCCTGGCTTCAGTTTCCATGAAAATCTCCTGTTGTGATGTTAAAGAGGGAGTGACAGCAAAAGACATTAGAGGAGGAGGGATTAAGGACCGGGCTGAAGCAAAGTGATCCTGCAAGGGACCATGTGCCATTTCTGGAACAGACACGTGAATCAATTCCATGGTGGGGAGACCTAGGGATTCATTAGTAGTAAAGAGAACTGGGAAATCAGGTGACCGTTCATCTACAGGGAAGATCAGAGGTGGTAAGGGGACCAGTGCCCAAAGATCTGAAGCCTGGGAAAAAGCACAGCCAAAGGACAAAAGGGTGTCAAAGATAATGAAGCCAGAAAAGGACATCATGGCTTATCAAACTCGCAGTCAGGCCCAGTCTCTAGATGGGTTTCCATAGCTGGCCGGGTGTATCTCGATGGAATCCAGATGGGGGTTGTAGCGTCCTGTGGAAAAGTACAAGCATATCCTCATCCTCGTGTCAGGATGGGGGCTGGTTTCTGCCACAGGGATGAAATCGGATCCCTCCACCAAACTAGTGGCCGGGGCATAGCCCAAGGCAAGAAGGACCAATGTTTGTATGCTGGACTGAGACCCCCATCGTCAAACATGAGGAAATTAAGGTGGAACAAGGCCTCAGTAAGAGCCAGGTGAGGGTTGCATTTGGCCTCAGCTGAGGGGATTTTAGCCAGCAGGGACTTTAGTGTCCTGTTGGTCCTTTCGACAATGACTTGTCCTTGCGGGTTATAGGGAATAGAAAAGTGTGTTTGATTCCCCAGGAGGGAACAAATTTATTGAATTCTTGAGAGGAATAAGTGGGCCCATTATCAGTCTTAAGCACCCAGGGTATGCCCATGATTAACATGGCAGACTTTATAGCTTTAATGGCATGTATAGTCTTTTCCCCTGAGAACACTAAAGCATAAGTAAGGGAAGAGCATGTGTCAACTATAACATGAATGAATCTCAATTTCCCAAAAAGGGGGGTAGTGAGTCATGTCCATCTGCCAAATGGTATTGGGTATCAAACCACAGGGATTCACTCCTCCCCTGTTAAGGGGCCCAAGAGGCATAAGCAGGGCACAGGTAGCACATGAGGGGACTAGGTGCTTGCATTGGGACATGGGGATTTCTGGGAGGAGTTTATGAATATTCTGAGGGGACAGGTGGAATTGTTGATGTAAAGCTCTTGCTTGTTCTAATGGGCTAGACTGGATTGTCATGATCAGGGCATCTGTGGCGGCATTCCCCCAAGCTAGGATGTGAGATATACCACGGGTAACTTTAATTTTGTAAGCATTCCTGTAGCTTGACCTTAGTGAGGTGGAGTGGGGTGGAGGAGTTTTTAACATGAGAAAAAGCGAGGACTTTAGTGACCTGAACAGCATAGGGGCTATCAGAAAAGAGATTTAGGGGTTCGTCCTGGCATTCTGCTAAAGCTCTAAGTATAGCAAGAAGTTCTCCCAAATGGACAGAGCCAGGGTTAGGGACGATCTTGGTGATGTCCTTTTTTCCAGGACGATGTATCAGGACCCCACAGTTGCTCTTATTAGCATCTGGAAAGGCAATGGTCACTTGAGGAATTGGGGAAGAAGAAGGAGTGCTGTGGGGTTTAACTTCAAGTGGCAATGTGAGAAGGGTCTGAATTCTTTTGTCTTGAGGCAGGTGATTGTCAATGGTGCCAGGGAAGCCTGACATCATGGTCTGAAAACTTATGAAATTGGCCCAGAGTGCCTGTAGGCTACGGAGGGGAAAGGGGAGCACGATAGCGTCAGGTTCTCTATTGAAGGTACTTTGAGCCTGAGTGCATAGCTTGACTGCCAAGTTAAAGGACAGATCAAACTTGGAGGAAACCTGCTGGAGCTCTGGGTATGAGAAATGGACCCAGATAAGTGGCCCAGTCTGCCAAAGGGCACCAAGGAATCCAGAAGAAGTCAATAGCACTAAAGCCTGTAGGGATTTTAAGGGCTCATACCTGTCGAGGGTTGTTGACGGGAGTAACTCAATGATCTTTTGCAATAAGGCAATGGCCGGGGGAGTTAAGTTAATCTTTGCTGAAGGGCAGGTGCAGCCCTCCAAAAGACAAAACAGCACCCTCAGTTCCTCTGAGGGAATGGGCAAGAATGGTTTAAGCCAATTTATTGTGCCACAGAGTTGTTGATAACCAGCTAGTGTATAGACCAGCTTTTAATTAAAGGCAGGGGCCATAGGGCATACACCAGCCAAAACGGTATGCCCCAAAAAGGCATAAGGAGGCACCTCCTGTAGCTTATCTAAGGTGACAGACAAGCCAAGGGATGATAGGTGGGAGAGTAAGTCCCTGGTTACCTTGTGGAGAAATTGTGGGTTAGGGTGGACAACAGAATGTCATCCATATAGTGAATAAATTGTACACCATGAGGGATGGTTGAAGTGGCTCGTGAGACAAAAAGCTGACAAATAGTAGGACTGTTTTTCATTCCCTGGGGAAGGACTTTCCATTGTTATCTGAGGGCCGGCTTGTGGAAGTTTGGTTCCCAAACCATAAAGGCAAACTGATCATGATCTTGGGAGACAAGTGGAATTGAGAAGAAGAAATCTTTAATATCAAGTGTTATGATGTAATAAGAAGGAGGAATAGCACCAGGGTGAGGCAAGCTGGTCTGTGTCAAGCCCATTCTTTCCATTTGATCATGAATGGCACATAAGTCCTGAAGCAATCTAAAATGGCAATTTTTCTTTTTTATAACAAATATTGGAGTATTATATTTACTAGTGGATGGTTCCAAATGTCCGAGGTCCAGCTGTTCCTGGACCAAATTTGTGAGGATAGACAATTTAGGTTCTATAATAGGCCACTGCTCCAGCCAGATCGTATCTGTCGAGAGCCAGGTAAGTGCAATCGGTGTGGGAGACTCCTTAGGGGATTTCCCAGGGAGGGCAGTGGCCCTTAGAATTGGGGGTGCTGGTCAGGGCTCCAATTTCCCCCAGAAAGGCCAAGTTTATCATGGGCTATGACATCATCATAAAAGGCCTGATCGTCTGCGGTAAGAACCACACCCATGTCTTCCAGTACATCTTGACCCCACAAGTTGCGGGGGACATCAGCCACTATGGGAGTGAATGTGCCCTTACTCCCATCTAAGTCCTTCCAGTGTACTGGGCAGATGACCAGCTTTGTGTTCTGGCTGCCCCCACTCCCTTAATGGGCAGGCCAGGCCGATATTTCCAATGGGGGAACCTAAGAGACTCGTTCTTGGTGATGATGGTAATATCAGCTCCCATGTTCACTAGGCCCTTCACAGTGATCCTATCCAGGAATAAGGTCATTAGGGGGGAGTGATTAAGAATCAGAAGGGTCCATAAAATCTGTCTCGTTCCCCCTCTTACTTGCAGGGCTGAGGGGCACCCCAGGTGGAGTTTAAAGGAGCTAAGTCCGATTGGGGCCGTGACTTACAATCTTTTGCCCAATGAAATCCCTTTCTGCACTTGGGGCAGCGGGTCTTGGGATGAGCTCCACTGTTTGGGCAGTCCCTGCAGAGGTGTCCTGTCCTCCCGCAGTCCCAACAGCCATCTTTTGAATCAGAGGGGTGGGCCTTCCTTGTAATAAGAGCGCCTCTAAGGAGGTGGTCAGGGCCTCGATGGGCCCTGTCCTGGGGTTTAGGTCCCTAGTGGCAAATACCCATTTATGAATATCATCATTGTGGACAGGTGCAATAGCATTGTGAGTAGGAGTATTTAGGCCCTCCCAGGCCAGTTGTTTGATAAGCATATTGCAGGTGGGTCCAGACTCCACCCTCCATTCCACTGCCCTGTTACATGGGTGAGGAAGTCCATGAAGAACTCCCCTGGCTGCTGAATCAAATTGCGGAAGAATGCCTATGGGTCATTGGGAGAGCAACATCTAAGGGCCTTAAAGGCCAGGTCACTAACTTGTTGGTAGTAAACATGAAGGCCAATAATGGACTGGGAAATGGGGTCAATATATTGTCCACATCCTGTGAGCATATCCAGAGTAATATTAAGGCCATATTGAAGGTTGAGACGTGCCTGATTTTCAGCCTGATTGTTGTAAGCTGAATGCCAGCTCAGGAAGACTGAGGGCTCCAAAACTGCCTTTAATAAGTTATACCAGTCGTAATGGTTCTGTAACTGCACAGCCCATTGGAAGAGGACTTGGTCAAAATATGGGGAATCAGGGCCTGATTCATTGGTAGCTTTGCAGATGAGTGCAAGGTCTGTGAGAGCAGTGGGCACCCATGGCTGTTGCACAGCGTTTGGGCAGACATTAACCAAAAAGGTGGACAATGGCCGGCAAGGAGTAGTAAGGGGAGGGCAGGCCATGCGGGGGGTATAATGAGCAGAAGGTGCATCGTAGCAGGCAGAACGCAGTTCCTTCCAGGGATACTGGGATGGTGGTATCTCTGATTGTTGTGACATTGAAAGCGGGGTCTGAGGTAGAGGCAAGGGGTCCCCTTTCTCATCTGGATCAACCTCAGGGCTGGTTCCCATATCAAGGTCACTGGGGGTTGAAGTAATGGCAGGGTCTACACTGGCCTGATCCTGACAATGCTTATTGTGGGCTGAAATGACTTCTTCAGGGGAGGAGGACTTAAGGCTGGCAATGATAGCTAAAAAGATCAGAACAAACGAGGCAGGGGGAACGACTCCCAATCCTACTTCCCTATTTTCCCTATTGTGAGCCAAGAAAAGGACCCACATCCAGAGGTCAGGATCCCACATATTCTTGGGAGAGACCCAAGGGGCCAAGTTAGTGGCTTCATCCCAGAAATTTTCAATATCTTTTGGTTTAACTTTCAGTCCCTGAGTACTAAGGAGTGATTTTAGCACTGCCATTTGTGGCTCCTTGCACTGTGGTGGTAAGTTGCCCATCATGGGTAGGTCCCATAAAGGGAAACTCACCACAAAAGTAAAAGACAAGGGCGACTACCAAGAGGGCACAAATGAAGCAAACAAGGACCGTGAGCCACTCGGACGTAAACCGCCCCAACATGAAAAGGTGTATCAGATCCAAATGTCTTGTGCTTAGTGAGGGACTTCTGAAGGCCATGACCCCTTCAGCCATATGCTCACACGGTGTCTCCAGGACAGGCACCAGGATGACCCGAAGCCTGGGCTCTGAGTTCAGGGTGGATCAGCCCTTATGTGAACTCACTAGGATGAGCCAAGAAGGGAAAGGTGCCAACATGGGCTTCAGGACCATGCGACAGAGTGTGCCTTCCTGATTTAATAACAAATATGACAAACAGGGTAGAGGGGACAGAGGAGGGGGCCAGTCGCTCACCCCCAAGCAGCCGAATGGACAGACAAAACCTGGGGCCTACTAACTGAATGAACCAAAGTTGGGGGCGTCGCCAATGCCAGGGGGCCAGGAACCTTGTTCAGGTGCCAGCTGTTGCAGGTTTCCTCACAGGTCCAGTCCACAAGGGACTGCAGTGAACGAGGGTTCTGGCCGAGGTGGGGGTGAGTGGTGCAGAATCAACACACAGACTCTGGGAGTCGGGTGAGAGCAGGCACTAGGCAAGGTGCTGCAGACTCGTTTATTGATGGGAAGTGCAAGCCTTAAATACCCTGCCCCCAGTGTCCCATAAGTTGGTGTGTCGCTTCCTGATAGATCCCCTCATCTGGGCAGATTGTAGGTTGGCTATTTTGCAGAAGCACGGGTTGTGCTCTCAAGGCAGAAGCTGTGCTCCCTAGTGCAGCCTGTGATTAGGCCTGGCACTTCCTCTCCTACAGAAGATGTGTATTTATACCTAATTCTTGTCTTTTTGGTTGTGAGTCTGAGCTTTTAACAGCTGGACCAGCTCTCCTGCCCAATTACACCTAATTTTTAGGATGTTGCCTCCATAGATACACTTAAGTGAAAATATTCAACAGCTGTTGGAATCCCCCAGAGGAAAGCCTGCCTTAAAAAACATTCAGGTACCCACTTCTAATTATTTTGTGTTTGTGCTGAGGTGTGTGCATGTATACATATGCTACATTGCACAAAAGGAGGCGACAGGACAACCTGGGGCAATTCATTTTTCTCCTTCCAACATGTGGAATCTGGTGATTGAACTCAGGTTGCCACCTTGGTGGCAAGTGCCTCCACCCACTGATCCATCCAGCAGACCCCAGCTTGTTACTTCAGTTTCCATGAGTTGGTTCAATCTCCTCTCACTCAAAATATGAGAGGATGGGAACTGAATTTTGGATCAGTTGGAGGCACTGTTGTAGGATTGTCCAACAAGGCTAACAGAGAGTTGGGGACAGTCTCCAGCGCCATCTTTTTTCCATCTTTGGCTATGGTCCCACAATCTCTGGTGTCTCAGAACCCAGAGATTGTCAGCCTTGCCTTCTCTTGGGGTGACTCATTGCTGCTGGGAAAAACATAGTGAGGACACAGACATCAAGGAACCTGGAAATGATGTGGCTTTGCAGACCAAAAAGAAATTCTTATAGTTTGAACTGTCATTTGAATTTGGAGAAATGCGTTCCTTCCTATTTCAAAGTTCACCCTGTGTAGACACATAGCATCCTTAGAAAATTAAACAGGAAATGCCAAGACAAGGCTTTGATATTATTTCCACTTTTTGATTTGATTTGGAGAGGGGAGGTGGTGTTGTCACTATGCAGCTCTGGCTGGCCTGAAACTCCAGACATTCACCAGCCTCCTGAGTGCTGGGATTAAAGGCGTCCATTACCACAACTGGCTTATTTCCACTTTGAATGACATATATATTTATGAATAATTTTTTTTGGTCTTTTTGAGACAGGGTCTCCCTGTAGCCCCAGCTGGCCTGGAACTCACTTTGTAGTCCAGGCTGACCTTGAACTCACAGAGATCCGCCTGCCTCTGCCTCCCAAGTGCTGAGACTAAAGGTGTGTACCACCATGCCCAGCTTATTTATGAATAATTTTTAAGCTGATGCAGTGAACATGCACAAGGATGTGAAAATTTTCAACAGGCCTAGGATTTCCCAGTGGAAATCCTTCCTTAAAATACTGGGAGATAAGAACTTGCATTATTTTCTTTTACAATGATTCATTCTGTGTGCGTGTGTGTTTATGTGTATCGTGAACGTGCCATGGCGTGATGGAGGATGTCAAAGGACAAGTTGCAGGTATAGGTTTTATCCTCCCCCAACGTGGGTTCTGGAGATGGAATTTCGAACTTCTGGTGCCTTCACCCACTGAGCCAAGTCTTGGAGTCTGAATTGTTCTTTATTCTCCCATTGGTTGGTGGATTCTCCTGTCAATCAGGATCTCAGTGCTGAGACCCAAGCTCCATCCAATCAGCGCCGCCTCCGGAAAAGCGTCCAATCAGGCTGACGGAGCGTGGCGGGGCGGGCTCTGTCTCCCCGCCATCTTTGCCCCGCCCCCGCCCCCCGCCCC
>NW_008329675.1:143364-165514 GCF_000622305.1 Nannospalax galili
CCCCCCCGCCCCCCAACCCCTGTCCCGCGTTCTGGAGCGGTAACCAATACCATATGAGGCTGGATTGGACCTACTACTATTCATACCCAGCGCCATTGGGAATGTTAAATGAATAGGAATTGTCTAAATTGGGTGTTACTAGGGTTAGGGGCACCTATTTATATGACAGTTCGGAGAGGCATGTATGTGTGACCTGATGCAGATGAGAGTTGGTGGGGGGCGGTTGCTGAGGTTGCTAGGTACTTTGTTTGGAGTCAAGTGTTTGTACATAGCAGGTGTAGGTGCAGGTTAAAGAGCATCATTACAAAAACAGGGCTGTACATATCCAAAAATCACATGCTGTGCCAGAGTAAACGATCTCTCGTGTGTCCCTGCCACAAAACAACTCAAAAAATCATGTCACTTTTTCTCAGAGGGCCTACTGATCTTTTTGTTTCTTTTATTTTGTGTGTGTCTCCCATAAAGAATAGCTATTTCTTTTCGAAAATTATTTATTTTTAATATGTGCGTATGAGTGTTTTCTCTGCTTGTATGTAAATCCACCCTTGTGTGCAGGGCCTACAGAATCCAGGAGTATTGGGTCTCCTGAAACTGGGATTACAGTTTTATACACCATGTGGGTGCTGGGAACCAAACCCAAGTTCTCTAAAAAAGTAGCCATTGCTCATACCCAGTGAGCCATCTCTTCAGTTCCCATTTTTAAGAAAGAATTTGTGTGTAGGGGTCGGGAATGGGTATGTGACCTTATGAGCAGGTGACAGTGGACACCTGCAGTTCTTGTGGTGCTGGAGTTACAGGCATTTGTTAGCTGCCCCACCTGTGTGCTGGGAATGGAACACGGTTCCTATGGAAAGGGAGTACACACTCTTATCCACTGAGCCACCGCTTCAGTCCCTCCTTCTTGTCTTTTTAGAGAAGGAGACAGGCTGAAAGGAGATGAGTACTGCCAGCTTAAAACCCATCCCATGGTTACTAAATAATAGTCCAAAAAATAGTGCACTTAGTGTTTATTATGTGCTAGTGTTAGAAATTGTTCTCAGCCTTCAGGAAAATGACCATACAATACAAACTACTTTGACAAAGTAAAGTTTGACTTCTATAAAACAGTGTGAAGCTACCTTAAATCAAGCAGGCAGGCACATCCGGCAGGGCTTCAGCTGGGGTTTTAATCCTAAGGCAAGGGATCCTGTGTGTCACTTGAATGGTCAGAGTTTGGCCTCGAGTTCTCGCATGGATGGCTAATTCAAAAGAGCATAGTTGGTAAGCAAAGTTCAGCTTTTGAGGAGAGGGTGCACAGGGTGCAGTCTTGAGCACATGCCTTGATCATAGAAAAATACTGATGTGCAGGTATTTTTGTGACAGTGTCTACAAATTTCCTTAGATGTGGAATTCCCTTCATCTCAGTTAACACCTTTATGTAAAGAGAGTACATTTCATTGGCATTTCTACAGTATCTACCTCTTTAATAATAAAGTTTGATTTTTGATTTTTAATTTCCTTAACATTGCCTGACTCTCCTACTCTGAGGTTCTGATTACTAAGAAATTATGAAAGGGGGGGAGTAGGAAATTTTTCAGTTTTCACTGTTTTCATTTAATCTTCAATTAATTGCTAATGCATGGGATTAAACAACTAACTAGTCATGAATCCTAGGACTATACAAAGGAGGCGAGGATTGAGGTCTTTCCCCTTCACTTGGCAAACTACTGTTCCTTAAGATCAGAAAAAGGGCATTTTTTCCTGCATTTTCAGGTAACTGATTGGAATAAATGGTTTATTCCTGAAGAACCTTTGTATGCCTGCAGATACTTCTTTTTAAAAAAATTTTATGTGTATGAGTGTATTGCCTGCACATGTGTAAATGCACCCTTGTTGTGTAATGCCCACAGAGGTCAGAAAAAGGCACTGGATCCCCTGGAACTGGAGTTACAGGTTGTTGTTAGTTGCCACATGGGTGTTGGGAATCAAACCTGGGTCTTCTTCAAGAGCAGTATGTGCTCTTAACTACTGAGCCATCTTTCCAGTCCCTGCAGATGTTGTCTTATCAGGAATGAAAGTACAACATTGACCACCTATCATCATACAACCTTCTTTTTCCTGCTAACATCATGTGTAAGGATAGTTTATTTTCCTATGCCATTCTGCTAGTGATGTCCTTAATCTCTATACCCTTAATAGTATCCCTAGTTGCAAAACGTCTGTGCTGGCTGATATACATACATACATGTGTGTGTGTGTGTGTGTGTGTGTGTGTGTGTGTGTGTGTGTATGTATGTATATATTCCAATCTAGAATCTTTTTTTTATGTGTACGAGTGTATTGCCTGCATTTTTGTGAGTGCACCCATGTCATGCAGTGCCACGGAGGTCAGAAGAGAGCTTTGGATTCCCCTGGAACTGGAGTTAAGGACGGGTCGTAGCCATCATGTGGGTGCTGGAAATCGAGCCCAGGTCTTCTGCAAGAACAGCCAGTGTTCTTAACTGTTGAGCCATCTCTCCAGCCCATAGAATCTCTTATAGTAAACAAACAAAATAGTACTGACTCAAGTCCTGCTAGTCTTTGGTTCCTAACGTTCAACTCATCACGCGTTCCTTTCTAATGCAATTATATGAACATGAGTGTCAGATGACCCTCTTGGAGTAGTCAGGCTCCCTTTTGCTATGAGACAACTGAGGTTAAGCTTGGCTGATCTGACGATGTGCGGTAGGGAGAGGGATAGCTAGTAGGACCAAAGTACAGATCCCAGCCCACCTGGCCTGTTAGGCCTCTAGTCATGGTCCACCACAGAGTCATCAGGTATGTGCTCTGGGAATGCTCAGGCTAGAGTGGTGTCGGGTCTTGTGCTGGATAGCCTTAGTGTCAACTTGACACACGTGGGTTGAGGTAGCCTCAGTTGGGGAATTGCCTCCATTGGACTGACCTGTGGCCTGGTCTGTGGGGGCATCTTCTTAATTGTTGAGTGATGTGGGAGGGCCCAGCCCACTGTGGGTGGTGCCACCCCTGGGCATGTGGGCCTGTGTTGCATAAGAAAGCAGGCTGAGCAGGGGCCAGGGAACAAGCCAGTAAGTAGTGTTCCTCCATGGCCTGTGGTCCAGCTCCTGCCTCCAGGTTCCTGCCCTGATTTCCTACCTTGGGCTCCCTGATGAACTGTGACCTGGGAGATGTAAGCCACATAAACCCTTTTATCCCCAAGTTGGTATCAGTCAGAGTGTTTTGTTACAGCAATAGAGAGAGAAACTACAGGTCTCCTCAAAGATGCCCTTATCAGACACATTCCCCATGAGTTCCAGTTCCTCCCCCACCTTTTGAGGCATGACTTGTAATTACTTCTGATCAAGGGAAGTAGACTGGTTGGACTTGAGGGGTGTGTCTTGCCCTCAGTCCCTTTGTGTCAAGGAACAGAAAGGAAAGGGATTTACAATATGGGTTTCCTCAGGTCATCTCATCTGAAAGAGGAGGACCAAGCATTCCATCCCTAGGGCATGTGACGTCCATCTCAGTGGGAACTAGACCACCTGAGCGTCTCCTGTCCCTGCCGCACAGTCATGACAGTTTTCCTTATTTCATTCACTGACGGAATTTTGGATCTATTGTAGCCATGATTTCATTCCCCCATATCCTCTTTCAACCACCATAGCTTGTCTTCAATGTTTAATTTCTGTCTCTTTTATTTTTTTGTCATCCTTAGGAATCTCTGGGTTGAAGGTGGGGCTAGGTTGGATAACTAGGCTAATGGTGACAGGGCCGTATGGTTTCTTTTCATATCCTTGGTATTACTTGTATACAACTAGTACATATGTTCCATTGATGAACAGTGTCTTACTCTTATCTGATTTCTTCTTTTGTTAAATTTTTTAAATGATTTTTTTTATTGCTGTTATGTTTCCTTGTATGTATGTAGTACCCAGGAAGTCTGGAAGAGGGCAACAGGGCCCCCATGTGGGTGTTAGGAATCAAACTCAGGTTCTCTGGGAGAACAGCAAGTGCTCTTAATTCCTGAACCACCTCTCTAGCCCCGATCTGATTTCTTGAATATTAAGAGTATCTCAGTGAAGGCTTTGCAGTTTCCTGGTGTATCTCCCATTATTACTATTTGGATTTTGTCCTGTATTTCCCTGAATGCCAGGAGGGTAGGAGGGTGTCCGCAGGGTGAAGTCCCCTCTACAGTATAGAGTATCTCCCAATGCATGTCATCAAATCTGGGACAGGGAGGAGAAGTCCAACTGAGGGAAAACTCAGTACATGCACTTGTCTGTCCCAGAATGTTCTCTGTGTTTTTCTGCCTTGCACAGGGAAGACTAGACATGCATCTAACTGATGTTGGATTAGACACTGTTTTAGTTACATTCACCAAGTTAGCTATTACCCGATAGTAAATATTCTAAAATCTGTCCTTTCTTAGTCTTAATTTAAGAGGGTCTCTTTGTGCCAAGGCCGTGCATTTTCCTTGTATGCTGTTGTCCACAGCCTTCTTCATCTGGGTTCAATGTGTCCAACTTCTTTCTGACCCCGCAAACCACTATTTCTGTAATTAACAGCACTGGAAAGGGCTCTTCCTGGATCGGTTCCAATGTATTGTCTTTTAACAGCACTTGGGTCCCAGGTTGAAAAGAATGGGCTGGAAATTCAAGTGGAGAGAAAGGATGGGCTGGAAATTTAAGAGGCCTGGGTGAGCAAGCCTTGTAACTAAAGAGAGACCAACACATAATTTTGTAGAAACGCTCCATGGTGGGAAAGTCAGTAGCTCTTCCCAGGTCTGGCAGTCCACCTGGCATTTCATAAGGGACAATCCTAGGACTTCTGCAGGGCTGTTTAGCAAACACTCAGTCCACGGTCATTTAGTCTCAAGAATTAAGTTAATAATTTGTTTTTTAAGGGTCTGATTCATTCTTTCACCTCTCCTCTAGTTGGGAGGGTGTCAGAGAGTATGATAGATACAGTTATTGTCTACTGATCCCACGAGTTCTTTTAGAATAATGGCAGTAAAATGGCTTCCATTGTCTGAGTCTTTTCTTATATTAACTCAAATCTTGGGACTACTGACTGGAAAAGTGTTTTGTTACATGGTTATTCATACCACTGGGAAGAGGGCAATCTTCCACCCAATTAGTAAGGTGGTGCACAATAACCAATAGATATTTCAGTCAACCACGGTTGACCTCTCAGTATAATCTACTTCAATACTTTGGGATGATCTCTGTATTGCTCCAGCTGGCCTGGACCTCACTGTGTACACCAGGCTGGACTTGATCTCACAGACGTAGATCCATCTGTCTCTGGCTCTTGGAGAATTACAACTTTTAATTGATTGCATCCATCACAGACTATCCATTATGCCTTTTTCCTTGAATTTCACAGGAGAACCCATTTATAAATAGTTTGGGTGCCTGAGGAAAGCAGCTTTCTGAGGTGGTGCCATCAAACCAGGGCCTTAATGTAAAAGAGCTCAATCTTTGAGCCACACAGCAGCCTCCTGAAACTTTTATTTTGACAGGGTCTCTCTAGGTAGCTTAGGCTTGCCCTCTACTTTGTACATTCCGGTTCTGTCTCCTGGGTACTGGGATTATAGTGCATTGCCATCATCTACTTTGTGCTGTGAGTTTACACTGTTGGTTTGTGCTGACAGAGAGGGGCTTATGCACTTTGACCCTGATGATCACCCTGTGAAACGTGATTTTTTTCCATTTGAGAGAGAAAGAATCTACAATTCAGAGAGGGCAAGTCTCTTGCCCAGGATTGCACAGTTGCGGCAAGATTGGTCTCACTATCTTTTTTTTTTTTTTTGAGACAGGGTCTCCCTGTAGCCCCAGCTGTCCTGGAGCTCACTATGTAGACCAGGCTGCCCTTGAACTCACAGAGATCTGCCTGCCTCTGCCTCCCAAGTGCTGGGACTACAGGAGTGTGCCACCACGCCCGGCTAGTCTCACTATCTTAATACCCACTACTGTTTGGGGAATGTAACTGAATGGGAAATATCTGCATTTTGTTGTCAGTAGGGGAAGAGAAGCTTATGCTATTGTTCAAAGAAGCATACATATATAATCTGTTACAAATGGCAGCCAAAGGGGTGCTGAGTTTGTTAGGTGCATTGTTTGGAGTCGTGTGTGTGCATAATAAGTGCAGGTAATGGAGAGGGGATGTGTGACCAAAACCACAGCGTCCCGGATTAAACTATCTCCTATAGTTCCCTTTCTCAGAACACAACACAACACTATGTTGTCTTTTCCTCTCAGGGCCTACTTACTTATATTCTAATTTTTCATGAAAAGAAAACAGGCACAGAAGAGATAGAAAGCTGCCAGCTTAAATTCAAATGCTGGTTCACTGAATAATAGTCACTCAGTCAACTGCACTGACTTTAGTATGTGCTAGTGTTAGAAATGGGTCTGGGATCTCAAGAAAATGATCATATAATCCAAAGTATTTTGGCAAAGCAAAATTTTACTTCTGCAGAAAGGTACAAAGCTGCCTTAATCCAGAAAGCAAGCCAGCAAGGTTTTTATACCTCATGCAAAGGGTCCTGTGCCTCACTCTGAATGGTCAGAGTGTGGCTTCACATTCTTAGATGTTTGAGTCATCCAAAAGATCACAGTTCATCAGTAAAATGAAAATTTTTCTGGTTTTTTTGGTCATTTTTTTGTTTTGTTTTGTTTTTGTCTTTTGAAACAGGGTCTCCCTGTAGCCCCAGCTGGCCTGGAACTTGCTATGTAGACCAGGCTGGCCTGGAACTCACAGAGATCCACCTGCCTTTGCCTCCAGAGTGCTAGGATTAAAGGCGTGCACCACCATGCCCAGCTAAAATATTTTATTTTTTATGTGTATGTGTGTGAGTACACTTGTGTCATGCAGTGCCCATGGAAGTCAGAAGAGGGAGTTTCAGATCCCCTGGAACTTGAATTACAGAGAGTTGTTAGCCACCATGAGGGTACTGGGAATCACACCCAGGTCAGGTCTTCTGCAAGAGCAGCCAGTGCTAGTAACTGCTGAGCCATCTCCAACCCCCTTAAATCCCTATGTTATCAAAGGTAAGATTTATATTGATTTTTCTTTCTCCCCTTGGTCAAATCCAGCATGACACTCTGACTGGTTAGAGACCTACAAAAGGAACAGTGAAGTACCATTTTCTTTCCCAGTGCTGACAGCCTGGTTGAAGAGAATTGTGTCATTACAGGGTTCTGTGTCATTTGAGGATGTAGCTGTGGACTTCACATGGGATGAGTGGCAATTTCTGGATACTGAGCAGTGGACCCTCTACAGGGATGTGATGCTGGAGAACTACATCAGCCTGCTCTTCTTGGGTGGGTTACCTCTTCTGCAGTCCTAGGACAAATCACATTCTTGGTTGATGAATATAGGAAATACTTCTAACTTTTAACAATGACTCTGTATTAACCATATTCATTGACACATGGTAAGAGCACATGTCTGTGTGAGCAGTGGTTTTGCAGTACACCTCTGTGTAATGATCAGGTGATGGTAACTGGTAAGTCTATCAGCTCAGGCAGTACTTGTTTGTATTGGGAGCATTTCAGATGTGATACTAATATGGAAATATTCAGTTGCTTGCTGTCAACCATATATTCACTACTGTTCTATGATCCTATGAAGTTCCTCCTCACTTCTGTATGCATCTCACTAGACACTACCTATCTCTCCTCCATCCCTTTTTCCCCTGTACCTTTGCCATAGTTTAATCACTACTGTTTTCTTCTCTGGTTGTGTGAGGTCAACTATTAGCTTTCAAGCAGGATCAGAACATGCAGGATGTTTCTTTCTATGCATGACATACATCACTTACTCTATTATTTACTTTCTTTCCTTGTCATTTTATACCCTGATAGAAAGTGGCTTAAGTTCCAGAGGAATAGAGTTCATCATGGTGTAGAAGGGACTACATTAGGAGCAAGAGGCCAGCCTGGCAGTCAGGAAGCAGAGAGATCACGTGTCATCATAGAAAGCCAGATAGCAAACAGAGAGCAGCCAGGATATAAGCTGTCAAAGCCCAACCTCCTTTTCTACTTTCTCTAGCAAGGCTACACCTCCTAAAGTTTCATTAACCTTCCCAAATAGTGCCACCAACTGGTGACCTACTGTTGAGATGTGTTTGGCATGGGGGACATTTCTTATTCAAACCACTACATAACTGTCTTTGATTTTCTTGGACACACATAGAAGAAACGTGTTCATAGGTATGCAGGGAGTAGATAGCCCAGAGACAGGTTCCTTCAATTCTGGTTGGTGAATTGCTGAGTTTAGGGGGGATCATAGATGCTGGTGCCAGCCGGCCAAGATGGACAGTACCTGAAAGGGGGAGTGAGGATTGAAAGAAAAAATAAGAGACAGAAAAGATGCTTGGGAGGGCTGACAGTAGTGCCTGCAGCCCGGGTTTATTTCACCTCTGCCTTTTATACAGAAGAACTCAATTAGTTTCAACAGTTGTTTTTCCCCACCTGAATCTGAGGGTCAAGGAGCGGTCAAATACTTCAAAGGCTTCTTTGATCTTTTTGTTTACCACTATTGCCTCCAGGTGAGGTATTGTGAGGCTCTCCATATAAACACATTCCTCCTGAATAGGCAGATTAGGTACTGGTATGCATAACACAAACTCAGTAAACAAGGCTGCCACAGCTCAAAGTACATAATAGACTACCAGCTCCCAACACATAGAGTAGAAAGATGGCTCTCACAGAGTTCTATCAGCCAAAAATTCCAGCCTTGTCATTTTTACTGACTTCTTCCACATTTGGATCGAGAACAGGCAGCCCTGGATGGAATTTTAGTTTGGTGTGTGATAATCCTATGAAGGATTTGATTTTAACAGCCCCATTCCCATCATTATCACCTTTGATATCTGCTATTTCTCAGTCACTGTTGGCCAGTGTTGGCTGCTCAGATAGAACCCAAGGAAGCAGCCGCACTACAACTGCTGCAGCTGCACAGTGCACTGCAGATCTGTCCATGTCACTGTGACAGAGTTTTCTCTGATTTTAATTGTTAGGGTCCGTGACTCAGTGGGTCTCTTCAAGAGAACAAATGCACGAGTATGGAGATGCAAAAATCAAGCAGAGTTTTATTAAGCCAGCTAGCTGGGGTCGACCATCCTTCCAAGACACGCAGGTCTGGTTGGAGCAGTCGACCCTGAAGGAACTTCAAGCAGGGATTATATAGGCTCCCACAGCACTTGCACAAAAGTCTGTGCTTTTCACTTAACCAATAGTTTCAAACCATCAATAACTTCAAAACCCCACCACCAGTAATTTTAAAACAATGCTGCAACTCCCTTTAGGTGTCCCAGTCGGGGAGGGTGGTATGTGTCTGGCGCAGCCCTTCCCTGTTATCTTGTGCAGGCAGGCATGCCTACGTGACTCGTCACAGGTCATGCTCAGGGGCTGCAGCTCTTGCCTCTATCTCCTGGTGCCTGTGTCTTTTCCTGAATTGAGTTAATCAGTTACAACCAGTAAATTCAAGCAGTAAATTCAAACAAGCAGTCAATTCAAACAAGCAGTAAATTCCTCTTTTTCCCAACATAACAAGTAGCATTTGTTTATAACTGCCACATATGTTTACCATATATGTTCCCCTATTCTTCTGTTAATGGCCACTTGCCTTTTATGTCATGTATATGAGTGTTTTCCCTGTTTATTACTTTTGGTTGTTGTGATCAAATACTGTGACCAAAAGTAACTTACAGATGAATGTATTTATTTTTGTTTAAAATTTAAGACGTTGAAGAGTTGAACCTGGTAGGGGGCACAACAGGAAGTAGCAGACAGGGCAGCAGGAGAAGCAAGCTTAGGAAGGCAAAGTTAAGGGAGGTTGTAAACTCTCAGAACCCATCCCCTCAGCCCCTGGGATGCAAGCCTCCAAATCATAATCATTCTAAATATTCTACAACCTCACAAAACTGTGCCATCTACAGTGTTCACATTTGTGAGCCTACAGGTCATTGTTTTGTTCCTTTTTTTCTTTTTAAATTTTATGTGTATGGATGTTTTGCCTGTGTGTATGTAAGCATAGCATGTCTGTCATGCCTGCAGAGGCTAGAAGAGGGTGTTGGATCCCCTGGAAATGGAGTTAGGGAAGGCTATTACCCACCATGTAGCTGCTGGGGTTCGAATCCGAAGCCTCCGGAAGAATAGCTTTTTTGTTTTATTTTGTTTTTGTTTTTTGTTTTTTGTTTTTGTTTTTGTTTTTTGGTCTTTTTGAGACAGGGTCTCCCTGTAGCCCCAGCTGTCCTGGAACTCATTATGTAGACCAGGCTGGCCTTGAACTCACAGAGATCCACCTGCCTCTGCTTCCTGAGTGCTGGGATTAAAGGTGTGCACCACCACGACAGGCTAGAATAGCAAGTATTCTTAACCACTGAGCCATTTCTCTAGTCCTGGGAACATTTCTTTTCTAAAGCAGGACAGCCTAGGTCAGTTTGGAATGGTCTGCATAGCACGTTCCAGGCCCTCTGGGGCTACATGGTAAGACCCTGTCTCAAAAGAAGAAAAAGTGCTTAGAATAACACCTAGACTTCACTCACTTCTACAGTGAATCAAAATTATTTGTTACCAAGTGCCTGATCTGGCCTCCGCCTGGTGTAGGGACTGAGACCTCAGCAGACCACCTGAGAGTGCCTGGATCTGGTCTCTGCATGGTGTTGAGCTTCCCTAAAGCTTCTCCAAATCAGACCATACCTAGGCTGGGATTACATGAGGCTCCTCTCATGTACCCAGGGGTAAACCTCTCTGCCCTATACAGTAGGGTAGGGCTGAGACCTTAGTACACAGTCTCAGAGTGCCTCGTCTGGCCTCTGCCCTGTGTAGTGCCAGATTGTGGCAGACCAATGTGACTTTACCTGTGGGTTTTCCTGTCTTTAGTAATCTAACATAATAAAGCACACAGGGATAATGAGGAGTCTGAAAATCGAGAGACCTGTAGGAACAGACCTCAGCAGTCAGTCCATTGTGCCGCTAACCACATAGAGATGGAAGAAGTTTAACCAGGCTGAGAGTCCCAAACTTGGGACTCCCCTCCCAAAGTATGCTCTGAGAACCTGCTATTAGGGGTCCAAACATTAGAAGGAAGCCTGAGTGTACCTGATTGGAGCCTGACTTGGGCCTCTTTGGGAGCTACTGAGTAGCTGAGCTGAAGCCATCAGTTCCCTCCAAAATAAAATCTGAGAGAACCTGAAACCAAGACCAACCAGCTTTACATACCCAATAAGAAAACAACCAAGGCACACCAATGATACAAACAGAAGCAAACTTCAACTCAACAAAAGAAGGCCTGAGTTTCAAACGAGAATCGCAAACAACAAAAGAAATCCACATGCCAAAATCACAACAGAAAATAATAAAATAATATTGAAAACCAAGCTCCACCAGTCCTGTGGAAGAGTTCTACAAGGAGAACCCCCTAGAGATAACCCAGGCCTCAGAATTTAAAAGAACAATCATAAATTTAAAAGAACAGTCATAAACATGATCAAGGAATTTGCCGAATTTAAAGAACACACAAACAAATCAATGAACTCGAAGATGGGAATAAACTTCTGACTGAATTCACAAAAGAGAAATTGAAGAAAACTCAGGCTGAAGTGAAAACAATCAATAAGCCAATTTGAAACAACAGGAGAAAGCCTCACTTCTAGAATGAATGAAATGGAAAACAAAATATCAACACTGGAGGGTAAAGTTTAAGAATTGGACTGCTCAAGCAAAGACTATAAAAAATTTTTAAAAACACAAGAATGGACTATGCAGGATATGGGACATCTTAAAAAGACCAAATCTACATGTCCTAGGCATAGAGGAAGGAGAATTATTTCAGGTTAATGGTATTGACCAGATCTTAAACAGTATTGTAGAAGAGAATTTCCCAAAATTAAGGAAAGACGTCCCCACACAAATAAAGAAGCACAGAACACCAAATAGACAGGACCAGAAAAGAAACTCCCCACACCATATCATACTAAAAACACTAAATGTACAGAATAAAAAATACTGAAAGTTGCAAAAGAACAACAACAACTCACATATAAAGGAAAACCCATCAGAATTACAGCTGGCTTTTCAGTGAAAATTATGAAAGCCAGAAGAGGCTGGACTAGGGTATTTACAGTTCTAAATTACCATAGGTGCCAACTGACATTACTTTACCCAGCAAAAATGTCTATCATAGCTGAAGGGGAAAGAAAAATCTTCCACAACACAAATAGGCTAAAAGAATACACATCTACAAAAGAATGCTTAAAGCAGTACAAAGAAGGAAGAAAGAAACAACTATACCCCAGGAGCAACAGAAAGAAACTAAATGAAGATATAATTATGGAAACAAAATTAGAGATTGCAAACAGTAATCAAAACGATGTCAACCAATACACATCTTTCAATAATAACTTTAAATATCAATTGTCTGAACTCCTCAGTCAAAAGACATAGGCTAGTTGAATGGATTAAGAAATCCATCCTTTTGTTGACTGCAAGAAACCCATCTCACCTTCAAGGACAGGCACTACCTTAAGGGGAAAGGATGGAAAAGAATATTCCAAGCAAATGGCACTAAGAAACAAGCAAGGGTTGCAATTCTAATATCTGACAAAATAGATGTCAAACTAAAACTAATCAGAAGAGATAAAGAGGGTTGCTTCATTCTGACCAAAGGAGCAATTAACCCAGAATATATTACAGTCCTTAACATATATGCACCAAACTCTGGTGCACCCAAATTCATAAGAACAACACTACAGGACTTTTAAGACACAGATTAACCCCAACTCAGTAAAAGTAGGGGACTTAAATACCTCACTCTCCGTTAGATAGGTCAACTGGACAAAGAATAAATAGAGAGATGTCTAAATTAAATGATGCCATACATCAAATGGACCTAACAGACATCTTTCAAATATTCCACCCAAGACCAAAGAATATACTTTCTATTCAGCACTCCATGGAAATTTCTCAGATATTGACCACATAGTGGGACACAAAACAAGCCTCAACAAATACAAAAAAAAATTGAAATAATTCCATGCAGTCTATCAGACCACAATGAAATAAAGCTTAAAAATCAATGCTAGAAGAAGCCCTAGTCACTACATGAACTCGTGTAGATTAAACAATACACTCCTGAATGATGAATGGGTTGAAGGAGAAATTAAAAAAGAAATAAAAGTATTCTTGGGATTAAACAAAATGAACAATACAATGGAACCTCTGGAACTCTTTAAAAGTAGTCCTAAGAGGGAAGTTTATACCTCTTAAGTGCCTACATTAAAAAAAATCAGAAAAAGCACAAATAAGTGGCTTAACATGCAACTTAAGACTCTGGAAAAGGCAAGAACAAATCAAACCCAAATCCAGCAGAAGAGAAGAAATAACAAAACTCAGAGCAGAAATTAATGAAATAGAAACAAAGAAAACAATACAAAGAATCAATCTAAGAGCTGGTTCTTTGAAAGCTAAACAAGATAGACAGACCCTTAGCCCAGTTAAAAGAAAGAGCAAATCCAAATCAACAAAATCAGAGATGAAAGGGGAAATATCACAACAAATACCCCTTTATAAGGGAATACTTTAAAGACCTATGCTCTATTAAATTTGAAAACCTAAAAGAAATGGATGGATATCTAAAATCAAGAGAACCACCAATGTTAAACCAACAGTTTAAACAGACCCATAACATATAAGGAAATCAAAACAGTAATATAAAACTACCTGACTAAAAAAAGCCCCAGCCCAGATGGATTTACAGTTGTTCAAAACGACAGAAACAGAGTGAGAACTTCCAAATTTCTTCTATGAAACCAGCATCACTCTAATACCAAAACCAAGTAGACACAAAACCAAAAAAGAAAACTATAGGCCCATTTCCTTAATGAACATAGATGCAAAAATTTTCAACAAAATATTTGCAAACCGCATACAGATGTACATCCAAAAGTTCATTTGCCTTGATCAAGAAGGCTTTATTCCAGGGATGTAGGGATGGTTCAATATATGCAAGTCAATAAACATCATCAATCATATAAATGGACTCAAAGACAAAAACTACATCATCTCAGTAGATGCAGAAAAGACTTTTGACAAAATTCAGCATGCATTCATGATAAAAGTTCAAAAGGGAATTGGACTGGAGGGAACATTTCCTCAACATCATTAAAGCTGTATACAGCAAACCCACAGCCAACATCATTCTAAATGGAAAAAAAAAACTGGAAGCATTCCCATTAAAATCAGGAACCAGAAAAGGATGTCCATTATCTCCACTCCTTTTCAACATAGTGTTTGAAACTCTTGCTAGAGCAATAAGACAGGATAAGGAAATTAGAAGAGTGCTAATTTGAAAAGAAGAGGTCAAATTATCCCTTTTTGCAGATGATATGATACTATACCTAAGAGATCCCAAAAATACCACCAGAAAACTCCTAGAACTAATCACCACTTTCAGTAAAGTGACAGGTTACCAAATTAGCCTTTCTATATACCAATAACAAGCAATCAGAGAAAGAGAACAGGGAAACCCTCCCATTCACAATAACCTAAGTGAACCAAAGTAATGATTACAGAAATGCCCAACTTAGTGAATGAATGAATTACTTGGATTTCTTACATAAGTATGGTTTAGGAGCATGGACCACTCAAAAGCAACTACATAATTGAAAAATCCACGTAACATGGATGAGGACTCATGAAAGCTGCAACCCTGAGCTGTCTGCATGGTGTGCATACTAGCACACTTGTAGGGGAATCTTCTTTTTTCCTGTGACTGATCAGAGTCTCCTCCCCAACCAGTTTACTCCTTTTATATATAAACTCCAGTAAGTGCCTGGTGAATGTTGTAAGTTTGAGCTTTCCCATAAACATGAAGTTTGCTACTTACATGCTGTTGGCATCAACACTCCTTCATAAAGGAATGTTTCAATTCAGTGGAAGTCAGTAGGGATCAGGGTTATTGCATCTGTAGTTTGGTTGCTGTTTCCATGTGTAGCTTTGAAGTCATTGTGATACTGGTGTGTTCCTTTAATGGGTATTCTTTTAGATGGGGCATCAGTCTTTCTTCTACAGGTCTTTAGAATCCTGTTTTTAAAAGAGCTTTGTGAGTTGGAATGTAGCATGACCCAGAATCATTTGTTTGGGAAATATATTAGGATTCCTGTAATCACCTTCGATCTACATCTGTGTTTCACCTGTGCTGTAAAATTCTTTCATTGAATATGTTGTTGTCTTCTATTTTTTTAACCCTTTTGAGGAAAATTTTTGGGGTTTTTTGTTTTATTTTCATGTAAAATGTTCTGTTGCTCTTTAAAAGGGTTCAGGCATTGGTTTTAAATCAGGCTGCACACCTTTCAGTCTGACATCTCTCTCACCATGTCAAAACTGGCTTCAGCTAGCTATATTACATTAAATCCAAAAGAAAAATTGTTTTAATTTTGAAAAAAAAATGTCCAGTTCTGAGAATAATTAATATTAGTCTTATTTAAGACAAAATGAGAGCTGTTTCATGTTGGTTTATACGTTCTCCTCGCACAACCAGGAAGTGTGATTCTCCTAACTCATGCAGGTGCTGATACTGATGATCAAAGCAGCTAAACACCCTCACACATGAGCACATGCATGCACCAAAATTCAGAGCCTGTCAAATGGAAAAGGTTTTTGTTGGTTCTAATATAATCAGTCTGTACTTAAGAGGGTAAAATGCTTTCATCTTGTGTCTACATTAATGGGATCTACTGTCATGTTTTTCTGTTTTTGTTTTTTTTTAATGTGTATGAATGCATTGCCTGCATGTATGTGAGTGCATCTGTGTCGTGCAATGCCACAGAAGTCAGAAGAGGGCTTTGATTCCCCTGGAACTAGAGTTAAGGACAGTTCATCGCTGCCATGTGGGTGCTTGGAATTGAACCCGGGTCCTCCACAAGAGCAGTCAGTGCTCTTCACCGCGGAGCCATCTCTCCAGCCCCCTACTGTCATGTTCTAAAAAAGAAAATTGGATAGTACCATCATTTTTTACTTTAAAATTCTAGAAACAATGTCAAAAGGCATCATTTCTTATTTTCTGGAATGAGGGAGGAAAGACTCTGCAGATTTGTCTTTAGTTAAAAATCAAAACAACTCCATGAATAGGAAATAAGCGATTCACATAGCCAAAGTCTGAGGTATCATCAGAGTGAGACAGTGTCCCAGTCCATTCCTACTGGCTTAGCTATTACTAACAAATCAGGAAGCTTATGACTCTGCATAGCAAATTCCAGTGGGACAAGATGATGCCAGGCCTGTGCTCAAGGCCTTGTTATTAAGTATATAATATTTAGGTGAAGAGAACCAGAGCCCCTGGTGATGCCCCTCCACCTGCTTTGTCAATGCAGCCTGGTCATAACTGCCTTCCACAGAAAGGAGATAAACAGCTTTTCTAGATCAACACACTGAGCCCAGCAGAGAATTTACAAAATGGAATAAGTGGGCTGGAGAGATGACTCAGAGGTTACAAACACTGACCATTCTTGCAAAAGACCTGGGTTCAAATCCTAGCATCCACATGGCAGCTAACAACTGTCCGTAACTCCAGTTCCAGGAGATCTGACAGCCTCTTTTGTCCTCCGTGGGCATTACATGGCATGGGTGCACTTACCTACATGCAGGCAATACATGCATACACATAAAATAAAAATAATAAATATATTTTTTTAATGTGATAGGCAACATAGTCCCTTTTGTTACTCATTGGGTTGCTTGATGTCTCCCTTCTACCCTGTTATACCCTGTGGACACAGAAAATTTTTGCTTTTTTAACTGATGGTTTCTGAGTACTAAAAGGTATATTCTTCCTTAATCCACCTGGATTCATTTAATACAGCCAATTTCTAGGCTCAGAATATATTTTCTCAACCCTATTTAATACTTATGTTTCATCTTTTTATTTTATTTTATTTTAGTCTTTTTTGTGACAGGATTTGGCCTGGAATGAGCTATGTAGACCAGACTGGCCTTGAATTGACAAGAGATCTATCTGCCTGCCTCTGCCTCCAGAGTGCTGCAATTAAAGTGTGCCACCACACCTGGGTTTATCTTTTCCTTTAAATTAATTAAGGACTTCTATAAAATTTATCTGAGTCTTTATGAAAATTTTAATGTGTGTGAGTGTTATGCCTGCATGTATGTAAGTACACCTATGCCATGCAATGCTCGCAGAAGCCAGAAGAGGGTATTCAATCCCTGGAAATGGTGTTATGGATAGTTATTAGCCGCCATAAGGGAGCTGGGAATCTACCCCGGGTGTTCGCAAGAGCAGCAAATTCTCTGAACTACTGAGCTATCTCTCCAGCCCAGTCTGGGACTTTTTTATGATCAATCACTCTTTCAAGTTTCCTAAGTAGCCTGTGTTTATGTATCATGAAGTCTTATGCAACTCAAAGGTAATGTTCTAATGCGTGAAGCATGTGTCTTGTCAACCTTCCCTAATCAGATTTCATGATTCAAACTAAATCCCAGTTCCTGATTTAGAGGTGTTATCTTTCACTATGGACTTGATTAAGCACTCTTGTGTAATTTGTATTTTATTTCTAACTTCCAGGCTACTGCATGAACAAACCTGAGTTGACATTCAAGTTGGAACATGAATTTGGCCCTTGGACTGTGGCAGAAGTCTCCAAGCAGAGTCTCCCAGGTCAGTGAATCCATCCTGAGCAAGGAAGGTCAGCAAGAAGCCAAGTCATGTTGATGTCTTCCCACCAATATTTATTCAACCCCAGTTCATGTCAGAGCTGATATGGTGAATTAGACACATGATTTTGCAGTTCCCAGAGGTTTAGCCATGTCACCTCATCTCCTTGAGGTTTTTTGCTGAATTAACTTTTATTTGCCAAAAATTCAAACTCTGGGTAGATCTGAGACATTTTCTTTTTGGCTTTTTCAGGTAGGGTCTTTTGTAACCCTGCTGGTCTCATACTTGCCTTAGAGTTGAGGGTGGCCCTGAACTCATAAATATCCTTCCTAGCCATCCATCCTACTTTCGGTGACTAAAGGCATGTTCCTCTACACCCAGTGTTTACTCATTTACAGTGATTTCATCTGGGACAGTAGCTTTAGGAAACAAATTGATTTTGTTTATCAACCTACCATACTGTGCAGCATCCCTAAACCTTACCCATAAAAACAGGGAATAATAAAAATCCCAGGAAGTTGTGGACATAACTGGCAGGGATTCTGTTTTCAAATGGCTACTAGACAGAATGGAAACCCACAGGGTGTGGAATCAGAAAATTCAGAGCTTGGGAGCCTGAAGTATAGAGGCCTTATTTTTTGCACCCTCTGGAATGAAGAATGAGCCCTCTTGCTTGTGAATCAGTGCAGAATGGGAAGACCAAGTCCTGCGTGAGCAGATTATTTTTTCTCCAGAACTTTCTTCTATTTCTGTGTAGTTAGCTGCACAATGGACTGACTGCACTGAGTTCCATTCCTACTGGTCTCTCGATTTTCACAGACTCGTCATTATCCCTGTGTGTTTTACTATGTTAGATTACTAAAGACAGCAAAACCCACAGGTAAAGTCACATTGGTCTGCCACAGTCTGGCACTTAGGACTCCCACCTCCTTTTCACAGTTTTCAGAATTAGAGGACAGCTAAAATGTTTTTTCAAGCATTTTATGTCTGTGTTTTTATTCCTTTTTGTAAAAAAAAAATTATATTTATTTTATATATAGGAGTGTATCGCATATGTGTGGGTGTGTGTGTGTGTGTGTGTGTGTGTGTGTGTGTGTGTGCAGAAATGATATGTTAGATGATATCCTTTGAGGCTATTTGTGGAAGCCGGTGGACACCTTTATGGAGTTGATTATCTTCTGCCTTTTTGTGGATTGTGAAAATCGTACTTAGATCACCAAGCTTGTGCTTTTCCCACCAATTCTCTTGTCTCCTCCTCTCTTGTTGCTTTCTTTTAATTAATTTATGGAGCATTTCATGATGAAACACACATGTATGTGAACCCTTTCTCTATCCTTTTAGAAGAGAGAATATTAAGAATGCCATGACCTTAAATATAACTAACTGAAGAAAATTTTTCAGTTTTGCATGTGAAAAATATGTTGAGTGACATTCTCTATTTATTTAATAAATTAATTATAAATATAGATTTTTATAATTTATAAATTCCACAAGGGGGAAATAGGAAGAAATGATGATGTAAAAACTTATCAGCTGAGCCAGGCATGGTGGTGCAGGCCTTTAATCCCAGCACTTGGGAGGCAGAGGCAGGTGGATCTTTGTGAGTTCAAGGCCAGCCTGATCTACATAGTGAGTTCCAGAACAGCTGGAGCTACAGGGAGACCCTGTCTCAAAAAGACCAAAAAAAAAAAAAAAGACAAAAAAACCACAAACAACTTATCAGCTGTGAGTTGGGCATGGTGGCACAGGCCTTTAATCCTAGCACTCAGGAGGCTGTGAGTTCAAGGACAGCCTGGTTTACATAGCAAGTTCAGGCCAGCTGGGTCTACCGGGAGACCCTGTCTCAAAAAGAAAAGAAACAGCTGAGATAATTCATCTCCACATGTTTCAGCAGCAGAAGATAAGGCAATGAAGGGGCATGATTTAGCTCTGCTTTAAATACTGGTGCCATCTGTTATATTTAGTCATGAAACACTAAAATGTATGCACTTATCATAAGGCAACATCATTTTCCAATTTATGATAAATAGTAAACACACTTTTATATTTGTATTCCTAAAAGAAGATTTAAGGGTGATTCATGGGATATTACAAATTGATATTTGTAATATCAATATAGGTGTTCACAAATTTACCACCAAAATGCAAGCTACCTTGAAAAATGACAGGAGACATTTGTGGCAAGTTGGAATGACCAAGGGCAAAATATCAAGTAAAGAGATTGTTGATGTTACATCAAGAGTGAGCTCTCAGTATACTTCAAGTCCAAGCTCAAAGAATAGAATCTTCTAGAATGGTTCCCCTAGACCTTTACTGAAGGCTGGAGAGATAAAATGGGTTAGCCAGGAAAGTGTTTGGCTTACAGCAGTGAAAACATGAGTTTGGATCCAACACTTTTGTGTTTAGTGCTAACCATTTTAGCATGCACTTTTACTCCACCAATGTGGGAGATGGAGATAACAGGATCTCTGATGAGGCATTCTATCCTAAGGGACAAGACTCAGGTTCAGTGAGACATGGAGACTTATGAAGAACATTGTACCTCAGCAATAACAGGAAGTATTTGTCAGGAAAAGCCCCATAGCTCTGACACAAACAGCCAGTTATTGTATCTCCTGACAGATCTGATAGAATAATAGATAATCCAACAGAGAGAATCCTGTAAAGGTACATGATATGTGAACACATCATATCTGGAGTTACACCACAGCAGAGATCATTTGTTTGATATATGTAAGAAAGGTTCCAGTAATAAATTGGCTTTCACTCAATGTCAAAGGCTTCATAGAGTGGAGATCCTCTATGAGAGTAAAGAATGCAGATACATGTCCTTCAAGTCAGAAATCACTGCATGTCAGAGACATTTTACAGTTGTGAAGTCCTATTAATGTAAACTGTGGGAATACATTCTTCCTCAAGAGTCATCTCATTGTACATCGAAGAACTCTTACAGGAGAGAAGCCCTATGAATGTAAACAGGGTGGAAAAGCATACAAGTCTCACCTCATCATGTATCAAGGAATTTCTATAGGTAATAAGCTCTTTGAATGTGATCAGTGTGGAAGAATCTTCACCATGAAGTCTTACCTCAGCATGCATCAAAGAACACATAAACGTGAGAAGCCCTATGAATGTAAACAGTGTGGAAAAGCCTTCTGCCACAAGTCTTCTCTCTGGAAGCATCAAAGAACTCATACAGGTGTGAAGCCCTATGAATGTGAGCTGTGTGGAAAAACTTTCTCCTGCAAAGCTAACCTCACTGTCCATGAAAGAACTCATACAGGTGAGAAGCCCTATGAATGTGAGCAGTGTGGAAAGGCTTTTTCCTACAAGTCTTACCTTGGTAGGCATCAAAGAACTCATACAGGTGAGAAGCCCTATGCATGTAAACAGTGTGGAAGAACGTTCTGCAAAAAGTCTTCTCTCTGGAAGCATCAAAAAACTCATACAGGTATGAAGCTGTTTGAATGTGAACTGTGTGGAAAAGCTTTCTCCAGGAAGTCTAATCTCACCCTGCATCAAAGAATTCATACAGATGAGAAGCCATGTGAATGTAAACAGTGTGGAAAAGCCTTCTGCAAAAAGTCTTATCTCAGGAAGCATCAAAGAATTCATACAGGTGTGAAATCCTATGAATGTGAGCTGTGTGGAAAAACTTTCTCTTGGAAGTTAAGCCTCACTGTTCATCAAAGAACTCATACAGGGGAGAAGCCCTATGAATGTCAACAGTGTGGAAAGGCTTTTTCCTGCAAGTCTCACTTCACTGTGCATCAACGAACTCATACAGGTGAGAAGCCATATGAATGTCAAAAGTGTGGAAAAGCCTTCTCCACAAAGTTTTGCCTCACTGAGCATCAAAGAACTCATACAGGGGAGAAGCCCTATGAATGAACAATGTGGAAAAGCCTTCTCCCATAGGTCTACTCACAGAATTCATCAAAGAATTCATACAGGTGAGATTCCCTATAAATGTAAACATGTGGAAATGCCTTTTCCAGCAATTATAAACTCACTGTGTGCCAAAGAGCTCAAACAGTGCAGAAGCTATACGAATGTGAACAGTATGGAATAGCCTTTTGTCAAATTTCTGCTCTGATGCTGCATCACAGAACTCATGCAGGAGAAGAGCCTTATCAATGTAGAGAATGTGGCAAACCTCCTTTCAGGTCATTGCTCACTGTACATAAGAGAATTTATACTGATGGGAAGTCCACATGGAGGAAAGCCTTCAATATCAGGTATGAGTTCAGTGTGCATCTAAAAATTCACACAGTTGAGAAGCCATATGAAAACATATGGAAAAGTCTCCTACACAATGTCTCTTCTGGTTGCATCACAGAAATCATACATATGAGTGCTTTTTCTTTTTTTTTTTTTCTTTTTTTTTTGATATTGGGCTTTTTTTAAAATAACTGTAGCCCCAGCTGTCCTGGAACTCACTATATAGACCAGGCTGGCCTCAAACTCACAGAGATCTGCCTGCCTCTGACTCCCAAGTGCT
>NW_008329675.1:165904-177628 GCF_000622305.1 Nannospalax galili
TAAATTTATACATCATTTTAGAACAATAGCTGGTTGTCTCCCTTAGTTACAGGTGGGCACTACAGTATCGGAGATCAAGATTTGAAGTCTTACATCTGAGCAGCACTTTCTGGTTAGGAAGAACAAAATCAATGAGAAATAAGTGTTTAAATAACTTTTTATATGGACTTAAGCCTAATGTCTGGGAAGTGTAATCCCTTGAACTCATAAAGAAATATACTGATGACTTTACTCTTTGGTTATATTTTCCTTTTGGGTGTTTAAGACCATACAGTTGGCCCAAATAAATCAATTTATTTTTACACTTAAGGTCATTTGAGGATCTGTTACTCAGGGGTCACATGTGTTTGGGAGGAGCCCCTGGCTCCTTTCTTTTACCAGGTCCATCTATGTGGCGATAAGTCAAAGGTCCTGTTCAACCATGTCTGACTTCACTTGGAAGCATGAAGGAGATGTTTCCTCTGAGTTGACCCTCCTCTTTTTAGACTGGACAGTAGTTCAAGTCCATCTCCTGGGGTCTCCATGTCTTCCCTGAAGAAGAGGACAGGTGACTCACCACATTTACAGGACATTTTGAGAGATGTTCCATAGTCCCCTGGAACTTGATTGACCTTGGAGGGCAAGGGACAAAAATTGTCGTCAAACTATGGCTGTTAAACATCCAATAAGATTAGTTCCACCAGTCTGGTACTTTTAATTATCATCTGCTATGTAGATAAGGCTTGGGTAAAAAAACAAATATTCAGGACTGGAGAGATGGCTCAGCGGTTAAGAGCACTGACTGCTCTTGCAGAGGACCTGGGTTCTATTCCCAGCACCCACGTGGTGGCTACGAACCATCCTTAACTCCAGTTCCAGGGGAATCTAAGCCCTCTTCTGACCTCCGCGTCATTGCACGACATGGGTGCACTAACATACATGCAGGCAGTGCACTCGCACACATAAAATAAAAATGATTAAATGTTTAAAAAAAATTTTAAAAACAAAAACCAAATATTCTCAGATAAACCTTGACTAGATATATGCTTTGTTCCTTAAACTAGTTGACTAAACTATGACATAGAAATTTTAAGATTATGTGTATATTATTTTTGTTTCCTCCTCTATATATCATAACAAACCTAAACAGACCTTCATCATTTGCTTAGGCTTTCTCATTTTTTTCTATTTTGGAAAATATCTCCATTTCCCATACCTTTTAGTATCTTTTACATTCTCATTTTCTTTTTTAAAAAATAATTATGAGACATAATAGCATTAACAAATTTTCCATCTGTTGTGAGACTTCTTTTCCTGGGGATGCTAAGCAATGCTTATTCCCTTTTAAGGTTCTAGTGTCAAGCCAATGTTTGATTAAAGTTTTGCTGTGGAACCAATGGGTTTATTAAGCTTACTTACCAGATAACTGAGGGGTTGCTGAGGTTTATGTATGACCTGAGGGTATGCACACTGGAAAGCTTTAACCCAGCATGGGTCATGCCTTCTCTTCCTAGCCTTCCCCAGATTGTACCCTTTAGCCCTTCCCAAATCCAGGAGGCCATGTGTGATTAGGGTCAAATTACATACAGTTGGCTGGGAAGAGTGACTGGATACTCTGGTGAGGGTCCAATAATCCTGCTTGTCTCTCCTTTAATAAATGAGCACAACTGTCAACAACCCAGTTGTGACAGTGTTTAGCGATCAGGCTCAGCTGAAGTTGTGATGATGATAGTTATTTTGTGCAGAAGAGACTGCTGTATAGCATCATCTTTTTTTTTTAGCATCATCTTATTAAAAGGACCAGCACATGGAGGCAGGATCCGGAGGCTCTCAGGCAGTCCCCTGCATTCTCAGGCCCTCTGCCTGACGGAGGCCAGAGGGAGGCCAGAACTCGGCACTCTGGCAGTCTGTTGAGAACACAGCCTCTACACCAGTGGAGGTCTGAACCCACCCTCTCAGGCTGTCTGCTAGGATCTCAGCCTTCTGAGATGCTTTTTCAATGTACAGAACATGGGAACTTTTTCCCCCACAGTTTTGGCCTCAGTGAACATCACGGTGCCTGACAAGCTATCTGAATATATGGAATGTAGCAAAACTTTCTTTCTCAGAGAAGTCTTAACAACATGAGATAACACATGCAATTGATAATCCCTAGGTGGTAAAGGATGTGGAAAACAATTCTGTAATTCTAAATTCAGTATCCAGTAGAAAACACACACTTGAACTGGGGTTCTGGATATCCAGATATGTGTAATTAGAATTTGGGTAGTTGTTGAGAATGATATTGGAGACACTGGGAGCCAGAGACAGGGGAATGCAGTGAATTCAAAGAGGGTCCAGGACACACATTTGTACCATTTTCAAAGGGAGACAGGTGGGTACAAGGCTAAAGTCCTCGCCCCCAGTCCTTTATCTCTGCCCTCTTGCTAATTCCATTGCTGCCTCTATCCTCCACCTGACTGAGGATCTCCATTTCCACTGATGACAACCTTCCTACACCTCTATACCCCATGAGGTCCTCAGTGGAACTGCCACTATCAGCCAGTATTTGCCATGGCCATCCACACACACAAGGACAGAAACCATAAGACAGTTCCTTACACATGGAATAAAGAGGATGAGCTTAGACTCACACCACATGGGCACTTAACTCTAGAATACCCAATTTAGAATTCTGCCTCTAAGACTGCCTGTGTGACACTGATGAAGTCCCTTCCCCATCTCTGAGCCTCAGTTTTGTCATTTGTAAAATGGGTGACTAGGAGTATGTACAAATTAGGGCAATTTTTTTAACAAATAATAATTTATTGTAATGAGTTTGCAAATAAAAACAGCTGTACTGAGGTAGATACTCGAACAAACACTTGCCCAGTCCAAACTATACATCTGAGTGAACTGTATTTAAAATGGCTGTTTTGAAACCAAGATTTCCTTAGGCTTTTACATTTTCACTATCATTTACATTGGTTTGAACTTACACACCACAAAAAAGAAAAAATTATAACATAGTTGAATCCTGCAGGGACAAGGGACAGGGGAGCCAATAGCTTATTTTCAAAACTGTTAGATCCTGTTTCACTTCGATGGCCAGAACATACTCAACCAGTAGCTGACACAGCCTTCCCCACTGAGGAGAGCAGGAAGTTAAGTTTTGGTTCTGCACTGCCAACCAAGTAAGAACAAGAGATGATTAACGGACTCTAGAATCCTGAAATATAAAGCTATTCTCAAAAAAGACAATTAAATCCTATCCTCCAAGAACCATTTAAGCCCAGCTGCATTCCTACGTAGAGGGCATTCTTCTATACACATAGAATGGTATTGTTCCAATCTGACTACCAAACCAAGGTCCACCCAACCTCAGAGACCTGCTTTCCTCAGGACCCAAACTATTTATTAATAGGTCCTCATATGAAATTCAAGGACAAAAGGCATAATGGATAGTCTGTGGTGGATGCAATCAAGTTAAAAATTTTGAGTCTCCTGCGGGCTGTGTTGCTGCACACCTTTAGTCCCAGTACTCAAGAGGCAGATGCATGTGGATCTCTGTGAGATTGAGACTAGCCTGGTCTACATAATAAGTTCCAGGCCAGCTGGGGCTACAGGGAGACCGTGTCTCAAAAAAAAAAAAAAAGAGTCTCCAAAAGCCAGAGGCAGATGGATACCATGAGATTAAGGCCATCCTGGTCTACATAGTGAGTTCCAGATCTGCTGGTACAATATGGAGCACCTCTCTCAAAAAAAATAAATCAACTATTAGAAAGATAGCTCAGTGATTAAGAGCACTAGCTGTTCTTGCAGAGGACCCAGGTTTGATTCCCAGAATTGCAGTTGTAGCTAACTACTATCTGTTACCAGTTCCAGGGGGATCCAACTCCCACTTCTGACCTCCATGAGCATTGCATGACACAGGTGCACTTGCACATATGCAGGCAGTACAGTCATACACATAAAATAAAAATAAATGAATAAAGAGAACAACAAAGTATGACTATGGATGACTAGTAAGTAACTGGTTCACCCAGACATGTGAGTTATATGCCATAAACTAGGCCATTAAAAACTTAAGAAGCCAGGCATGGTGTCGCACACCTTTAATCCCAGCACTTGGGAGGCAGAGGCAGGCAGATCTCTGTGAGTTCAAGGCCAGCCTGGTCTACATAGTGAGTTCCAGGACAGCTGGGGCTACAGGGAGACCCTGTCTCAAAAAAGACCAAAAAAGAAAAAAAGAACTTAAAAAGAAATCAGGCCAGGCATGGTGGTGTACACCTTTTAATCCCAGCAGAGGCAGGCGGATCTTAGTTCAAGGCCAAGGCCAGCATGGTCTACATAGTACTAGGACACCTGAGCCTACAGGAAGACCCTGCCTAAAAAAAAGAAAAAAAAACTTAAAAATAAATCAAGGGACATTATTTAATGATTCAAGGCATGCATTTGGTGTATTTCATACTTCTGGAAAAGTCTGGACAGGAGGCCTGCAGAGGGGCAAGTGATAGTAAGGGAACAGATTTGATTCATAAGAAACTACTTACCCAGGTTTTGGACGCTTGTCTTAAAAACATGAAAGCCTGAACAGAGACCACACCTGAGCACTTCTTTTATAAAACAGAAGTATCACATATCTGAATGTGTACAAAAATATATTGAATCATAGACACAGGCTCATGGCTGGACAGCAGACATAAGACAACATGAAACTATTAGGAAGAAATCAAGAAACTCTCAGAACACAGCATGGTTACATTGCATCCTAGTGTTTCCTTAGTAGAAATAGTTAATTCCCAAAGACAGAGTGTAAACATTGAAAGTGGATTGATTTGACCTGTTTCTTCAGTTGTCTGAAGTTCTAAGTATAGGAGAGAGAGCTCACCTGCTGGAAGCCTGAGCTGTGCAGAAAGGTCCTCAGCAGAGAGGAGGCGAAGAGGAAACACGGGAAAGGCTAGTGATGAAGATCTGGATAGGAACATAAGGATCGTGGGGCAGAGCCAGTGAAGGCCTGGTGTAGGGATCTCGAAGACTTTTCCTAAATGACAAGATGCCGGGCGCTCCAACAGGTACGGCACAGGGAGAGAGGCCAGGACCAGCCTGGGTTCCTCTCTTGGGGGCTGAGCGGGATTGTGAGTGTTGGCGACTCAAAAACCACACCAAGTCAGGAGTCCTGTCGAGGCAGGAACTCACTTTATTGCATCAGGCATCAACCTATATAGTTTAAGCAAAAGGGGTGTGAAAAGTGGGGTGGGTATAGGAATGTGTCATCTGGAACAAAAACTGTGGGCCACTGAGAATTTATATGCCAGTTGTTACTTGGCAGAGGCAATCTTAGATAGGGCTCTGCTGAGTCACCTCCACGAGGAAGTGACCAGCCAGAGACAGGTCGCTAAACTTTAGTCAGGCTCAGGAAGCCATATTAGGCCTCATTATTCTTTATGCCACAAATATGAGGGCCCCAGAGGCCCAATATATTCCCCCTTTTGTTTTTGTTGTGAGGGCCTAGAAACATAATCCCTGTCTTACGTTGTCTCACCTGTGGAGATCTTACCCGTCACTGGATATTATGAATCTCACCTGCCAAGGTGCCTCTCCGTGTCCTGTCTTAGGTTGCCTCTCCTCAGGTGCTGAAGTTGCCCGTCCTCGGGTAACCATGGTTACTCTCATGGCCCCTGTCTTAGGTTCATCAGTCTGGGAGGGTCTTACCCATCATTGGCTACATGGAGGGCAGGGGAAGGGCTATCATATGAGGATGGCCAATCATAGGATTCTGGCTCCTGACTAGCGAGCCTGTGATAATGAACCTCGACTTGATGTAGTTTGATTGCCTCTATTCTTTGATGGACAAACCCCATAAACTTATTGAATATGCAGGGTCCGAAAGTAAGAACAAGAAGAAGTGTAAGGAGGGGGCCATGTAGAGGGAGGAGGTAGGGTAAAAAGCCATGTAAACTGGTCCAGAGGGGGGTTTCTTGAAACTCTCGCCTCCTTTTTTCTAAATCTTCTTGGAGTTTTTTAATTTTATCTTGGACGATCCCGGATCTATTGGCATAAAAGCAGCACTTTTCCTGTAAGAACAAACAGATGTCTCCCTTTTCAGCTGTTAGTAAGTCTAGTCCCCTTCTGTTTTGCAACACCACCCCAGCCAAAAAATCTAATTGTTTTTGGAGATCGAGAATGGTACCAGAGAGAAGCTGAACATCATTAATTGTAGGGAGAGTTTTTTGTGTAGGTGGGTGGTCAGTCCTAGCCCTGTGACCTCAGTGGTCACACCTGCGGCTATTCCCAAGCCTGCCAGGCGGGGGATCATATGAATTGCCCTCTTTTTCTTACCTCCCATACAATCAAAGGAGGGGATTGGGAGGGGCTCATCTCCCGGGATGATGTCTATGTCAGGAGTTAAGATAGCAAGGGCACAGAGGCCTGTCCAGTTAACCAGCAGGAAGCTATGGGCCCACCCTGCTCCACATACCAAGACCATACCCTGAGGGGGGCAGAAATTAGGATCAGTGGGTATGGAGACTTTTGAGCTACAGGATGTGGGGGGAATACCTCCTACATCGATTCTGGAAACATTTGGTTGGGGCACAGCCCACACGCAGGAACCTGGCAATATTGGCAAGGGCTGGACCTGAATGGGAGGGGCTAAGGTACAATTATATAACAAAGCAAGGTCTTCGGTATCAGAGGAATTTTATCTTGGACGATCCCGGATCTATTGGCATAAAAGCAGCACTTTTCCTGTAAGAACAAACAGATGTCTCCCTTTTCAGCTGTTAGTAAGTCTAGTCCCCTTCTGTTTTGCAACACCACCCCAGCCAAAAAATCTAATTGTTTTTGGAGATCGAGAATGGTACCAGAGAGAAGCTGAACATCATTAATTGTAGGGAGAGTTTTTTGTGTAGGTGGGTGGTCAGTCCTAGCCCTGTGACCTCAGTGGTCACACCTGCGGCTATTCCCAAGCCTGCCAGGCGGGGGATCATATGAATTGCCCTCTTTTTCTTACCTCCCATACAATCAAAGGAGGGGATTGGGAGGGGCTCATCTCCCGGGATGATGTCTATGTCAGGAGTTAAGATAGCAAGGGCACAGAGGCCTGTCCAGTTAACCAGCAGGAAGCTATGGGCCCACCCTGCTCCACATACCAAGACCATACCCTGAGGGGGGCAGAAATTAGGATCAGTGGGTATGGAGACTTTTGAGCTACAGGATGTGGGGGGAATACCTCCTACATCGATTCTGGAAACATTTGGTTGGGGCACAGCCCACACGCAGGAACCTGGCAATATTGGCAAGGGCTGGACCTGAATGGGAGGGGCTAAGGTACAATTATATAACAAAGCAAGGTCTTCGGTATCAGAGGAATTAACAAGTATGGCAATGGGTCGTGGGGGGGCAGCGCACAGGCAAAGCCAGCAATCCTTGGCTAAGTTGGGAGCAGTTTTATTTAATAATGAAAAAGCTCTAACAGGTTTTTCGTTTGGGGGTCGAGGTTAAGGTCTCCCCTGCTTTCTGGGACCACTAAAGGATGATAATTAAGCTCAGGATATTGGGCCTTGATTCTCTGTTCTATTTCTTTATGGACCCGCAATTCTTGGGCTTTGTCCTGGACCCCACCACCATCAGAATATCCAATAGGTGCTTCCATGTACCAGGACACCGTTTGTCCAATTTTATTGGTAGGATGCAATATTTCCCCCCAGTGATAGGGCCTGGAGTCCTATCCACCCTGGTTCCTGTCCAATAAGTTTTATTATTGGAAGAATTAACACATTGTTGGGCTGACTGGTAGCAGACAGTATGCATAGTTTGGTAAAAGGAGGAACAGGGACAGTGGCCCGGTTTGCCATTAACAATGGGAATAATTTTGGGCTTACGGATACAGACCCAACTCTGATACCTGGAGAATGGGCCATGTTGATTGATTTCCATTATAAGCAGGGCCATGCGATCTCCACAGTCCGATGTTTGAAGCACCATCCCACCTTGGCACTCACAGGGCTTTCCATATCGGGCCTTGAGTCGTCTTCCTGCCACGTTGGGGTCTCCAAATCCTTGGTCACTGCGTGGCACGAAGGTTGGGAATGCTGAGAACAACAGTGTCCACATCCTTTATTGTCCCTGGGGAAGAAGCAGAGGAACCATCCTTAGGGGTGGAACACTCCCTGGAAGGGTTATCATCATGGTTCCCTTGTTGGGGTAAATACTTAATATCTCTTGCCAGCACCCAGAGGGGCCTTTTCTCACTTTGGGGAAATACACATCCAAATCCTCTTCCCACTGTGAGAAGTGGGTCTGGTCCCCTCCACGCTCCAGTGAGTGGGTCTCTCCATTTGACCAAAATGGAGCTGTAGCTGGTAGATGAGGACCAATGTTTTTGGAAGGGAGACAAATACTTGTCTTCTTTGGAAGAATTTAGAATATTTAGGGTAAATAAGGCCTTTTTTAGTTGATCATGTGAGGGAAGGGACTCCCCCTTTTGTTTTTGTAACTGAGTCTTAAGGGTTTGGTTGAATCTCTCAACAATGGCTTGTCCCTGAGGGTTATAAGGAATAACCGTGGATTGTGAAATCTTCCATGTTTGAAAGAACTCTGAGAAAGGCTTGCTTACAAAGCATGGGCCATTATCCATTTTAATTTGATCAGGCAGTCCGAGGGTGGCGAAACATTGGAACATGTGACTGATTGTATGTTTGGCCTTTTTCCGAGTGTGTGCTGTCACCCAGCAGGCACACAAGAAGGAATCAACTGATAGGAAGATATATTTGAGTTTTCCAAATGGGGCATAGTAAGTGACATCAATTTGCCAGAGGTTGTTAGGCCAAAGGCCTCTGGGGTTGGTACCTGAATTTTGAAGAGGGGGACCGGAAGGAAAGGTATGGGGGGTGCTCTCTCTGGGCGCTCGGGGTCCCTGCGTGCACTCTCGGGATGGCAGGGTGGATCCGCAGGTGTGCGCGCGCTCTCCCGCCGTGCGTCTGGAGGAGAGCTGGTCTGGTCCCGTTGGCTTCTCTGTGTCTCTATGGGCCTCAGGCGTGGTGTGTGTGGATATCTCAGGGTCACTCTGGGCCCCTGGATCTCAGGGCCCCTGCCACACCTGGCTAGTCGCGGGCGGGTCTGGCTACAGGCGTCTCTGGCCATGGCTGCGGATGCCCCGCAGGCTTTTCCCAGCAGCTCGAGTCCCGAGTCTCTGGTGTTGACAGCTTCCTCTGCTACTGAAGCATTGTTCAGCCGAAATCCCATCTCTATTTCACCCATGTACTATTCCTCAGGATGCGAGGTTCCTGGCCACAGAACCATGCAGGGAAGAGTATGGAGATGGTGAAAGCTAAGATGTCCACAGGTCAGTAATGAGGGAGTGCACCTGCCGGAGAGATTGGGCCGCCGGTAGTGACACAAGACTCAGACTCGGCTCAGTCTGTGCTACAGCTTTATTGTCTGCAACCCAATTCTCTGCAGCCCAATTCTCTGCAGCCCAAATCTCTGCAGCCCAATTCTCTAAGACATTTATACCATGGGGGTAGTGGTAAAAGCTTTGGCTGTTAGATGCTTTGTGAGGCATTGTATTTACATATAAAAGTGGGTTTCTGCCAGACTGCTGTCTGCTAGGAAAAATTACAGGAAGGCATGATACCTGTTAGAGCCAAAGGCCATGTTTATGTTATAGCATTCTCAAAAGGAGAGACAGGAAAGATGCCAGGAAGACACCCTGCTTATGAAAGGAGCCCGCAGCACATGATCCCAAGCTGCATGAGCTGTCTGGTCGTGAAGGGACTTCAACTTTGCATAACAGAGGCTCCCAACATCTCCCTCTCTTTGATTTAAATATGAAGAAGTGTCATGCCAGCCCTAAGGGTCAACTTATTTCATCTCGGGGGAATCCAAAGTTTAATAACTGACCACGACCTGTTTCCTGTAGTGAGTTTTAGCAAATGGCAGTAACTGTCAGCAGAGAAATCTTAAAAAACAGTGAGCAAGCACAATACACAGCATTATCAGAGGGCAACAAGGGATAGGAGCCAAGGGATTGCTAAGCCAAATAGATTACAAAGTTTTGAGAGTGTTAACATTGGTTTCAACAATATCTGATTCAATTACAAAGAAACAGTACTTTTCCCAATATTACATAGTCCCCATGTCCAACAGTTATCAATCCCAATGTTCTTTTATTGTGAAGTATAGTTCTGGTGAGAAAGTTCATTTGTTGTTGGAGAAACTTCAGGCTGTCAGTCACTGATGTCACGGCTTGTTGTAGTCTGTCGCCATAGCAACGCCTCCAGCATAGAGTGTAAGTTCGGTTTCTGCCAGCCGGGGGGAGGAAGATCTTCTTTCTGCTAGTAGCTGTATAGGAGAAAAAGCTTCTCACACCTGAAATGTAATAGTTAGCCAGGTGTTTGAATCCACTTAGATGAAAGTCAGTGAAATCTTTTTCTGTTCCTGGGTAGAGAAGGGTGGTAGCTGGTACTGCTGTCAGAAAAAATCTATTACTGGATGCACAAAAGAAACAGTTAGGCATTGGGGTAGGTGGGAAGAAAGTTAAACTTGTTTCAGGACACAGTATCTGGTCCTTTGTCTTTCCTGTAAAATGACATTGTAAATTAGCACAGACTTGGCTGCAGATGTAAGCTGTTGAGAGACATGAAAGTTAGCTGAAGGGTACCTAGAAAACACATCTGAGTTATTACTTTAATGTTCCACCGATTGTCCCATGGATCTGATTCTTTCCCTGAAAAATAAAATCTCTAGACCATGGTATTAGGAAGAGTGGGGGCTGTCTGAAGAATTGCTGCTAAGCAGGGTAAAGACAGCCATGAGAATGACAAAAAAGGGAGCTCCAGGGGGATATCTGTGGCGTGCAGTTTCCACTAGGTCATGGATCTCTCTCCACGTGATCCGGTGTGGCTTTGGGTGACGTCTCTGCATCTTTCTTTTCTTTGTCTCTGTCAGGGTCATTCGAGCCATCTTCTTCGTGTGTGGGGAGATATCTGACATTTCTAGCTGGAACCCAGATAGGTTTTGGTTGGTCCTGTGGAAAAACACAAGCAAATCCTCTCCCTGTTGTTAACAATGGATATGGCCCTTTCCAGAGTCCATCAAAGGGGTCACTGCATTTAACCATGATGGGTGGTACTGGGTGTGTTTGAGCCCAGTGTCGGGTGATGAGAGGAGCATCTGTCCCTCTATATACATTAAGTACATTAAGGGTAAACAAGGCTAATGTTAATTGAATATTGGGAGAATATGTTGTTTTAGCCTGTCTTTTTAATTGGTCCTTTAAGGTTTTGTGGGACCTTTCCACAATGGCTTGTCCCTGTGGATTATAAGGGATGCCAGTGTGATGGGTGATTTTCCACGCTTCACAAAAATTTTTAAATGATGAGCTGGTAAATACTGGGCCATTGTATGTCTTTAGTTGTGCACGGAGGCCCATAATGGCAAAGGATGAAAGAATATGATTTATCAGCTTTTCTGAACTTTCACCAGTCTGAGCAGTAGCCCAGAGGAAGTGAGAGTAGGTGTTTATAGTTACAAATACATATTTCTGTCTGCCGAATTGGGGGACATGAGTTACATCAATTTGCCAGAGGGCATTAGATTTTAGTCCTCTAGGATTGGTGCCCATTTGCTGCATAGCAGGGGTATGTATTATTGATGCACAAGAAGAGCAGGTTCTAACAATGCACTTAAGTTGCTTGAGGGGAATGTGGGGAAACCTGAGATGAAGCCCTTGTAAATTAATATGAGTGGCATGGTGGAGGT
>NW_008329675.1:177852-178671 GCF_000622305.1 Nannospalax galili
ATCAGAATAAAGGTTGAAGGGCTTATTGGTTTTATCAAGAGCCATATAGATAGCAAAAAGCTCTTTAAACTGTGGGGATTTATCAGATAATGGTTGGAAATGTATTAAAGGTGGATCATCAGGAGAGTCATATATGACTAATGCAGCTCCTTTCTTTCCTTTTTACCTCCATCTGTAAAGGCTGTAATAGTCTCTTTTATTGGTTTATTGCAAAAGAGTCCAGGCGGTAGCCAGCGAAATGTTTGAATAACTGAAATTCATTTATCTTTGGGCTAGTGATTATCAATTTGTCCTGGGAAACCTATTAAGCTAATTACAAAGGAGGAGTGATGCTTTAAGAGCCATTGTACATCTGATAATGAGAAGGGGATAATGAGAATATCCGCTTCTTTTCGTATGATTTGCATGACCCTATTTCTCCCTTGTCGAACCATGAAAGCAAGGGTGTCCACTTCTGTAAGGAAGTGAGGAGCGCCACCTACTGGCGTGTGAAGCCATTCTAGTACTCCATGTGGCTGATAAATTGCTCCTACCATGGTCGGGGAGGAATTAAATATTAAGAGTTTGACAGGTAGCTTGGGATCATATCTGGCTAGTGATGCCTTTTGAAAGTGGCTATTAATTACTTGGAGAGCTCTTTTTGCATCTGGGTTTAGATACCATCTGGAGGCTGGGTTTTTGTCTCCCTTTAAGAGATCAAAGAGTGGCTGTAATTGACTTGTGGGGATGGAAAGCCATGGCCTTAGCCAATTAATATTACCTGAAAAGCTTTGAAGTGAGTTAAGTGTGAGTGGATGGGGGACTTCTAGGACAGGTTTG
>NW_008329675.1:179673-189820 GCF_000622305.1 Nannospalax galili
GCTTCCCTATTTTTAGCAGGGCTGAGGGCTGCCCCTGAGGAAGTTTAAAGGTGGCAAAGGATTACCATCCTTATCATTTTTAGATCTCCAATCTTTTTTCCAGTGAAAGCCTCTTTTACAGCGAGGGCAGAGGGTTTTAGGGGGTCTAGTAGCAGCTGAGTTATTTTGAGGGCAATTTTTTATCCAGTGTCCAGTTTCTCCACATTTAAAGCATTTTGAGTTGGACTGAGTTGCAACTGCAAGGGCTTGGGCAAGGGAGGAAGCCTGGTACGTGGCAGTTCCTATATCTTGAGTAGCCACAATCCACTTGTCATAATGCTCATTCTTTAGTCCCGGGCATCTTTGTCTGTGTTCAGGGGTCATTCCCTCCCAGACAAGGCTGTTTAAAAGCATTGCTTTCACTGCAGGATCTGTTATTTTTCTATCTAAGCTGGCCTGCACTCTTAGTATAAAGTCTGGAAGAGCCTCAGTTGGCTTCTGCTTTAGAAAGGTTAATGCAGAAGTCTCTCCAGGCCTGTGGGACAATGGTGTTAAGCGGTCCCAGGCCTGCAGGGCACATAAGCGAACCTGGTCTATACAACCAGCTGGAATTGCAGCTTGCTGAATTCCTGTAAAACCACTTTATGATTTCATCTTACCTCAGTCAGACTGGTCAAGATCAAAAGAACAAGTGATACCAAATGTTGGAGAGGATGTGGGGAAAGGGGAACACTCATCCACTGCTGGTGGGGCTGCAAACTGGTTCAACCCCTATGGAAAGCAGCATGGAGAACTCTTAAAAAACTACATATGAACTCACCATTTGACCCAGTTATACCACTCCTTGGCATATACCCAAAGAACTCATCCTATTGCAGAGACACTTGTACATCCATGTTTGTTGCTGCTCTTTTCACAATAGCTCCTTAAGTTCAGCAGCTGGAAGTGGGTACCGGGCTAGAGGGCGCTGTCTAGTTATTTGTAAATTAACAGGAAAAGCCTCTATTGGTGGATTTTGGGGGTCCTGAGACCTCTGAGGCTGGAAATTTTGAGGCTGGCAGCTTTCACTGTCTCTAAGGTTACACAGCTGCTCTGTAACTGTGAGGCATGTCTCCACAGGAGGCAGTCGAGGTGGAGGGGGAGAAGGTTTTACCTGAGAATTTTGGAAGCTTTTGAAATTTGGGCATTAGTATCTGGGCTTGTTGAATCATCAAGAGAAGGGTGAGGATCAATTTTACTGATGGGTGGATTTTGTTTGGCTTGGTCAGATTTTATTTTTGAAGTTGTTGAATCTGCTACTGGGCTGTTTTTAGGGTCTTTTTATCATCTAAAACCTCTCTTTTATTATTCTCTGGTGCCTGTAAACTTTCCTCAATTTTAGGTGGATTTTTTAAGCACTGTTGGATGGTTGCCATTATTGGGAAAAAGGAAAGGGGAAAATCATGTTTTTCTTGGGCTTCTTTCTTATATGCCAAATGTGAAAGAAAGCTCCACACCTCTGGATCAGATATGTCTGCGGATATGATCCAGGGTGCAAATTGGTACACCTCATTCCAAAATTTTAAGCTTTCCTCTTTTGCAATCTTAAGCCCTCTGGATTTGAGTAGAGTTTTAAGGGAATGGATCTGACGTTTTCTCTGTCTTGATACTGAGTTTCGAGGTTCCTGGCCACAGAACCACGCAGGGAAGAGTATGGAGATGGTGAAAGCTAAGATGTCCACGGGTCGGTAATGAGGGAGTGCGCCCCCCGGAGAGATTGGGCCGCCGGTAGTGAGACACAAGACTCAGGCTTGGCTCAGCCTGTGTTTACTGCTTTATTAAGTGTCTCTGCTCCAGCTCCTGCTGATCCAGCTCTCTGTGATCCAATCTCTGGGACCCAATCTCTGGGACCCAATCTCCGACTATTAAGAGAAGACTAGGATATTTATACCATGGGGGTAGTGGTAAAAGCTTTTAGATACTTTGTGAGACATTCTATTTACAAGGAAGGCATGGTACCTGTTAGAGCCAAAGGCCATGTTTATGTTATAGCATTCGTGGCGGACACTTCAAAAGGAGAGACAGGAAAGATGCCAGGAAGACACCCCGCTATGAAAGGAGCCCGCAGCACATAAAACCCGAGCTGCATGAGCTGTCCAGTGTGAAGGGGCTTCGACTTTGCATAACAGAGGCTCCCAACAGAAAGGTTGGTAGGATCAACAGGTGTGTACAATTTTCTTTAGGTCTTTGATTGCCACGTGGGGGTATTTATGTCTAAGCCCTCTCCAATTGACATGGGTCAATTGATGAAATTGGGTTGCCTCAGCGACTATGTGACACTGATGTGAAGAGGCCAGTTGATCAGCTATTTTATTTTCCTTTGACAAAAGCCCCGGTAAATTTTGGTGGCCTCTAAGATGTTGGATGAATATTGGATTTGTCCTGAGTTTGAGTACGGGTCTGAATCATTAGAAGAGATATGGGGTTGGAGTCTAATCTAATATGGGCTTCCACTAAGTTGGGCAATAGATTAACCACATACAGGCTGTCTGAAAACAGGTTGAAGGGCTCTGATATGGAGTCCAACGCCATGACAACAGCAAAGAGTTCTTTAAATTGTGGCAACCCCTCAACCTGGCGGGAGACTACTGATTTAATGGGTACGGGAGTTTGTCCCTGTTTTAGGGGAGGATAGATGACCAAAGAGGCTCCCAGACACCCTCTGTCAGTAAACACAGTTAAGAATTCAGGGTTGGGTTGAGAAAGAAAAGTCTAGGGGGCCCCCACTCCAACCTCGAGAAGGAGCTCATACTTATAAGGGCCATAGTGGCAGTCAATTTTGCCAAAAAGTCCCTCCAGAGCCAGCACGATTCTCTCATTGTTTCTTTGAAGCCATGTAAAATCTGTCAACCTATAGGGAGTGATAATGGAATGGGGCTCAATACCAAACAGCCGGACTGCTGTGTCCCTACCCTTGATAATGCAGTCAGCAATTTGGTTGACCATGGAGTAAACTCGAGGGGTTCCACCCACGGATAGATGAATCCATTGTATGGGCTCGCCCTCTTGTGCCAAGAGAGCGGTGCACAGTGTACTTCCAATGAAAAGATAAAGAGACATGGGGGCATTAGGATCAAATCTCTTTAGGGTGGCCTCATTTATGGACTGTTGGACTTTAGCCAGAATTTGCTGGTAAAATTACTTTGGAGGCCAAGTCAAGGCCTCGTAAGAGATTAAATAATGGAACCAACTCCTCAGTTGTGATGGGTATCCAGGGTCTCAGCCAATTAATTTCTCCTAGTAATTTTTGAAGTTGGGATAAACTATAGGTGTCTTGAATGGAAAGCTGAGGTTTTATGGGAGAAACAGTGTCCATAGATGAGGTGGTGCCTAGTATCTTGAAAGGAGGGACACTTTGAATTTTATTGGGGGCTACCTTAAAGTTATTTTCCTGAAGAATAGCAAGACAGAGGTTAGCTCGTGGAAGTCAGAGGGTTTAGGGCTTCCCAGAAGTATATCATCCATATAGATATAGAATAAAACATCCGGCCACCCCATCAGTGAAGCGAAAATGTGGGCCAGGTAATATTGGCAGATGGGGGGACTATTGGCCATACCCTGAGGGAGGACAGTCCATTCAGATCTTAAATCTGGCCCATGAATATTGGTTGAGGGTATGGAAAATGCAAATTTTTCTGTATCATTGGGGTGGAGGGGAATAGAGAAAAGGCAATCCTTAATATCAATAATAGTTAAGTGATATGTCTTGGGGATTGCCAGAATCCAGGGGAGCCCCCTCTGGAGGGTCCCTAAAGGCATCATTCTCTCATTAATTTTTCTAAGATTTTGTAAAAGTCTCCAGGAGCCACTGGCCTTTTTAATGATAAATACAGGAGAATTCCAGGGGCTTGTTGATGGCCTTACATGCCCCAGATCTAATTGCTGCTTGACCAGCTGATAAAGATGTTGAAGCTTATGTGAGGGGAGAGGCCACTGCTCAACCCATACGGGGTCCCCAGGCATCTACTGAATTTGGATGACTGAGGGGCGAGCAGTGTCCCTTAGGATTGGGGGTAATCCCGAGGATAATTTTGCCTGAGATGTTCAAAATAGGGATCATCTCTATAATTGGGGTGACTAATCTGCCTCTCCCTGAAATGTTGTTGATATTCCTCGGTGTCTAAGAGGTCATTATAGAAGGCCTTATGGTACGTAGTGATGAAGGCCTCAGCCTCGCCCAAAATGTCCTGACCTAGAAGGTTGGCAGTTAAACCAGAGACCACGAGAGGGCGCACCTCTCCACAACATCCATTGGGAGCAAGCCAGGGCAGCCAGGTGGCCATTTCCCATGATGTTGATTGTCCGCCTATGCCCAGTAAGGACAGGCCAGACACCAACTGCCAGGAATGTGGGACTTCTTCCTTTCTAATCACTGTGCGGTCTGCACCAGTATTAATGAGAAATTTGAAGGTCTTATTTCCTATGGTTAAGGCCATCTTTGGTCTCAAGCCAGGGACTAATGGGACTGTCCAATGAGTCTGAACTGGCTCGCTCCCCTTATTTAACAGGGCTGGGGTCAGCCCCAAGGGGAGTTTAAAGGCTCACCCTTAAGGTTAAATTTGGATCTGCAATCGTGCACCCAATGAAAACCCTTTTTACATCTGGGGCAGGGTGTGTGTGGGCCTCCCCCTCCTCCAGAAGGATCTGGGGGGTCTTTTGGCCTGGTTAGGGCACTCTTTGCTGGAAGTGGCCTTCCTTGACACACCCAAAACATGTCCTCTTACCGGACACTTTAGTCTGTTGTAAGGCATTGATAATGGTCTGAAGCTCCTCCTGGCGGCTAGCCTGGAGGGCGGCCACCATTGTCCTTGACTGATAAGATGCGGTTCCAATGTCCCGGGCAGCCACTATCCACTTATCCATAGCCTGGTGTCGCAACCCAGCACAAGCTATTTTGTGATCAGATGTCATGCCATCCCAAATCAGCGATCAGACAAACCAGTCTCACAATTCCCCTGGGGGTAACTTTCTCTGTAAACTCTTTTGAACTCTATCTATAAAGGTGGGGAGGTCATCTGAGGCCTTTGAGTAATCCCAGATATGGGAGACTCAGTAGGACCTTCGTCTAGTTTTCCCCAAGCAGTAAGTCCTATGGCTCGGACCTGATCCTGATAGGGAGGAGGAATGGCTGCCTGTTGGACTCCAGTAGCAAACTGGTCAGCCGTGCCAGAGAGCATGCCAAAAGTAATAGGTATGGGGGGCTGGGCCATTTGATTTTCTTCCCCACGAATGCGACATTCCTCATTGAAGTAGGCCAGCCACTTAAGGAGCATTGGACCCGGGAGCACTGCTTTAGCCAACTCTTTCCAGTCCCATGGCACACACGCCTGATGGATGTGTCCCTCAAGAATAGTTTCTGCCCACGGAGAATTGGGACCATCTTCAACAATGGCCTTTTTTAGCTCTTTAAGATCCTGAGCCTGCCATGGGTACCAAGCGGCAGGTCTGTTACCTCCCGGATTGACATTAACAGGGAAAAGGTGAGTGGTCCCCTCCTCGACCGAGCCATCTCCATTGTACGGGGGTGGAATAGAGGGAGCCCAGAATGGATTAGTTTGTATTTGTGAGGGGAGAGAGCCTTTGCAGGGCCAAGGGGCACTCCTGCAGGGGTCTAGAGAGGGATATAGAGATTCAGGTCGATCCGGGGAATCTGTGACCCAAGGGCCTGGGATCTGGCTTGGAATCCATCTGTGCCTCAGGGACTGAGTCAGCAGCCTTGGCCGGGCCTGGAGTCAGGGCCTCCACCACTTTTGTTCTCAGAGGGTGTGGGGGAAAGCAGCCCTTTAAGGCAGATACCATGGGGAATGCTCCCAGAGGGGGAATCTCCCCTTTCTCTGTCTGAGCCCGTCTGATTAACTTTTCAACTTGGTCCCAAGTAGCCCAGTCAAAGAGATTGCTCTCAGGGAGCCAGGTTGTGATCTTCAGCAGGCATCCCCACGCTTGGAGAGCTTGGTTATCTGAGAGGTCCAGGCCTCTGCTTTTGAGCAGGACCCTGAGGGAACCTAAGGAGGGGTCAGGCTTAGAGTTGGACTTTCCCATAATTTATGGGAGTACACTCACCCGCAGACCGATTGGCCCATCAGCGAACTTCGTGATAGGCAGCTCCTCACACGGGGCACCAATCTGTCGGGTGCTCCAACAGATACGGCACAGGGAGAGAGGCCAGGACCAGCCTGGGTTCCTCTCTTGGGGGCTGAGCGGGATGGTGAGTGTCGGTGACTCAAAAACCACACCGAGTCAGGAGTCTTGTCGAGGCAGGAACTCACTTTATTGCATCAGGCATCAACTTATATAGTTTAAGCAAAAGGGGTGTGGAAAAGGAGGTGGGTATAGGAATGTGTCATTTAGAACGAAGACTGTGGGCCACTGGGAATTTATATGCCAGTTGTTACTGGGCAGAGGCAATCTTAGGGCTCTGCTGAGTCACCCCCATGAGGAAGTGACCAGCCAGAGACAGGTCGCTAAACTTTTGTCAGGCTCAGGAAGCCATATTAGGCCTCATTATTCTTTATGCCACAAATATGAGGGCCCCAGAGGCCCAAAAACAAGACATGAGATACAATTGTTCAGAACCGTTGCAGCTTAATGTGGCCTGAATTGGCCACTGTTCTTGTTCCAGGAGTGGGAAGGGAGCCCCATTTCCTTGTAAAGAAAGGTAAATTGTTCCTTTAAGAGATTCCAAGGATTGTATTACACCAATTATTCAGAATCCTTCCCAAGGGAGCATCAGAGGGAATAGGGAGCATTAGACCCATGATGGGTCTTTTCAGAAAGATATTACAATGAGAGTGTCTGGTTTTTACTGGATTTCTGTGTCTGTTGGGATCCAGTCTCACTGAGCTGGCTTGACCAAGGCATACTCTAAGCTGGGGGCATCCACAAGAATAGAGCTCTCTAGATTCAAGAAGGTGAAGCCCAGTTGAACCCTGTAGCCAAATGGTTCCAGTTGCTCAGGCAGGAAGAACCATGAAGGGGTACTCATTAACTGAAATTGGCCACAAGTTAGCTGGGAGGGAAAGGGGAGCTTATTCCCACATGTTGGCTAACAGCTGTCCATAACTACAGTTCCCGGGGATCCAAAGCCTTTTGACCCTTCTAGACAACACACGACAGTTACATACATGCAGTAGATACACATAAAGGTAATACAATGTTGGAGAAATGTACCCCTGAATGCAATGGCCATGGGAGGCCAGAAGATGGTGTCACAACTCCCAGAATTGGAGTTACAGGCCTTTGTTAGCTACCATGTGAATGCTGGGAATTCAACATGGGTCCTCTTCATGAGCAGGTAGGTCTTTGTGTGTGTGTGTGTGTGTATGTGTGTGTGTGTGTGTGTGTGTGTGTGTGTGTGTTTGTTTGAGACAGGGTCTCCCTGTAGCCCCAGCTGGCCTCTGGAACTCACTATGTAGCCCACAGTGGGTTTGAACTCATGGTGGGTTTGAGCTTCCTGCCTCAGTCTCCCACCCAATTTATGTGCATTTTTTTCAAACGAATTTCCCCTGGTTCTTGCTGCTTTGCAGCATGGTAGTGTCTCTCTGAGGGCACACTGTATTCACATGCACCTGGGCCTAGGGGACAAATGTAAGACCTCTGTCACCACAAAAATGGTTACTTAAGTCACTTTTGAATGTCTGGGAGCCAGTTAGACAGTGTGAACAAATGGACTGGGGTATAGCACAGCGGCCGAGCACTTGCTTAGCAACTGGCCTAGAACTCACTATGTAGACCAGGCTGACCTTGAACTCACAGAGATCTGCCTGCCTTTGCCTCCTAAGTGCTGGGATTAAAGGTGTGGGCCACCTTGTCTGGCCATGAGCAGGTAGGTCTCAAGAACACCTATATATAGCTTTTTAAATTCTTTTTTTAGTAGAGGTTTCCCTATGTAATTCAGGCGTGCCTGGAACTCAGTGTGTAGTCCAAGAAGGCCTCATACTCTTAGTGTTCCACCTACATCAACCTCTTGAGATCTGGGAGTGTTGGCATGTACTGACATGCCCAGTTATACTTGTCTTAACCTTCATCCTAGCTTTCAGGCCTCATCACCATCTTAAGCACACAGATGAGACCACATGGGTCCATTTACTGTAGGCCAAGCTTGAACCAGGAATTGGCTTAATCCTTCCTAACACTGTGAGGAAAATTCAACTAAATTCCTATCTGAGTCTGCAGCCCTGGGTCACATGATGAAGGAGGAGATGGGGTTTTTTATTGTTGATTTTGGTTTTGGTTTTATCTTTTTGAAATGGGCTCTCCCTGTAGTGCCAAGTGGCCTGGAACTCCCTATGTAGACCAGGGTGGCTTCAAACTCACAGAGAGCCACCAGACTCTACCCCCCACATGCTGGGATTGCAGGTGTGTGCCACCAATCTCAGCTAGGAGGAGAAGGTTTTAACTTGGGTCTTTCTGACTCCAGCATCCTGTTGCCATCAACTGACCTGGTGGGTGGCCAGGCTGCATCTCTAATTCTCAACCCCTCCTACCTGGGAAGGAAAGATATGGAGAGGAAACTGAGACATGTAGGATGAAATCGCGTGAACAGGAATCTGCAGATAAACAGAGTGAAAAAGTATTAAACCAGTTGTAAACTCAAATTCACTGCCGGAAGGCGCGTGTGGCATCCTGTTCCCTCCTCCCACTGTCCTTACAACAATCTTACAGCAAGAATTCTCAAAAACCACCATTTGAAAAATCCTATGGAGTTCATTGGACTTACTGAGTTTGGGGTGCTGGTTTACTTACAGAAGAGTGGACCCCCCCTACCCCATTCATGGCTGTGCTGGAAAGTCCACACCCAAACATAAATCCTGTGGCTTCCTGACAGCCACACAAATGGCAAGAGACCTACCTGGTGGTTTTCTCGGCTTTCCTGCCCTCTCATGTAGCTATGGTCAACTTATTGGGTGAGGGAGTAAAGCGCTCCCCCTGCTTGACTCCTTCCACAGAGCACGGGAAGGAGGTGAGACTATAGCTTGCTGCCATAGTGACCAGAGGAACTTCCAGGTACCACCAGGGAATCAAAACATCCAGCAGAAGTTGACCATGGAATCCTTGAGTCAGTGAGCTGGAGTTGCCAACAGACTCCTGGGCAGAAGAGTGCCTCCTTGGGTGAGTCTTCCAAATGAACGAAAAGTAACAGCAGAAAGGCAACATTGTGAAGTCAGGGGCTCGTAACATCTAACAGAAACCAACTGGGGAAGTTGAGGCCTAAAGCCTGAATATATACATCTCAGGAAGGGGCTCATTCCTTGCTGCAGACATTACTGAGTGAAGACTGTTAACTTTATTTAAAGGAAAGATTGCCTACTTTCTTGCATCCCAGTCACCTAGACTTTATCCACTGAAATCCTGCCAGATGTCCTTTAGGAATGACCTGGTGATGTCATTTGTGTTCCTTAGACACTCTTTAAATATAATAACCTCAAACTCCACTAGAATCCTATATATGATACTATAAAGACAATAAAGTATGAGTCTGAGATAATTCCACACCATGCCTGGGAGTCTTAACTTTCTTTGTGATCACTTCAGTCATTCACTATTGACACTCCTGCATAAAATCTGTTAGAAGTGTCTTTAGATTAATTCTCAGTTGTATGTCATACTATCTAGTCCTAAAATTCTTACCTGTCTCAAAGTCAGAAATGCTCTTTTGGCCTGATGTGTGTGACACAGCAGTGTCCCTACCTATTTCCTCTTTCCCACTCACCAAGGGCATTACATCATATAGGAAAGAAATTTTAATGTAAAGCATTAACATGGGGCTGGAGAGCTGGCTCAGTGGTGTAGAGTACTGGCTGCTCTTATGGAGACCAGGGTTCAATTCCCAGCATTCACTTGGTGGCTAGCAACTGTCTGTAACTCCATTTTCAGGGGATCTGTCACCATCTTTTGGCCTCTGCTGACAGTGTATGCATGTGATCTAGGTACATGCACACAAGCAAAACACTCATACACATAAAATACAAATATAATAATTATAGCCACCATGGTTGTGCATTCCTTTAATCCCAGCACTTGGAGGCGGGGGCAGGCAGATCTGTGAGTTCAAGGACCTCCTGGTCTACAGAGTTCCAGGCCAGCTAGGCTATAGGAGACCCTGTGTCAAAAGTGTGTGTATATATATATA
>NW_008329675.1:189896-207404 GCF_000622305.1 Nannospalax galili
TGTGTGTGTGTAACCAGGACTTGTACATGCCTACAATTCCAGCAGTTAGAAAGGGGAGGCAGCAGGATCAGTTCAAGGCTAGCCTCAGCTACATAACTAATTTCCAAACAACTTGTAGTACTTAAGACATAGTCTTAATAAGAATGACTGCAGTTTCTCTTCACATTTTGGAGTTCTACACTTTTTTTGTTCTCCGGGACTGTTCAGCAAAGTCAATTTTAAAAACTGTGTTCCTTGTCCCTTTTTTGACTAGAAGTTGCTAGTTGTCTCGTTTTTGGTTTTTTCTTTTTTGTTGTTTTTTTTAACTAAAAGATTCACAGTTGTCATCCAGATTTTGGAGTAAGAAAGCTACATGGAATTTTAAAATATATTAATTATATTTTCTTTTTTTGCATTTATTTATTTGTGTATTTGTTTATTTGTAAGAAAATATCTCCCTGTAGCTTGAACTGGCAGAAATCTGTTTGCCTCCTCCTCCTGACACTAAAAGTAGATGCCAACAGCCTGGCTTATTTCTGCTTCAAATAAAATGTGTGTCTTTAATCTGACACAGCCCGTATGGCAAAGTAAACTGAAATTTTGCAATGGTACTAGAAACTCCAAAGTTCTTCCCTAAACTCTAGGGCAGTGCTGAGCATGGTGGGCATACCTTTAATCTCGGGTACTTCAGAAGTAGAGGCAGGTGGATCTCTGTGTTCCAGGCTAGCCTGCGCTAAATATGAAAGTCCAGGCCAGCTGGGGCTATGTGAAGACTCAGTTCCCCCCCACCTCCAAATAAACTCAAAACAAAAACCCCAGGGAGATAAGAATTTGTCTTTATTTATTTTAAATTTATTTACTGAGAGAGTGTGTGTGTCTGTGTATCTGCACGTGCCACATACTGGTGGGGGCTGCAGGTAGACCATGTCCCAAAAATTGAAAAAAAAAATCAGGGAGATAAGAACTTGCATTTATTTGTTATTCATTGATTCACTTATTAATGTGAGAGTATGAGTCTGTGTACCCACACATGCATAGGTGGGTGCTCAGGTCAGAGGACAACTTGTCTGTGTTCTCTCCTTCCACACTGTGGGATCCAGAGATCATCCTGAGGATCTCAGGCTTGGTGAAAATCAGCTTCACCCATGACGTCAGCTCTGGGTGCTGAACTTGTCATTCTTGTTTCATTCTCTCATCACGTGGTAACGTCTGTCAATCAGGCTGTCAGCAGAGCACCTGAGGCCCTATCCAATAGAAGGCAGGGCTGTGAGGACTGTCCAATGAGGCACAGAGATTCTGAGTAGAGGGCAGGCTTTGTCTCTGAACACCCCCCCTCCCCAATCTTATATCCTTCCCCAACAAAAGGGACATATGTGTAAATATTAGCATCTGCCCCAGTCATGGTGCTACATGCCTGTAATTCCAGCACTTGGGAGGCAGAGGCAGGCAGATCTCTGTGATATAAAGGCCAGCCTGCTCTACATAGTTTCAGGACACCTGGGGCTACAGGGAGACCCTATCTCAAAAATACCAAAAAAAAAAAAGAGTTCAAGGCCAGCCTGGTCTACATAGTGAGTTCCAGTATATATATATATATATATATATTAGCATCTGCCTTCAGTGGAGTTTGGGGTATCTTAGAGAATTAAGTGTAAGACAGAAAGATACAGGGCTCCACTAACGGCTGATAGATAGCTAGGCCACATAATGCAGGGTATCAGCATGGTGGCTGACACATGCAATCCCAGCGTGCAAAAGAGTGATACAGGAAGATCAGTCATTAGTACCAAGGCCAGCCTGGACTTCACAGGAAGTCCCTGTCCCAAAAGAAAATGTTTGGAAGTGAATTTCAGCTCTACTAATCATCATTTGCATAATCTTGGCAAGTGACTTGCCTTCTCTGTGTTATAGTTTCCTACTCAATCAAATGTGCAAATTCCTGCCTCACTGGATGGTTTGTGAGAGTCAAAGTGCATTGCCTACTATCAGCCCAGTCCTGGCACAGTGCAAATCCATAGTACAAAGAGGACTGTGGTGACAGTATACTACATCCCATCCTTGAGAAGGACCTAAGTGTAGAAGTCAAGTCAGAATTGCCTAGGGAAACCCTGATTGGAAGCAGACTGCCATGTTTTGTCTTCTGACCTATATTCATGCACTTTGGTGGGCTTGTACACATGCACACATACATAACCAATCAATGTGAGAAAAAGTAAGTTGGCTGAGCTGACCCATGCCAATAGTCCCAATACTCCAAAGAAAGGATTGTGGAGTGCTTCAAGTATGAGGCCAGCTTCAGTCAAGTACTGAAGTCATGAGCTGGGTTAAAGACTGAGACTCTGCTTTCATTTCCTTAGGGTTATGTGTGTCCTCATAAGCAGGTGCACATTTCATGGTGCTCATATTTGAGACCAGAGAACAACTTGTGGGAGTTGGTTCTTTCCTTCTACCTAACATCCTTACATCACTTCACAATTTCATGTCATTCGTTGCTCCCCACCCAGATCATCTCTCACAGCTGATTAAGAGAGACTCTTCTCTCCGTAGAGACCACCATGAGACTACTCTGTCCTGCCACCTGTGCGAAAAGCCCTCAAACAAGGGTTGATTAGAGCACCGGCCTTTAGTCACCTTCCATTCATTGGTCCCTCATACAGTCTGCTTTCTAAGAGACCCCAAATCCCCTTAGCTTTACCAGCCCCCTCTTTCAGGGGGACACTGAGATGGGAATTGGACATCCTGCACTATCCAAAGAAACCATGCCCATGTAGCCTGCCTGTACTCATTGCCTACAGTGGATCTTCATCCACATTTCTTCAGTTTTCAGTGAAGAGTTTAAGGTACCCATAATTTTTCCCACAGGCTATCTACCTTTAAATATCCTGGCCCATGTTTCTTGATTATCCCACTGCCAGTGATACACACAGTAGCATCCCAGTAGCATCCCTTGCTCTACCCAGTGCTGTCCACAGATGAGAGACATAAAGAAATCTGCAAAAAAGAAAAAAGAAAAGGGGAGGTTGGGGCATTGTGGCACATGCCTTTAATCCCAGCACTTGGGAGATAGAGGCAAATGGATCTCTGTGAATTCAAAGCTTGCAATCCTCATTTCTGCAACTGGTCACGTGGCCTCAGCTATTATTTATAACTACCTTCCTCTATTACCCATTCTGTATTTCCTCCACCCTTGGCGAGCACTTCTGCAGGCCTTGGCTTTTTTCCTGGAGGAGTGACCCACATCTTCATCCCTGAAGGTGTGAGTCATTTGTTACCCTCTCTGGATTGGGTTGGTGCAGTTTCTCCTTGACCTTAATCATAGGATTTGATATTACTAAAAGATGCCTTAAGTGATCTCCTGCCTTCCAGACATAATCTTCCTTACCTCCATTGTGGAGAAACAGTCCAGTTTTTCCCTGGCAGTCTGGATCAGTCACCCCCTCCTACTCTATTCCTTTCTTAGCCTATTGATTTAAGGGCATCAGAAGTCCAAAGTGGCAAGGGGAATGCCTGTTGTGTTTCCTGCCAGAAGCACTGCCCCCTTCTCCAGAACCAAAACTTCTAGGCCAGCAGAGCACAAACTTAGGGGTGCATGAAGCAACAATTTTCCTAGTGGAGCTATTCCCTTTTCTACCCCTTGATTCCTCCACCTGGTTATAGGAGAAAGAGTCCACATATTGCATTACTGATTCAGAACATATACTGCATTCTGGAGGACCTGCCCCGGTCCTCCAGGCTATTGCCACTTAATTGGCACTGTAACTATATCTTTAAAAGGCCATTCTACTGTTCTATTAAGCCAGCTGCTTCAGGATTGTGGGGAATGGAATATGGACCAGTGAATTCCACGACCATGAGCCCACTGTCATACTTTTTTGGTTGTGAAGTGAGTTTCCTGATCAGAAGCAATGCTGTGTGGAATACCATGATGATGGATAAGGCATTTTTTAAGTCCCTGGATGGTGGTTTTGGCAGAAGTGTCATGTGCATGAAAGGCAAAACCATAACCAGATTAAGTATCTATTCCTATAAGGAGAAAATTTTCCATGACAGAAGTGGTCCAGTATAGGCAACCTGCCACCAACCAGGTTACTGGTCACCCTGGGAAATAGTGCTATATCTCCCACTCAATGTTGGTCTCTGCTGTTGGCAGGTCTAGCATTCAGCAGCATCTATAGCCAGGTTGGCCTTGGTGAGCCGGAGTCCATGTTGTTGAACACATACATAGCCTTCATCTCTGCCCCCATGGCCACTTTGTTCATGGGCCCATTGGGCAATGACAGGGATAGCTGGAGAAAGAAACCGATTGTCCACAGGATGGGTCATCCAATTACTTGATTACTGAACTGGTCTTCTGCTGAAATCACATTTTGATGAGCATTTACATGAGACACAGCTATTTTCACACCCTTTGCCCATCCGCACAGATCTACCCACATACTTTCTCGAATATCTTTCTCATTAATTTTCCAGTTAGGCTCCTTCCAGGTCCCTGACCATCCAGTGAAGCCATTGGCTACAGACTATGAATCTGTGTATAATCCTACTTTCAGTCATTTCTTCTTCTAAACAAAATGCAGGACCCTGTGCATTGCCTGAAGTTCTGCCCACAGTGAAGACTTTCCTTCACCAGTGTCCTTCAGGATTGTTCCAGAAATCGTAATGTGTCAGCTGTCCATTTCTGGGTGGTGCCTGTATAGCGTGTAGAACCATTCATGAACCAAGCCCTAGTCTTCTCTTCCTCAGTCAATAGACCATAGGGCATACCACATGAAGCTATAGGTGTGTGCTTGAGAAGAGAAGGCTTTGTAACAGGAATAGGAATCGTAGGCATTTCGGCAACTTCTTCATGTAACTTTTGACCTCAGGGCCTGTTCAGGTTCAATCACATATACCACTTCCATTTGATAATAGATTGTTGCTATACATGTCCTACTTTATGGTGTGGTGGGTCAGATAACACCCAGATTGTGATGGGCAGCTCAGGTCATCTGATAACTTGGTGGACCATTGTCAGTCTAAGAGCTTTCTCTCAAAGGGAGAACAGTTGCCTGCAGATGAAGGTAGAGTCTTGCTCCAAAATCCCAATGACCTCCACTGTGATTCCCCTATGGGTTCTTGCCAGACTCCAAACAGGATCTCTGTCTTCCACTGATACTTCAAGCACCATTGGCTCAGCTGGATCATATGACCCAAGTGGCCATTGCTACACTCTAGACTTTCTGTCATTTCTTCTAGGGCTTTTCTGCTTATATGGATCAAATAAAGACTTAGTAGGCTTCCTGTGTATTTGGTCCCTGAAAACAACATGATTGATTAGGCAATACCAAAGGTTCATTTTGGTCATACCATTATAGACATTGTTTTTCTTTGTTTCCTGCCCATTATGATAACTGCTCACCTTACCTTTGGCAATTCAAGGCTGCCATCTGACCCCTACTCCAAGGTTCTGTTAAGCCCATTACATTTAATTCATGCACCTGAGGAGCGGTTTCTTCTTAAAGGTCACTCACTGAGTTCCTGTCATATGGACCTTCAGTGATCACTGTAAGCTGTAAACACTGTAAACTGTAAACCTTTCCTTCTCCATATTTAGTCAGTGTATTAGGGTTCTCCAAAGAAACAGAACTGGTAGAATGAATATATATGTATAGAGATTTACCAGCTTAGCTCACAGGATAGAGTCTGAGTAGTCTGACAATGGCTGTACCACACTGGAGAGACTGAGAATCCATAGTCGCTCAGTCCACAAGGCTGGATATCTCAGTAGTCCCAATCTGGCACTGAAGTTCTGATGAATTCCAAAAGATCAGCTAGTCTTCAGTCTACAGCAGCAAGACAAACTCACCAGCGAGAGAGAAGGCAAGCAGCAAGAAGCCAGGCATTCTCCTCTGCCTTGGCCTTTTATAAGGGCTGCCATCAGAAGGTAACACCCACATTTAGGGCGTATCTTCCAGAGTCAGATAATCCAATTAAGATCTCTCTCATTTCAGTTAATTCCAAATCCAGTCAAGTTGACAGGATTAGCCATCACAAGTCTACCCCTTGTCAACTTGACACCCAATAGCTTCTATGTCATGCTTAATTTTCAAATGAAAACAGTGTTGAGGTCATAATTTCACCAAATGTGATATGACTACCCCATCATACACTGACCAATGCATTATATATCTTAGAGTAGGTGATAAGGTCCTCAAGGCATGCTTAGTCCTTTAGTATCTCATAACTCAATATAGTCATGTAGGTTCACAACACTTAATCATTTAACACTTATCTCAACTACACATTCAAAAAATAACACGAGTATCTGCTTAACAAATGTGTATACATGCACAAGCCTATTCTTAACCAAATAGGACAAAAATATTCATGTCAATGAATATTTTTCTGCACCTGGTCACGTGGCCTAAGTTGGTATTTGTAACTACCTTCCTCTACTGTCCATTCTGTATTTCCTCCACCATAATCAAGCACCTCTGCAGGTCTTGGCTCTTTCCCTGGAGGAGTGACCCATACTTTCATCCCTGAAGGGTCTGCGCCATTTGTTGTCCTGTGTGGATTGGGTTGTTGCAGTTTCCCATTGACCTTAATCACAGGACACGGTAACACCAAAAGTCGCCCTAAGGAATTTCCTGCCTTCTAGATATAATCTTCATTGCCTCCATTGTGGAGAACCAGTCCAATTTCCCCCTGGTAGTCTGGGTCAATCACCCCTCCTAATACTGTTATTCCTTTCTTAGCCTGCTGACTTAAGGGCATCAGAAGCCCAAAGTGGCCAGGGGGAAGTCTTAGTTTCCAGTTCAATGGAATGTTTGTTGTCTCTCCTGGCAGAAGCACTCCCTCCTCTGGAATCAAAACATCTAAGCCAGCAGAGTGCAAAGTCGAGGGTACAGGAAGCAAAAATTTTCCTAGTGGGTCGCCAGGGGTGATAATGAGTGGAATCATTCCCACTTCCACCCCGTGATTGCTGGACCCGTGAATCCTGGCCATAGGAGAAACTGTACCATGTATTAGATGCTGATTCAAAGCATACACTGCCTTCTGGAGGACCCTGTCCCAGCTCTCCAGGCTATTGCAACCTAATTTGCGCTGTAACTGTGTCTTCTACACAGGCCAAATAGGAGAGTTAAAGGGAGATGTGGTGGGAATCACCACCCCTGCATCTTCCAAATCCTTGGTGGTAGCACTAATTTCTGCAATCCCTCCAGGCATGTGATACTGTTTTTAGTTCACTGTTTTCCCTGGCAGAGGAAATCCCAGTGGTTTCCATTTGGCCTTTCCATCCATAATAGTGTTCCCTCCACAGGACAGGGAACTAATGTGGGGATTTGCCAATTCCTAAGTATATCTATCCCAATTTTACATTCTGGTTCTGGGGAAATAACCACAGGATGAGTTTGGGGACTCACTGGACCCACTGTCAAGTTGGACTTCAGCCAAAGCTCCATTTATCACCTGACCTCCAAAATTGTTTCAAATAGTCTACACCATGGATTTTCAGTGCTCTCTATGCTACCTGAAGACTCTGAGTTGGAGAGACTGCTCCAAATACCAACAAGCCCATTACAGAAATTCATCCTTTCAATTCTGTTTCTCCAGAACCACTCCTGGTACCACAATCTGTATTAGTCAGGGTTCTCCAAAGAACCAGAACCAGTAGAATAAATATATGTGTGTGTGTGTGTGTGTGTGTGTGTGTGCGCGCGCGTGCGTGTCTGTGTGTGTGTGTGTATGTATAGAGATTTATCAGCTTAGCTCACATCCAGAGTCCGAGTAGTTCAACAACGGCTGCACCACACTGGAGAGGCTGAGAATCCTCAGTCCACAAGGCTGGATGTCTCAGCAGTCCCAATCTGGCACTGAAGGTCTGATGAATTCCAAAAGATCAGCTGGTCTTCAGTCTACAGCAGCAAGATGAACTCACCAGCAAGAGAGAGAAGGCAATCAGCAAGAAGCCAGGCGTTCTCCTCTGCCATGGCCTTTTATACTGGCTGCCATCAGAAAGTAACACCCACATTTAGGGCGTGTCTTCCAGTTTCAGATGATCCACTCAAGAAGATCGCTCTCATTTCAATTAATCCCAGATCCAGTCAAGTTGAAACCCAGGAATAGCCATCACAGAGGGTTAGGCTTTTCTGAGAGGGGATGTGGTCCATTTATCACACTTGGGATATTTCTCCTTTTCTTGTCCTTGGGCCCATGGTGTGATGTCACATTGAATAGAGATCAGGAGGGCAGCTCCCTATACTAGAATAGTAATTCTATAACACCACTTGACTTCTAGACTGGCCATTGGTGGTGAGGCACTAGGAGTCACTGGAGATTAGCTGTAAAAAAGCTCCAGATGAGGCTTGAAGCATTCAGGGTCTGACTGCTAGAGAGGGGGAATTTTGCTTTTTGCATTTGACCTTTTTGTCTCTATAGTGATGATCTGAGGACAGAGGTGAGTAGTTGAGGAAAGGTACACAGTCAGCAGCAGCCTGAAGACTAACTCAAGAGAGGAGGTTTTGAGGGAGGGGAGAACTTGTTGGGGAACAGAGAGTGGAGGTAAATTCTAAGGAAAGGGTGATTGAGCAGAACTGAGGGTCTGGGAGTGGAGGCATGGCCTTTGGAAGGAGGAAGGCACAGCGGAGAGAAGGGAGAGTTGATGGGACTTGGGAAGGGAAAGGAACCACTTCCTGTGGAGTCTGGTGTAGTCTTGCCAGGTGAGAGACACAAATTCTAGACCAGATGCCAGACAGTGTGGTGCATACTTTATTCCCAGCACTGGGAGGCAGAGGCGGGTGGATCTCTGTGAGATCAAGGCCAGTCTGGTCTACATAATGAGTTCCAGGCCAGATAAGGCTACAGAGAAACCCTATCTCAGACCAGAAAAAAAGAAAAGAAAAAAAAATTCTAGCATGGTTAGCTTTTGTTGTGAAGGTTGCCTGAATAGAGATAAGATTCCTTCTTATCAAATAAAATATTATGGTATCAATAACGAAGTGTGGCTTTACTCCATCCCAACACACAAGACTCCAACCTTCCCTGCAACCCTTGTGACCTAGGGATTTACCTCATCAGCAGTCATCCTACTTGGTGCCATTCAGGGAACACTCTGATCCTGTTAAAGTTCCTCAGTGACCTTTTCAGATTTAAATTATCAGTCCACCTAAATTGTATGTATAGGTAGTGTTGAGACATGTGAGAGTAACTCCTTGAGACCCCACACCTACACTCTTGGGTAAACAGTCTCTCCTTTTTATTAGCACCTCTTCTTAAGTCTCGGTTTAACTCTGTTAACTTCAGAATACATTCCAAATCTTTCTCATACTGTCTGGTCTTAAACTTTGTTTCCTATATTGAAATCAAGAATCCAGGCTTCCGCTAAGTGGGTGTCTTGGTGAAGCTGTGTCTCTGGCCCATGACTCACTGCTATGGACAGGAACAGTCTCTGAGGACCCCTCAAAAAAGATGGAGGAAGAGATCATGAGGACCCAGCAGCCAATGACAGGAGAAGAGGGGAGGGAAGGAAGGGAGACCCAGTCTTAGCTGTGCCCTGATGCTCTATCTGATTTCCCAGAATGTTCTGAGCTCAGGAAATTCTCGGCTCCACAGCAGCCCCCCCCCTCCAGAGCAGGGAAGGGAGGACGCAGAGCCAGGATAGCCACACCCCATTTTTCCTCTGGCTTCTTTCCTCAGCAGGCATGGAGGACTAAGGCCTTCCGTCTCTAGCCCTTCTTCCTTGGAATCCCACATCCAGCAGCAGGGCAGATCCAGGATTAATCCTAGAAATTTCCCAGACTTGGTCCGGAAGTCTTGCTTGGTGTTAGCTCCTTTCTTTCACACAGGCACCTTTGTATCTGGTCCTGTCTTCTTTTCCTCTCCTGCTGCTTGTGCAATGACACCCTAGAAAGGGCCAAGGTCTGATCTGCTCCAGTGTGGACTGAACTCCAGTTGGAAGTCCCAGGTCTGAGGAAGTCCTTTGTTTGCTCTCTGGACCTTGGTTTCCCCTTCCAGAGGGCAGGATAGAATGAACCAGACCAATGTTCCTGTCTACCTTAATTCTTGTCTGGGTCTTTTATTAATTTCTTCAAACTGAAGCTTGTGTGCAAATCTTGCAGTTCCTCGTCATTTTGTTACATACAGGGAGCTGAATAACCTCTGCCAAGTCTTGACTCTCTCATCCGTGACATGGGTCAACTGAGGAAATCAAGCATTTTTTTTTCTGGGTTAGGGTTCTTCTATATGTCCAAGAATTTCCTTTGAATTCATCATGTATCCAAGGCTGGCCTCAAACTTATTTTGATGTTCTTGTGTCAGCCTCCAGAATGATAAGTTTACAACTGTTCAGCACACACAAAGATAGTGATTTATTGAGTTGACTCATTTTACACCCTAGCTTTCTGACCAGGCCTCCATCACTTTCCTAAGCACACAGATGAGAACCAATGGGCCGATTCGCCCTGGGTCCAGCACCAACTAGGTGTTGGCTCAATCCCTTCTACACTTTGTGAGGAAAATTTCCTTTGGAAGATGCAGCCCTGGGTCACACGAGGAAGACCTAGGAGGAGAGGGATTTAAGTTGGGTTCTCTCCAGCTCCAGCATCCTCTTTCCAACCAGCTAGCCTGGGTGGGTCGCCAAGCTGCAACTCTAGTTCTCAACCACTGTTGCCTGGGAAGGAGTGGTGTGAGAACTGAAACACAGATGATGAGATCATGGGAAGAGCAGAATCTGCAGGGAACTGACCTCACAGGTCACTCTGTGCAGGTTGGCTGTGCTGCCCCCAGGATCCAGGAGTTGATGTGTGGGGACCTAAAGGCCCTGCCTTGCAGAGGTCCGAGAAGAAGTTACTGGGGCGCAGACTGACTTGTTTTGAAAGTCTGAAGGATACTTCCGCACTGCTGAGGAGTGCATGATTTGCGCGTGACCATCCTTAAGATACACCCTCATGGGGCAGGGGGATTTCCAGATGCCTTTATAAGATCTATAATGCCTGCAATAAATGAGTCCCTGCTTGAGTAGACTCCCCATTGTGTCTGATTGTTCCCGGTGCTGGGGGCAGCAAGGGCTGGCGAACGGCATGCTTACTCATCCCCAGTCATCCTCGCGCAGGGGTCACAGGCTCGAACCCCCCACCACTGGCGCCCAGCATGGCACTCGAAGGAAGGTAAAAAGAAAAGAATTGGGGCCAATCAAGAGTTCGGGGTAAGCGAGACCTGAAAGATGGGTAATGCAACTAATAAGCCTGAGGACCTGGCGCTTAAGTTGCTGAGAGATATAATTAAAAGTAGGGGATTGGATCTGTCAGATCCGGCAGCTCAAAAGGTTTGGGCAGAGGCCATTCATTTGTCTCCCTGGCTACTTGGGGCTAATGTTTTTACTGGGGATACATGGGAACATGTGGAACACCTAGCTCAACAAAGGGAGGTTCAATTGGGGATTGAGCTGCTGCTGGAGCTCTCAGAAGTGAAACCAAAAGTGGCCAAAGTAACAAGCGGCACCTCGGGCATGCCCTGGCTAGCTTCACGGCTTCCCAGGACCCATGTTCAAGACCCATGAGTCCCTTTTTCAGAAAGGTGGGGCAAAGCGGAGCGCATGGGGTCGGGAGTGAAAGCTGCCCACCCAACCCATCTTGAAACACGGAACAAGGAGCCTAACGCATGCACGAGTCAGGGGCTCGCATGAAAGCCAGGTGGGGTACTACCCCCCGTCAGCAACCGGCTACCGCCGGCCGCATTAAAAAAAAAAAAAAAAAAAAAAAAAACCGTTGGCAGTGCACTGCAACCGGCTCCGGGACTGTTGGGAAGGCCCAGTTTGGGGAAGGTGGCTCGGGGGCCCCGTCCATTCCAGGTACAGCCGGCCATCCCCCCCCCAAGTGTTACATTCCTGCCAGCGGCAGTGCTCACTGAATCACGGGGCCAAGGGAGCCCTTAGTAAAAGCCTACAATGTTTCCACTGATGGGCAGATTTGGAGCTGCAGTGGTAGTATACCTGGGGGCAGATGAGAAATCAAAAAAGATATGTCCACACTTGTGATGGCTCAGCTCAGTTCAAGGAACTCATGGCCATTGCTTTCTGACAGTATTCAGACTCATTCACACCTTAAGGAGAGAGAAACCCCTATCTTCTTACAGCCTCTTAGGGGGCACCAAGGATTGCCTGGGCTTTTATCCCAAGGCAATGCAGAGGCAGACAAGGTGGCTTCCACCCATGTCCTCTCAGCAGGTCTGAATGAAACTCAGGGGTTATATAACCTCACTAATGTGAATTGGCGGGGACTCCATAAGAGGTTTCCTCAAGTTCCCATTAAGGACCTCAAGAAGATTGTACATACCTGTAAGTCTTGTCAACCCTTTCTACAGGTACCTGCTCTGCAATAGCCAGGGGTAAACCCCAGGGGACTCAAGTCCAATGCCTTGTGGCAGACAGATGTCACACACTATGCTCCTTTTGGAAAGCATAAGTATATTTTTGTGTCCATCGACACATTCTCACATGCCTGTTGGGCTACCACTCATACAGGAGAGAAGTCTAAACATGCTCAGCCTCATTTTTTCCAGTGCTTTGCTACATTTGGATTGCCCCAATGAATTAAAACTGATAATGGACCATGTTTTGTGAGTAAAAAATTTACAAGATTTCTTTTCACTTTGGGGAATTCAACACAATACAGGAATTCCCTATGACACCCAAGGTCAAGCCATTGTAGAACGCAACCATCAAAACCTAAAAATTCAATTACAAAAACAAAAAGGGGGAATAAGCCCCCACCAACAGTTGGGTATGGCCTTTTTCACTATTAATATTCTTAATTTTCAAAAAAAAACAGTTGGAGTCCTGGTTTCAGAAGCCTTGGGGATGACAGGAGCAGAGACCTGAGGTATGGGTAAGGTGGAAGGACCCAATTATGGGGCAATGGAGAGGCCCAGATCCATTGCTAACCATGGGTCAAGTATTTGGCTGTGTCTACCCTACAGGAGAATCAAACCCCATATGGGTGCCTGCGAAAAACCTTAAGTGGGTAGGCCAGGATCTGACTGACTAGCATACCATCTGAGGTGAAGGACCCAGTTCCTTGGCTTCATTGCCAGTCAGCCTCTTTGCCTTTTAGACAACTGGCTGATTGGCTAAAAGGTACATGGTCTCAAAAGTATTTCAACTTGTCCTACACCATGACTTGCTTTGTTTCTCTTGATAATGTTTATCTTTAAGTGTCTTTACCAGATAATTCGGCAACAGAGGACCCTTGGAACTGCCACGGCCCACCTCCTCATGATTACGGACTCCCCAGGAATATACCCCCTCCAGTTTTCCATGCTTGGCTAACCAATTTAGGCAGAGATTAAGACCGTCACGGGCTGGCATTACCCATGTGGCTGCCCTTAATCATGACGCATTTTTAGCCAAGGACGGGTAAGATGTCCCATGACAAGCACTCCTAAGACAGGACATGCACATGGCTAGGTGCATGGTCCAATGACAGGCAAGGCTTGGTCAGAGGTGACACAACCTAAGACAGGCAAAAATGCACAAGATTAGAGGAAGGAGATAGCCCTCTCTCTTCGGAGCCATCTATGAGATGGTAACCCATGAAATAAAGTCAGTCCGGCCTTATAAAATAAAAATAAAAGGGGGAGATGGGGGGACCTAAAGGCCCTGCCTTGCAGAGGTCTGAGAGGAAGATACTGGGGCGTGGCCTGACTTGTTTTGAAAGTCTGAAGGATACTTCTGCACTGCTGAGGAGTGCATGATCACTGCATGATCATCCTGAAGATACACCCTCAGGTGATTTCCAGATGCCTTTATAAGCTCTGTAATGCCTGCAATAAATGAGTCCCTGCTTGACTAGACTCCCCATTGCGTCTGATTGCTCCTGGTGCTGGCGGCAGCAAGGGCTGGTGAACGGGCACTTACTCATCCCCAGTCATCCTTGCACAGGGGTCGCAGGCTCGAACCCCCTGCATTGATGGAGTGAGATTCCATTTGGAGCAGAAGTAACAAAATTAGACTTTCATCACTGAGAGAACAAACACTAGAGTTTCATCCAGAACCATTGGGTTCCACCGAGGTAAATAAAGGTGCAGAGCCCAGAAGGGAGGCATCCTGCCTTCATTTCTGTTTCTGTGATAGAATATCCTGACAAAAAGCAACCAAGGAGAGGATGGGGTTCACATCTGCTTACAATTCCAGGTCATAGTCCATCATTGCAAGAAAGTAATAGACTTAGTATCTTGAGACAGCTGGTCATATCCTTAGCCAGTAGCACAGAGAAACAAATGCACCCATGCTGGCTCCTTGCTTCTCCTGTGATTGGCTGGCTTTCCTCTTATACAGTGCAGTGCCCAGCCTAGTTACTGGTTCTGCCCACCAGGCAACCTGATGTAGGTAATTGCTCATTGGGACTCTTCCCATGGGATTGTAGGTGGTAGGAAAGGGGGACTTTCCCTGTGTGTCTTGTGTGGTCTGCAAAATGATCTGCAATAGCAGTACACATTCTTGTTGTTTTCTTTGTTTGTTTTTTGCTGTTTGATTTTCTTTTGTTTTCTTTTTGAGACAAGGTCTCCCTGTAGACCAGGGTAGCCTTGATCTCACAGAGATTGCCTGCCTCTGCCTTCCAAGTGTTGGGATTAAAAGTTGTGACATCACAGCTGGTAAACACTCTTGGTTTTGGATGAATGAATTTATTTGATATGTAGGAAGCCAGAGTTAAAGAATAATAGCCAAGTAGCAGATCAACAGACATCAAAACGTGATCAAACCAGGGGATCAAAACATCCAGCAGAGAAAGACTGTGGAATCCCCTTTGTGGCAGTTAGCTGGACTTCCCAACAGAGTCCTGGACAGAACAGCGTGTCCCCTCATGTGAGTCTTCCAGATGAACGTCAGATAACAGCAGAAAGGTAACATCATAAAGTCAGTGACTCACAACATCCAGAAGTGGACAGGGATGTTGAGGCAATCAGAAGGCATTCTCAATTTCTCTCCATGGATGGGTTTCCCGTGTATAAGCTTCCAGCTTCTCTTTGCTGTTGTAAGCATTTTTATATCATGAGACAAACAATACTAACCTCTTCTGGAAATGGTTTACCTTCTAGCTGTTGCAAAGCACATGCATTATATATCTATCTTGGGTTACTTTGCTGTTCTCTTCTCTCCCTGTCACTGTTAGGGTGGTAACCCAGCTCTAGACAAAGGGCCTTGGGGGAACTGGGAGACTAACATGCTTCAGTCTGAGTTGTGTCGGGGAGTGTGATCCTGCTTACAGAGTCAGCTTTTTGATGAATTCAAACAGGACATGAAAATTATACACATCACACAAGTCTGGCAGCCTTATATCTGGGCTCATGCTTGGCCATCCACCCTGGGTGTGGTGTTCTTTGTTTCCCTCAGGGGTGAATTTAGAACAACATAAGGAGCCAGGTCTCTACTTCCAGGATTCTCCATAGTGGATACTGAGCTGGTGCCCAGGTTCTTGGAATGGAGCAGTATCAGCCCATGTGGGGTTCTGCAAAGACCTAATCTCCCCCCTTCCCTTTCTTGCACTGGGTCTGCTTAGGTGCCTCTCTCCTTCCAGCTTTGCTGTCTGCCACAGATCTCTCTCTTGGGTTGATTCCACTGCCTGTATACAGCGCTTCTTGGCAGATGTCTCAGGGCTCTGGCATCTCCAACATCTTGGGGTTTCCATTGCAACCAAGGCTTCACTTTCATAGCTTCTGCCGATAGCATCTCTGGGTATTTTTCTCTCAGCGATTCCCCTTCCACACATTGCCTGACCCCAGTAGCTCTCTGAAACCACGGAGGATGAATCCAGGAGCCTCTCACTCTTGTATCTATCATGTCTCCAAACCAGTATCACGTGGACAACACTGCCTAGTTCTACTACCAGCTTGGGGTGAACATTTGCCCCCTTGAATCAGATTCCAAGCAACTTTCAATGGATAAAATAAACCAGAATCTTCATCTGGGATCCTGAAGTAGACATTGTGTAAAGTTCTCCAGGTGAATTCATTGTGGCTTTTCAGTCTTTTGTGTGTTACCCAATTATTATAATTTCCTCAGCTCAGTTTTGATTACTCTCTTTGGTCATGATTGAAATCTCAAGGTATCTGTGATGCACAGGAAGCTGTAAGTGTCCTAGCCTTGGTGAGCACTCGTACTATGCGCATGTTGGGAAAAATGGAGGGAGTGAGAGAGGAAGGAAAGTTGTGGAGACAGGGAAGGGAAAGGTTCTAGAGAGGAAAAAAAAGAAAATAGGAAATTGTGTCCAAAAAGTTAAAAACATGCCATGTATCAAATTCAGTCAAAATTTGGCAGATCTAAGGGTCACTTCTTATTGGTTAGAACATTGTTATCTCAAAGTATTAAAATATACCCATGAGGATATGAGTTAAGGTATCTTTATTATTTCGTCACTCTGTTACAGAGTCTCACTATGTAGCCCAGGCTGGCCTCTTATTTGCAGTGATCTTCCTGGTGCTGGGATTACAGCTGAGTACCCACATTCGCTGTTTTCCTTGCATATTTTGTGCAAATCACACCATTCTGTATGGGGTACTTTATGTCAGGTGTCTTTGCTGCACAGAGGTCATGGTATGATAGCTTATTTGCTTCTTCATTAGAACTCATTTTTCAAAGCTATATTATTTTTCAGAAACTTTGATCAGATAGTATAAGTATTCCCCCTTTGTGGCTTCTAGTTTACCCTTTACTTGGCCTCTTGTGTGTATGTAATGCATTTGTTTTAGTCGTGTACCTATATATTGTATCTAGTGATGGTGAGAACTAGTGAACACACACTGTTACTTGCTAAGCTCACATATTACCTTAGGGTTAAGTCCTTACTTTGTATAGTTGTGAAGGTTTTAAGAAACACGTGTTACTGTATCCACCACCACAGTACGATGTGGCAGTTTTAGTGCCCTAAGCATTTCCTGTGCTCTAGCTAGTCTTCATCCTTCGCCTTCTAGTCGCCAATACTAGAAAATAAAGTCCCCGGTATCCAGTTTTAATGTCTATAGCTTCTCATTTTCATAGTTTTATATCGTGTCTTATAGCAGAGGACTTTCCCCTTTCCTTTTTTTCCCATTGCAATTTAAGTTATTTTTATTATTTTTGAGACATGGTCTCAAAATACATCTCAAGCTAACCTCACATCACAGCCATACCCTTTCCTCATTCTGCCAATTGCTTGGATTATAGGTGTGCTTAGAACATTCTTTCAGAAGGAGTACAGTCAAGGCTATGTCTTACCACCCAGACCAGACTACACTGCTAGCTTCTGTGTAACCAGGATAACCTCAAAATTGGAGCTATCCCACTGCCTCAGCCTTCTGAGTGCTGAGATGACAGGTGTGTGCCAACATGACCTGTCAGAACCTTTTTTGTTGATCCTTCTCATTCCTCTCTCCTAACTGAAAAAGAAGAGCCAGAGTTTCCCCTCCCAACAATTATGGTAGATTCTAGTACCAAGAATTGTTTATGGGAGTTCGCATGTTTCCCACTTGGAGCTTCCCCTTCTTGGCTGAATCTCAAGCTCCCTTGAAGTCACA
>NW_008329675.1:207831-221502 GCF_000622305.1 Nannospalax galili
ACATTGAAACCTATCTCAAAAAGACAAAACAAGGGGCCTGGAGAGATGGCTCAGCGATTAAGAGCACTGACTGCTCTTGTAGAGGACTCGGGTTCGATTCCCAGCACCCACGTGGCAGCTATGAACTGTCCTTAACTCCAATCCAGGGAAATCTGAATCCCTCTTCTGACCTCCGCAGTGTTGCACGACACGGGTGCACTCACATGCATACAGGCAATACACTCGTACACATAAAATAAAAATAATAAATAAAAATTAAAAAAAATAAAAACAGACAACCAAGTAGTGGTTCAGCAGCCAAGAGCGTTTCTTACTCTTGTAAAGGACTGGAGTTTGGGTCCCGGCACTCATGTCATGGGGTTCCCAAGCTCCTGTAATTCCAGCTTCAGGGGATCTGATGGCTTTTTCTGGCCTCTGCAGGCACCCCCTCACACACATACAAACACAAAAATAATAAATCAGTAAAAAATGTCTTTAAATAAAATGCCAGTCACTTGGGCTAGCAAGACGGCTTTGCTTTAATTAAAGGCCCTTGCTGCCAAGCCTGATGACCTGAGTTCAATCCCTGAGACCCACATGGTAGAGGGAAAGAATCGATTCCTACAAGCTATTCTCTGATCTTGACATGCATGTTGGCATGCATACATTCAAGAATGTACATGCACACAGAAAGAGAACCCAAAAATAAATAACAAAACTTTAAAAAAATATTTTTTGATTATTTTTATTTTATGTGTATGAGTGTATTGGCTGCATGTATGTGCGTGCACCTGTGTCATGCAATGCTGTGGAGATCAGAAGAGGGCTTCAGAGTCCCCTGGAACTGGAATTAAGGATGGTTCGTAGCCACCATGTGGGTGCTGGGAATCGAACCCGGGTCCTCTGCAAGAGCAGTCAGTGCTCTTAACCGCTGAGCCATCTCTATGGACCCATAATGTAACTTTTAAAAAGACAGACACTTATACGATGCTAGGTGGACAAAAGGTTGTGCAAGTGAACACACAAGAGAATGATACAGGAGGCAGGAGTGAGTGGCTGAGTGGGGGGCATCAGACTGTGACAGAATCTCCTCCCGAGAGCCACTCGGTGGAAATGGCCAGACCCTCCTTTTCCCACGAGACTTGGCCATAGTAGGCCAGAGGCTGCACAGACTGTGTCCCCAGCTAGCAAGCTGAATGGACCTTGGAGGAGACAAGGTTGGAGGTTATCATTGACCTACATGCTTAGCAACTGGGTCACAAGTCTTTTCTTGAAGGGAAATCAGAGCTGCATGTTCTGTGTTAGCCACGCCCATGCTCTATATTAATCATTACTTATTTTAGAATGCTGTCTTCCACATCCTAAGCACTTTGCTTTTATTGTTTTCGTTTTTGTGTTTGTTTTTTGGGTGGTGTTTGTTACTGCTCCTTTTTGTTTATTGATGCTGGGGTCATACCCAGGAACTTAAACATGTTAGGCAGGTGGTCTACTGCTACATTACAAGCATAGCTGGCCTCTTCTTGTTTTCTTAGAGACAAGTTTTCTGGACGTATCTCAAGATGGCTTTGAACTCCCCATCTTCCTACCTCTTGCACTCAAGTGCTGGGATTACAGTTGTGTGCTACACAGCTGGCTTGGAATGAGAATTCACTTTGTGTATAGTCTGTATTGTCAGGGATAACTCATTTTGATCTTTACAACTACTCTATGGTGTATGCATTTTACTTCACTTTGTAGGTGAGGAAACTAGCTAAGAGACTGCAAATCATTTGCCCGGGATTACACAGCTGGTAATCAAATGCAAACATTGATTTGTACATGTGTTTTTCTTTTCAGACAGGGTCACACTAAGTAGCCTAGCCTGGTCTCAAATTTGTGATGCTTCTGTCTCAGCCTCTCAAATGCTTGGCTAACAGGCATGTGCTGCTATATCAGAATCCACCAAATAACTCAGTAGTGCCCTGTGTTAGTTAATGTCTGTTGCTATGAAAACATGACCAAAAGCAACATAGGGGAGAAAGGGTTTATTTTAGCTGACAGTTACATTATGGACCGCACAGCATCCATAATGTTGTGGAAGGTGTGGGAGCAGAAAATAGTTGATCACATTTCATCTGCTTCCAGGAAGCAGAGAGAGCAAGCAGAAAGTGGAGCAAGGCTATGCCCTCAAAGCCCGCCCCCAGTGACATACTTCTAGCAAGGCTCCACCTCCTAAAGCTTCCATAACCGCCACAAACCATGCTACTAGCTAGGGACCAAGTGTCCTAATACATGATCCTATGGAGGACATTTCTTATTCAAACCACCACACGCCCTATTTACAGATGTGGACCCCGATGATCCAAGTGTGGTTGTCTTCCCCTCTCTGGGACCCCTTCTGTCCTACACACTGAGGGTTTATTCAAGCTGTCACACATGCCTTCCGTGTTCCCATTACCTAATAAGTTGAGGGAGGGGCACACAGTATCCGTTTCTGAGGTTCGCAATGGAGCAAGCCTGACGTCACAATGCTCTGATTCAGCGCCTGCGTACAGAACCAGGAAAGGAGAAGGGGGAAGATTAAGTCGTGGCTAAACCCCAGATGAGCTTTTTCTTCTCTGTGCCAGAGACTTTGGCAGCACCAAAGTGTAAGGATCCAGGAAGTCAGGCATTCTGCCAGGAAGCTGGCCTGTATTTAACTCTGGAAGACAGCACAGTCTTGGGGAAACAGCACTGGATCCATGGAACCAGGTCTGTAGGAGGCTGCCTGATCTCGGGCAAGTCCCTCTCCATCTGAGCTCTGGGTCTCTCTTTTCCTTGCCGGGAAATTCCACCTGCTCTTGCTTTGGCTCCTGCTTGTTCTGGAGTGACTAAACTCCATTTCCTTCCTGTTTCAATAGGAGCTTCTGACTACTTGATCACCCCTGCTTGCTCCTGAGGGCAAGGAAAGTCACGCTAGAGTGTGTGCTTTGTTGTCAATCCCTTAAGATGCCCTGAACCATGGTCTGACCCCTCCACACTTCAGTCCCCCATCCAAATCATTCCTTTGCTGGAGGACATATTGAGAATATGAGCCGGTCCATAGCCTCTGGCCACCTTCCCAGGTCAGTGGTGTGAAACAGCGTGTTTATGGAGCTGACACCCAACTTCAAACCCTTCTCCTAGTTCCTCACAATGTGACTAGGGCAGCAACTTTAGGTGTGAACTTTGGTTGAACCTTCCTCACATGGTGTGGGAAGGATTATGTGAGCCAGTTAGGAGTGGAGATTGGGTCAGGGTGAAAGGGCCCATCTTTTCTCATCTGTGTGTTTAAAAATATGTCAAGGAGACCTGGTCTGATTGTTAAATTGAGAATTAAGATCAACAGTGTACGTCTGGGGACTTAGTTTTGTTTATAGAGTGCATGAAACCTTAAGTTTAATCTCCAGCACCTCATAAACAGGGCATGGTAGTGCATGTTTGTAATTCCAGCACCAATGTGGCAGAAGCAGAATTAGAAGTTCAAGGTTATCCTTGGCTACATAGAGAATTTGAGGGTAGCCTGGGTACATGATACTCTGTTGCAAAAAAGAAATTTTAAATAAATGAAAGACAAGTAATGTAGCTGGACATGGTCAAGCATGCTTGGATTTCCTGTCCTAGGGAGGCTGAGGTAGGAGGATCACCGGAGTCTGAGGGCAGCTTGGACAACAGTGAAGAAGCCACAAAAAGTGGGCTGCTCACTGGGGAAGTCCTTGCCAGCAAATGTGTAGCCCTGGGTTCATCTCTATCACTGTACAAAAAATAATAAAGCTCAACATCCCCCCTCCATGAGCTACGTTCACATAAGAATGGGTATCATTGCTTCGCTGATTCATTCAATCTGCACATTGGTTTGACTTAATGTGCTCAGCAATTCTGAGTCAAGACCTGCTATCACCCTCAACGGTCACTGCTAGGGACAGAGATGGAAAGACATCTGCGTAATGCTGCTCAACTTAACACATTACAGAAACAGGGTTCTAAGGCCAACATGCCAAATCTACTTTTCCCAGTGAAATGGGTACTGATATGGCTGACGATAATGTTATCATGTTGTATGAGTATTATAATGGTAATAACAACAGCTACACTGCATGAGCCTCAGTTCCTGGAATCGCAGGAATAAAACAGGAGGGACTCAAAACGTACAGGTGCCAAGGACTCAGAAAAACAAACCCAGTGTTTGAGCACCCAGTTATGTGGGGTCATAAAGGCCCTATATTGGGTCTTAGGGTCAGGTGGCCCTATGGGATTAGGGAATGACGAGTCTAAGGATGAGAATAAGACTAAGAAAGTCAGAGGCTGGAGGATTTAGGGCCAGGAAGAGAGATTCACAGATCTCTGTAGGGAAGAGCTGGTTTTGAAAATTCAGGGACCTTGAACAGTTCCCTTATATGTCAAGAAGGGGAAATCTCTACTAAAGTTACCTTATCAACCACAGGAGACCTAAAAAATGTGAACAGCCTATCTTTAATGCCCCCAGATCCTTCCCTAGTTTCTAAACCTTCCACTCCATCTGTGGTGCAGGGAGGGAGCCTCAACTTGCACATTGGGAAGCCTGCCTCGGCGTCCCAGCAAATCCTGTTTCCAAGACCCCAGTTCTGATTAGTGCAATGAGCAGATGTGAATTTGACAGCTGCCAGGTTCCTTTCCAACAGTTTGATCTAAATGGGTTCAAGCACTCAGTCTTCTCACTGTTCCCACTCCCCAAAGTCATTGAGCATTCATTACACACCCCACAGCCATTTGTCCATTGATAATTCCTCTAGTCAAAGAGTCACTGGGTAAACAGGATAAATGGGTTCCCTCTGCTAGGTGATGATGGGACTCAAGCTGATCTGAAAAGGCCCTGGTGAGTGGAGGTCAGACACATAAGTGGTGGTGAGAGGGATTAGGAATAGGGAGGTTTAGAAGTTCAGGAGAGGGTTGTAAATGAGGGTTAGTCTTGGGGCTTAATGGTGCTAAAAAGCCTGGAGTGCTGATGCGTAATCTCAGCACTTGGGAGGCTGAAACAGGAAAATTGCAAGAGTCGAAGGCCAGTCTGTGCTACATTTTGAGAGTTTGCCTCAAAATGAATGAATGAATGAATGAATGAATGAATTTTGAAAGACAGAGTGAACCCTGCAAATGTGTCCAGGAGGGGAAGATGCTTGAGGGTCTGTGGGCTTGGCCTCGCCCAGGTCTTTTCCTGTCCCCTTCTTAGGAACTTTTACTGCCTCTGCACTGTAGGTCCCTCTTTCCTCTGATGAATGTGCCTGAGGGCGATACCCCACTACGTGCTTCATGGAATAATCCTGTTGGCTGACATTGCCATGCTCACTTGCACTGATGACAGATACATGACCTGGTACCAGATAAATGGGAATGGCAGGTGAAAGGGCTCAGACTTCACCTCACAGGGACACTTGGCTTGGATGGACCAAAGATAGAATTTCAAATCCATTGATGACTGTGTGACCCTGAGCAAGACCTTTCCCGTCTCTCAGCCTGTTTCCTTCTTTTAAAAAATGGACATGTAGGAGTACTTACTGACTAGGATTGTTTTGGAGCAGTGATTTATGTATTTTCTTTTTCTTTCCTTTCTTTTTAAGAAATACTTTAAAAAATTTTTTTAGGGATGAGAGCGCCCAAACACTTTAGCAAAGAAAGAAACTGGCTACTTTTCTTTGGGGTCTTTTTACCCTAACTGCCTAGCCAATTTCTACCTCCTATTCTTATCACACCACCCTCTGAAGAGGTTACCCAAATTGCTGATAGGGAACTGGGACACAGACTCTCTGTATTCTTCCATGCTGAACAGGGACACAGGGTGAGGCAATTGGGGTACCCGCTTCTTTTGGTCTATCTAAAAGACTCTCAAATTGCATAACTCTTAACTATAGGAAGAAAAGAGGGTCCTTGACTGGTGCTAGGAGATGTGAAGGAAAAGTAAAGACAAGAGTAGTTAGTATTACAATTACTAGGCAGGGAACCAGAAAAAGTCAGAACAGGGCAAATTTCAAATGTCCAAATTAAAGTCCATGGGAATTTCTTGATGAGGGCTTCCAAAAACATCCATCTAATGGCTTCCTCCTCATTTTTCTTTTGCCTGCCAAGGCTGGAATGATGATTGATGAACTCAGGATTTGTTGTCAGGCACTTTGATAACTTTTGGAGTGGCTAGAATCAGCTCCCTCTTATACCGCCTCTAGATAGGGAGAGAAAACAAATTTAGCCATCATTTAATTTTTAGGCTAGAACAATAGTGGGTTGTCTCCCTCAGCTGTAGGTGGGCACTGCAGTATTGCAGACCAAGAACTGAAGTCTTATATCTGAGTAGCATTGTCTTATTAGCAACAAATTCATCAACGACAGATAATTATCTAACACCTTATGAGAAATTAAGTCTAATGTCTGGGATGTGTAATCCCTTGAACTCTGTAAGAAATATACTGATGACTTTAATCTTCAGTTATAGTTTCCTTTTGGGTTTTTAAGACCATACTGTTGGCCAAAAAAAACCAATTTATTTTTATTTTTAAGGTCCTTTGAGGATCTGTTCCTCAGAGATCACATGGGTTTGGGAGGAGCCCCTGGCTCCTTTCTTTTATCAGTTCCATCTATGTGAAGATAAGTCAAAGGTCTTATTTGACCATAGCTGAATTCACTTGGAAGCATGGAGGAAATGTTTCCTCTGTGTTGACCCTCCTCTTTGTAGACTGGACACTGGTTCAAGCCCACCTTGTGGTGCTTCAAGCCACAGCCTTCCTGAACAAGAGGACAGGTGACTCACCATAGTTACAGGACATTTCGAGAGATTCTCCATAGTCCCCTGGAACTTACTTGACCTTGGAGGGCAAAGAACAAAAACTGTCCTTTAAGTCCCTCTGACTAGATTAGTATAGGCCTCAAAGTATGGTCATTAAATATCCAATAAGTTTAGTTATAGCAATCTGGTACTTTTAATTACCATCTGCTATGTAGATAAAGCTTGAGCAAAACCCAAACATTCTCAGATAAACCTTGACTATATAGCCTTAAACTAATGACTAAGCTATGACCTTAGAAATTTTAGATTGTCTATATATTATCTTTGTCTCATCCTTGTTATATCATAGCAACCCTACACAGACCTTCATCACTTGCTTAGGCTTTTTCATTTTTCTGTCATTTCTGGAACTATCCAGCCATCATAATTTTCATACATAAATCCTTCTTTAGAAATGTCTCCATTCTCATATCCTTCTAACATCTTTTAACCTTCCATTTTCTTTCTTAATAACCATGAGACACAATAACATTAACAAATAAATTTTCCACCTGTTGTGAGAATTCTTTTCTTCGGGATACTAAGCAATGTTTATCCCCTTCTAAGGTTCTAGTGTCAAGTCAATGTTTGATCACATTAAAGTTTTCCTGGGGGAACAAATGAATTTACTGAGCTTACTTACAATGATGACTGAGGGGTTCCTGAGACGCATGGGTGACCTGAGAATATTTATACTGGAAAGCCTTTACCCAGCATGGATCAAGCCTTCTCTTCCTAGCCTTCCCCAGTTAATATACCTTAGTCCTCCTCAATCCAGGAGACCATGTGTGATTAGGGCCAAATTACATATAGTTGGCTAGGAAGAGCTGCTGGATACTCAGGTGAGGGTCCAATGACCCTGCTTACCTCTCTTTCAGTGAAAGAAATATGAAAGTCAACAAGCCCAATTGTGATGATCTTTTGCTAGTGAACACAGCTGAAGTCATGATGATGGTAGCTGACTCAGAAGAGAGTACTGTGTACCATCATCTTATTAAAAGAACATGGAATCTAAATTACACGCATAAGATAATGTAATGAGTTAATATTACCCGTGTACTTTGCTTTATAAGTTCCCAGGTAAACCTCATAGAAAACACAAGACAGTTAAAAATCTTTTTTACCTCATGTAATTTAGAGAGTGGTCTACCAAAACCTTGCTGTAGGTAGAAAAAAAGCAACTTGTATATAATTAAACATTATCAAATTGATGTTCACAACCTCCAGTATAATCAATTAAAAACTGAGATGCTTACCAACTGAGGAATTATAAGTAGAAGATCCTCTCTGTCCTCACCATCGACTATCAATTGTCCTCTTTTTTAAAAAAAATCTATCCTGTTTTTTTTATTAAGTAGTTAAATTTATGGTTGTATTTACTATACATTTTACATTAGTTTGTGTTAGTGACTTTACTCAGTATTTTGACCAAGTAGAGACTCTCATTAACTACTTTTACTATAGACAGTAATGCCCTCTGTTGAAATTAGTTTACACCTTAACTGTTTTCAACTGCACAGTGCCTTTACCCTTAGGCTGAGAGGCCTGAGGGGTACAAAGACAATCACATGAGGGGATGGTCACTTTTCAGTGAGGTTGAATGAGGTCAAAGGAAGGAACGATTTCAGCCAAACCCTCCAGATACAGTTTCACACAGGGAAATTCCCTAGGGGTGGGCCAGAGGAAGTATGGACAGGAGACATAGCCCAGTGTCTTATTTCTAGTAAGAGGTTGTCTAGAGGGACTTCTCTTCTGCTCCTAGGTAGGGAAGCTTGTCCTGCCAGAGATCTAGTTAGCCACTCCTGGCACTCCAACTTCCCTCCTCCACTGGGCCAAGGAAGGAGGGAGCACAGCCCAAGGAGCCCTAGCTAATCTGAGTAAAGGGCAGAACCCTGAATCCTCCAGCCTGCAGCCCCTCTAGAGCTCCACCTCACTGAGACCAACTTTCACAAAGGTCCTGGTCCCTCTATGTTGGCATCCTTAGCAATATCTCTGGTGATCTCCAAATACAGTTCCATGACTCTTCTTTACAGATAAGTACTTTCAAGGCAGGAGAGATGGGTCACTGATTAAGAGCATTTGATGCCCTTGCAGAGGACTGGGTTTGGTTCCTAGCACCTACATGTTGCCTCACAACCACCTGTCTCTCCGCATTGCTATGGTACATGATAAGCTGAGAGCTGTACATTGGCTAGTTAGCTTTTCCCAGCAAGAAGACTCTGAACTTGATGTCATCAGCTGTCTACTGCAGATGAGGAAAGCTGGGTCCTTGACTTCGGGGTGAGCATAAGGTGCTCCAGGCTCCCGCATCACTGGGACCTTGAGGCTTTTGTTCCTGGAAGTGAGGCATGCTGGGACCCCAGCATCCAGGTCCTGGGAAGGGACGGTGATGGCACGTTTGTAAACCCGGAACTTGGGAGACCATGGTAGGAGAACTGAGACTTCAAATCAGCCAGGGCTATACAGAAATTTCCATCCTAACCTGAGACTACATAAACCTGGAGCTGCCATACGCAGTTCTCTCCTTCCTCAGTGGGTTCCAGTGATTGAAGTCATGATCAGGCTTTTGTGAAAAGGGGTAGCTATGTTACAGGATGGATGTGCTAATTTGCTGTCCCACAAAAACCACTTTTGCCACAAATGTATCTCAGAGCGGCATGTTTTGTAACATATATATGTAAAATAAAAATTTTTATTTTCTATTGAAAAAATAGTGTTGTGCCACGCATGCGCGGCAGAAATAAAAATTTTTATTTTCTATTGAAAAAATAGTGTTGTGCCACGCCTGCGCGGCAGGAAGCTGATCTCTGAGCGGAGGATGTCAGGATTGAAGAGACAATCACACTTTTAGTTGAGCAGAAGAAGCCTTTACTTCTCAGCCCCAGGTTGCTTTTATACCCTAGCCCAGAAGGCAGCTGACCCCACAGGGGCGGGGGAGCCATCACATGACCACAGGGTCAGTGCCAAGTCATGGTGTTCTCAGGATCTGATACCGGAAAATGAGCTGGTAAACAATTCTGAGACTGAGGAACCATGAGGCCCAAAAGGTCACTGCGGGGGAGGTGCAGATGGAGGCCAGGACAGCATGTCCCAAAATCTCACCCTGTTTCCTTTATATAATGGAAGATCCCCCTGTCTTAAGTCGTCCCAGAGGGGTCATCCCTTACCCGTCATTGGGAGGCTTCATCCCTGTCTTAGGCGGGCGCCCTCTCCGTGGAAGTTGCCTATCTATGGAGGCATCTTCAGCGTTTGTATAGCATTTGCAGCCAGACCTGAGGTACATCTGGATTACCAGATGACAAGCTTAACAGGACTTGTTGAGTGCCCATCTGTTGAGACCTCATAGATCTCATCTGTCAGCAAAGGACCCAGAGCCCAACGACTATGGCACTAAACCCAAGAACAGTCAGCAACAATGACCCCATGCACCACTGAGCCCAGCCTCCTAGCTGTACCATGGCATTCCACCAACCTTCAGATGATGTAGGGGGCACCCTAGTATTATTAATTCTTATAATTTGATGAGCTAGATGAGACGTAAAATTGAGAAAGGTTACATTCCAGGGACCTCTCATATAGGCATTTAACTATTTTACAATTTCTGAGGCATTAACAATATGACCAGGTGTTACACAAACAGAATGATAAAAATGAGAACAGGACATTGTTGCGTCATCCATAAGGCGTCAACCTGCTCCTGCAGAAGCGCTGCTGTAGTGAAAGAATCTCCGCACATCAAAGCATCTGGAAGATCGAAGTTAGTGGTCGAAGGCCAACAGCGAGGGGCTGGCTCCAGACTGTTTTTTCACTCAGGGAAGGATTCATCAAGATGATTGCTGCTGGCGCCTGTAGAATCAGCGTTGATCTCATCAAGGTTGGCCTCCACTGGACGAACATATCTTTCAGGAACCCAAATGGGTTTACGCTCCCCTGGAGGATAAACACAAACAGCCCCTCTCACCCTGGCTAATAAGGGTGTCGGCTCTTTCCACTGCCCAGATAAGGGATCTTTCCATCTTACCCATCCCAGGGAATTCTTGGCCCCGGACCAATGCTTTTCCATAGCTGAATACCCTTTGGTAACCACAGTGAGAAAATTTAAAGTAAATAAGATTGAGGATAATTGCGCACTAGGAGAGGGAAGATATTCCCCCCTCTTTGTTTTAGTAAAATATTCTTTTAAGACCATGTTCATTCTTTCAACCACAGCTTGACCTTGTGGATTGTAAGGGATTCCTGTTGTATGGGTAATTTCATGCTCCTTGCAAAATTGTTGAAATTTTGAGCTGGTATATGCAGGCCCATTATCTGTTTTTAATTGATTTGGTATTCCCATATAAGCAAAGGCCGATATACAGTGGGCTATAACATTTTTGACTTTCTCTCCCATATGTAGGGATGCGAAGACCACTTTAGAATATGTATCTACAGACACATGCATATATTTTAATGTCCCGGCTGATGGAACATGAGTGATGTCCATCTGCCAGAGATCATTAGGTTTAAGACCATGAGGGTTGACTCCCATAGAGGGCATGTTGTGAAAAGGAGCACAAGAAGAGCATCAGGTAGTGATTTGCAAAGCAGAGGCTTTAGAACAACCAGTATGGTATTGGAGGGATTTAGCATTTAAATGATATTTGGCATGCAGGCGGATGGCCTTATCCTCAGGGGTAGCCAGAAATATGCGTGTATGTATATCTGCTAGCTGATTACCTTCAGCTAGGGGTCCAGGTAACCAGGTGTGACTTCTGATATGACTTACAAAGATGGGGTTTTGCCTGGACCATATCAAATGTTGCAACTTACAAAGATGTTGTTGTATGTGTGATGTAGGAGAAACATAGGGAGCAGTTTCCAGTGGCAGAAGGATCTGGGATAGGTATACACTGTCAGTATACAGATTGGATGGCTCCTGGGAAAAAACTTGTAGAGCTAGGATACAAGCCATAACCTCGGCCACCTGTGCTGATATATTGCCCATGGGAAACTTTGAAAGTGTATCATAAGAGATTACTACAGCATTACCATGGGGGGATGCGTCCGTGAAGACAGTTCGAGTGCCGGGTATAGGTCTGGTCTTAATTACCTGGGGAAAAATTACCGGGTGATTTTTAAAAAATCCCAACAATGGGTGCTGAGGATAATGATTGTCAAGAGCGGCCACAGTGGAGGTTAAAAATAGCATCCAGTCATCATTATACTGCTGCAGATGTGCCACCTGTTCTTTGTCATAAGGAAGCACGATTCTATCTGGGAGCTTTCCAAACACTTGTATGCTGGTGTGCCTAGCCTTCCAAAGTAACTGCAAAATCAAGTTATAATAAGGCGCAAGAACTCTGGATGGTGACACTGGCAGGTGCACCCATATAATAGGCCCTGTTTGCCAAAATACTCCCGTATGTGAAAACTGGGATGCTAACACCAGAAATTGCAAAGGTGAATTGTAGTCTATTTGTTGCAAATAAGCTTGTTCTATACTTTGAGATAATAACTGCAATGCCCTCTTTGCCTCTGATGTAGGCTTTCTAGGTGAGGTAGGGTCAGCATTTCCTATCAACATATTATATAAAGGCCTAAGTTCTCCTGACTTAATAGCTAGGGAGGGCCGTATCCATTGTATGTCACCCAGAAAACGTTGCCAATCATGTAATGTTCTTAGGTGAGCACTGTCAATATGTAATTTTTGAGGTCTAACGCCTCCATTGTGTATCACATGACCAAGATAATTATATGGGGAGACAATCTGAACCTTTTCAGGTGCAATAATTAGGTCAGAGGCCTCTAAGACTCGTTGCATCTCAGCAAATGCCTCTTGTAGTTCTTTGGTATTTTTAGCGGCTAGCAATATATCATCCATATAATGAATTATATAAAGGTCGGGATATTTTATTCTAATAGGTTCCAATGTAGCTGCAACGTATGCCTGACATATAGTTGGACTATTTGCCATACCTTGAGGTAGAACCACCCAGTGATAACGTAAGGCAGGCTTAGAAAAATTGGTGGCAGGTAGACTAAAGGCAAATCGACAGCAATCGTCAGGATGTAAAGGGATTGTAAAAAAGCAATCTTTTAAACCAATAACTATCAACTGCCAATCTTTGGGAATTGCTACTGGAGAAGGCAAACCCTGTTGCAATGGTCCCATGATTTGCATCGTAGCATTTACCACTCGAAGATCCTGCAGAAGCCTCCATTTTCCAGATTTTTTCTTTATGATAAAGATAGGGGTATTCCAGGGAGAGGTAGAAGGCACAATATGTCCAGCAAGCAATTGCTCTTGTACTAGAGCATGAGCTGCCCGCAATTTCTCTGTAGTTAGGGGCCACTGCTCGACCCATAGAGGTTTATCTGAGTGCCATTTTATAGGTATGGGTGTCATAATTTTAATTTGCCCTTCGTAATCAGAATCAATTATTCCAGGATGTATTTGTATGCCCTGGATAATTGTGCTGCTCCTTCCCAAAATTAAACCCACCGATCCTGGTGGCAAGGGACCATACACATTTGTGGGAAGAGCCTGAACTCACACTTGGGGAGTTAAGATTGCTCGGGCAGAGAAACAGAGGTCCAATCCTGTGCTTCCTGCTGTCGCTCGGGCTAAGTCTGCAACACAAAAGGATTGCTCTGTGGAAGGAATTGTATACGGCCACTGCCCGGGAAAGTTCTGCAGTAGCCTGGTGCCATTGCTCCATACACTGTGGTTCTGGGGCCCTGGAGCGGGGCCCTCTGCCAGTTTCCCTGTTGTTGACTAGATAGGGGCAGCAGGGATATTCCATTTATATCAGTCTTGGAGCGACAATTGTTAGCCCAATGTGCCCCCTTTTGGCATCTTGGACATATACCAGGTACTCTTCCCTCTCTCTTGTGCTGGGGACAGTCTCTGCAGAAGTGGCCTGGGC
>NW_008329675.1:222678-244837 GCF_000622305.1 Nannospalax galili
CAGTTAGGAACCAGGGACTGGCCTCTGCTATTGTTTTAATGAATGTGTCTACTGTCTTTGTTTTTACTGCTGTTCCTTGTTCTTCTAGCAGTTTCTTAACCTGATATTGCAATTCCTGTTTACTGCTAGTATTACCCATGGTAACCCCAATACACCCCTGCCAGCCTGGGACGACCCTGTCCGCTTACCCCTCTTTCTCAGATCTTGGTGGGACCTCCAATTGCCACACCTGTGCGGCACAAAGCTGATCTCTGAGCGGAAGATGTCAGGATTGAAGAGACAATCACACTTTTAGTGTAGCAGAAGAAGCCTTTATTTCTCAGCCCCAGGTTGCTTTTATACCCTAGCCCAGAAGGCAGCTGACCCAATGGGACGGGGGAGCCATGGCATGACCGCAGGGTCAGTGCCAGGTCATGGTGTTCTCAGGACCTGATACCGGAAAATGAGCTGGTAAACAATTCTGAGACTGAGGAACCACGAGGCCCAAAAGGTCACTGCGGGGGAGGTGCAGATGGAGGCCAGGACAGCATGTCCCAACATTAATCAAAAAAACTTTCCGGCCTGCACCCCATATTCATCTTTTAATTTCTTACCTACTTTCCCCCAAGTTTCCAAGTTAACGGTTCCCTCTTCAGGAGACCAAGGACAGATCTCCTGTACAAAGTCTTTTAAAACTCATTCCAAGGTTTAGGTGCAACATTGCAAGAGTGAGCATGACACATAGAGTGAAACATTTGAAGAAACAGAGCACGCTTCTTAGAGCCAGTTTGTCCCATGTTATTTTACTCTTGACTATTCTGTCAACTCACAATGGTCCCCTTACCTGATAGCCTTGGATTCAAGGTCATCACCTGATAGCCTTCAATTCAAAATCGTCACGACATTCACTTTCCCATACTCAGGTCCCTTGTTCAGGTGCCAGCTGCTGCAGTGCAGCTGTGGGGGTCCTAAAAAAGGAGTGGGAAGTTAGGGGATGAAGGAAAAGAAAGAGATAGAAACAGCTGGGATCAGGAAAACCTGCAGGCTGATGGCTAAGCAGGTAGTTTACTGCAGAATTACAATGCTTTGACACCTCATCTCAAAACACAAAGTCTTACTATAGGTCCTTTACACAGAATCGCAAGTTCCCTTGAACTACGCAGTCCCATTAATCATTTGTATTTCCAGTTTCATTAGCCATATGTATTGGAAGCAGCAGAACTAGAAAGAGAAAAACATGTGTCTGGAGACTGATTACCAGGACCTGTCCTGTGCAGGTTCACCTCTGGGACAACCAGAATAAGCCTTTCCATATCCTGTTGACTGTTCCCCAAGGGCAGAATTATCTGCACCTGGAAGACCGAGTAGTCAGCTCTCAACAGCACAGTGGTCCATTCTTGCATCACAATGATCTACTGTCCTATCACAATGCTCCATTGCTGCATCCAATGTTCCACTGTCCTATCACAGTTCTCTGTTATCACAACACTGCATTGTTACATCCCAATGGTTCACTATCTGATAAAAATTCTCCCTTATCTCTTTCTAGTGCTCCATTTTTGCATCACAATTGTCCACTGTCCCATCACAGTACTCCAGTGTCTCATCACAGTGTTCCATTGTTGCATTCAAATGGTCCATTTTACTACCACAGTTCTGCATTATTACCTCACAATGGTCCATTTTCCTTTCCTAAAGTTCTCTTTTCTCATCTCAGTGCTACATTGTTGCATTACATTGGTCCATTGCCCCATCACAATACTCCACTCTCTTATCACAATGGTCCAATGTCCCATCACAGTGTGAACATATTGAACCATTGTAATATCACAATGGTCCACTGTCCTATCCTAAGCTCCTCTATCTCATCACAATTCTCCAATATTGTATCATAATACTATGCTATCTCATAACAATGCTCCATTGTAACATCACTATGGCCCACTGTCTAATGTCAATACTCCACTATCTCATCAGAATGTTCCATTATTGAATCACAATGACCCACTGTCCCAACAACTCCATTGTTACAAAGCAATGATCCTCAGTCCTATCCCAGTACTTCTCTATCTCATGAAAATGCTCTATCATTTCATAGAAATGGGCCTCTCTCCCACGTCAATGCCTCATTGTTGCATCATAGTGTTCCTTTGTCTCACTACAATGCTCCATTGTTATAACATTGTGGTCCATTTTAGCGTCACAATTCTTCATGTCCTCATCACAGTGCTTCTTTGTCACATCACAGTAGTCCACTCTCCTATCACAATGGCTTATTGTCTAATCAAAATGTTCCACTCTTTCATCACAATGCTCCATTGTATCCCAATGGTCCACCATCCTATCACTGTGCAACACTGTTGCCTCACAGTGGTCAACTCTCCCACCCCAATGTTCTCCTTTCCCATCACTATTATCCATTGCTATATCACAATGTCCACTGTCTCATCACATTGCTCCAGGTGTCATAATGCTATTTTGTTGAATCACAGTGGTCCACTGTTCCACCACAATGGTCCACTGTCCCGTCACAATGCTCCACTGTCTCATCACAATGCTCCACTGTGGCTTGCCAATCATCCACTCTCCTATTACAATGCTTCACTGTGTCATTACAGTGCTCTGTTGTTGAATCACAATATTCCACTGCTGTATCACAGTGCTCCCCAGTCTCATCACAATGGTCCACTGTCCCTTCACAATGCTTCCCTTTGCCATGACAAAGCTCCATTGTTCAAAAGAAATGATCCACTCTCCCATTACAGTACTGCATTTTTGCTAACAGTCCTCCACTGTCCCCCTTCAATAATTCAGTTTCTCATCACAGTGCTTCATTGTTGCATCACAATTATCCATTATCCTATCACACTAATTCCTTGTTGCATCACAGTGATGCATTGTCCTTTCACAAGCTCCACTGTCTCATCACAATGCTCCACTGTCTCATCACAATGCTCCACTGTCTCATCACACTGCTCCATTATTGCATAACAATTCTCTACCTTCTATTCACATTGCACTATTGTTACTTTGCAGTGCTATGCAGTCCCATCACAATGCACAGCTATACAACAGACTGTTTTACATCACATTTTTTGCATCACAATTTCCCACTAATATATTAAATGCTCCTTTGTTACATTTCAGTGATCCACTGTCCCATCACAGCACTCAACTATCTCATCCAAAAGCTCTATTATATCAGAATGGTTCACCTAACACAGTGAATGCCAGCCACCCAATGGGGAGTTTCCAGCTTAGTCCTAGCTTGATTTCTCTCTTTCCTCACATCATGCAGTGTCTTCAGCAACAGTGACTTGCCCTCTAGTGCTGGCATGCCACCAACATTACTAGCAATAGCCTTTATCATTTGTGGGACCTCCAGGGCCAATCAGGCCAACAGCTCATAGGGGGCAACCAACATCTGGCACAAGAATTTTCATTTAACAATGGCATAGCATACAGGAGGGCCATTTTAAGCTGTCATAGAGTTTCTTTTGTGCTTTTATTTTTTCTCGATTAGCCCTGACCCCATAAGGTTATAAAGAAGGTGAAAGAAATATTGCTTCTGGTTATCCTTAGCCTATGAAATTAATGCCTCTATCACGTTGAATTTTTCATGGCATCCATTCTTGACCCTGAGTTTTGTAATAGTAACTTTATCTATTGCTTATTTTCAGGGAATGGACTGTGTAAAGCCTGTGGCAGTTTCTACACAAGCAAGAGCATATTTTCACCCAGCACTACCTAGTAGGGGCCCTATTTAATCTATTTGCCAGTCCCTTAATGGGCAGATTGACTTATACATCTATCTCAATATATGTTCTTTCAACAGTAACAGAAGTGGGGCCTGTAATGGATTCCTCCTGTTGCAAAACCCTATACATAACCAGGAATTGTTGTTCTACAGTCTTTGTGATTAACATCTAGTAGAGCGATAATCCAACCCTCACATTGGGATTCTCAGCACCCTTACAGCTTCTGGAAGCCTCTCTTTCCACTTTCCTAAGATACCTTTGTCATGCTTTAGCATTTACAGGTCCAGGCTGTTGTAGACTTATCCCAGTCATGTTTTGGGTATCACTTGTGCCTTGCCCAGCTTTATATGTCATCTCTATAAGGAAACCATTTTTCAGAGGGTGGACAGGACAACAATGCAAAGTTGAGAACCATCAATCCATAATAGATAGTGCAGTTACAAGATAGGCTTGGTGAAGCACTCTGGAAGTTTGTTTACTTTCTTTTGATCAAGTGTCAGGTAATCACAGAAATTTGAAACTAAAAAGATACTCGTCAAACATAAGCAAAGTTTAATCAACCATGGAGACATTCCATCACTTTTTATCAATTGTTTTTCTCAACACATCCATGTTGGTACAGCAGTGTGCATGGGAGGAACTTGTGGGAACCCATCCCCTGATTCTCTGTTGACCTTGGGTTGCACCCTGGCTGTTGACCACAGTTACTGGAACACTCAGTACCATATGACCCACCCACAAGTTCCTGTTATTGTGCTTCTCTGCAGCTGAGGTGGAGCCCGGGTGTTTTATCCTCTTGTCTGGGACTTTTCAACCCGGCTGGAGAGCGATATATATAGCAGGCTGTTCTGGCAATAAAGGAAATTCTCTCCACACGAATGACCCACTGACGTGTCCTTTATCAAGTCCTCAGCCCCTCGCCTGACCTTTGAGTGCGATTTGTAGTGCTGGTGCTACAGGAACTAACAGTTCTTCATGATCTTTAGTCATTTTCTCCGCCCAGTCCATTTCTGGGGGCTCTTACAGAGTGACTCCCTGACTTTCTCCATTCTTGATGAACTTGGGGCTGGCTCAGGTCATACCCCGGGCCAAGGTGGAGTAAGGCCCTGCTCTCTCCTGCTGCACCTGCTGGTTCTCCAGGTCCAGGAGGCTCTGGCTTGTCCCCATGTCTGTTCCAGCAGCTGTTGCAACTCCACCAACTGCACCTGGGTCCCAGGAGAGACCCTGACTGTGCGAACTTTCTCTACCCAACATGAACATTTCCAGGAGGGAAATGTACACTACTTAGTCCGGGGCATCATCATCCACCCCTGGGTCAGTCTTGATCATCTGCACCTGCATTGTTTTCACATAGATGCCTTCAGAGCACTGTTCCTCAGGCTTTAAATCATTCCAGAAGCCCAAAAACATGTATGTTGCCTTTTCATCAATTTTTTCCTTAGGAATCACCCAGAGAGATCCCTTTCTCTTCTTTGCCTTTTTCTTATCTAAGCTGTTATACTGCTTTACACATATTTTCCATGCTGGTATATGTCAGCCAAAGTACTTCGTGATGATCCTGCCCCACTAAGGGCCTCAACAAACCCACGAAAGCTCCATTCAGTCTCAATGTCCCTGCTAAATTGTTATTCTTTAAATCGCTGATGACAGATATCAGTCCTATCCTGCCCAGTTAACTGGACATTATACATTGCTTTCATCATATGTAGTCCCCTCAGTAGTGTCTGTCCCTCCTCTACTGTCCTCCAGGCCCTGATACCCATGGGGACCTCCACTGGTGCTATCTCTTCCCCACCAACCGTTGACTGCCTTAGCTCCCAAGTGAGGGGTGGACCCTTTGAGCTAGTCCTTCATGGTAAATTGATGGGTCATTTTGTTGAGGTCTAAACAGGTAACCATTGTTGCTGTGAGTTCTTGGGTACAACAGCCTTGCCTTTTAAAGAACAGAACATTTCACAGCTCCCCTACCAATGCCTCACTGGCCCCTAGGCATTTTTTACCCACTGTTCTTTGACTTTCTCAGACTCTTTGAGCTGGTGATATAGTCTCATTTACAGGTAAGGCCTTAACACTCACTTCTCAGCAGGTTCACATTTATGGATCTATATTATCTGTCCCACACTGCAAAAAGAAAATTTTCTGACCAAGGTCTCCCTGTAGTAACTTGATATGTAGACCAGGCTGGCCTTGAACTCACAGAGATCCGCCTGCCTCTGCCTCCCAAGTGCTGGGATTAAAGACACGATCCACCATGCCAGGCAATTGTTCCTGACTTTTCAAGTGTATAGTCCACATTTTCATTGACACATAATAACATATATTAGAAAGAAAAATACGATTGTCAGTACACTTATGTGTAATCCAGTGACGCACTGTACCTTCTGCAGTGCGTGTGTGTATTGGTGGCATTTAACAATCTGAAAGCCATTTTAAATCATTCAGTTACTTGATGCAATAGTATATTCACTACTGTTCTGTGAATCATAAGTTCCTCATCATGTCCATATCCAGCACACTAAACAATACCCATCTTCTTTCCATCCCTCTTTCCCCTATAACTTTTCCATACTTGAGTCACCACTGTTTTTTTTTTTTACTCTTAAGAGGTCAACTTTAATTTGCAGATTCTGTTAGCATATGTATGATTCTTATCTTTCTGCATGACATCTATCATAGTTTCAAATAGTTTTTTTGTGAGTGTAATAAAATTACTGTCGAAAAGTGAATTATAGGGCAGTAAGACTTATTTTGGCTTACGGTTCCCGAGGGACATTGTCCATCATGGTGGGGAAGGTCATGGCAACAGGAATGTGAGGCCTACCTGGCATTCATGACACAGAGACACCAATTGCATCACAGGAAGTAGAGAAAGAAACAGAGGCTGGGGCCAGGCTAAAAACCATCAAAGGCTACCTAACTTGTAATATACTTCATCCAGCAAGGCTCCCCCTGGTTAAGGTTCTATAACTTTCCTAAACACTGTACCAACTCCTGACCACATTTTCAAATACGTGTATCTAGGGGGATCTTTCTCATTCAAAACACCACACTACTGTCTTTGACTTTCTTGGCAGATGTAGAAGAAACATCTCTTCACAGGCATGCATGGAGTAGATCGCTCCAAGAAAGTGTCCTTCAGTTCCATGTTGGTGAATGAATGAGATCATGGTGATACTTGGAGAGCAAAGCTGTCTCTCAGGAACTCTACACCAAACACTTGTATCCCTTGTCATTTTTTACTGCTTTATATCATATCTTATGCTATTGACTATAATGTAATGCAGATTCATTTGGGAAATCTACTAGGGCTCCTGTGAATATCTAGGATCTATATGTGTATGTGTTCCTCCTGTGCTGTAAAATTCTCTCACAGAATAGGCATTTTCATGGTCCTTTGTTTTTTCTTTTGAAACACCTGTGAGGCAAATGTTTGCTTTTTTACTGATGGTTTCTGCATATTAAAAGATATATCCCAGGCCAGGGGTGGTGGCGCACGCCTTTAATCCCAGTACTCAGGAGGCAGAGGCAGGCAGATTTCTGTGAGTTCAAGGCCAGCAAGGTCTACATAGTGAGTTCCAGGACAGCTGGGACTACAGGGAGACCCTGTCTCAAAAAAAAAAAAAAGATACATCCTTTCCATACTCTACCTGGATTCGTTTAAATTAACAAATTTCTGTGTTCATACATTTTTTTCCTCAAAACTAGTATGTTTTAGCAGGTTTTTCTGCATTGTTTTTGTCAACTGTGAAATTTTTGTCAGGTTCATTTTTATGATCACACTCTCTTGTTCAATTTGTACTAAATATCTTGTGTTTTTCTAATTTTATTGTCTTTTGTCTCTTTCTACATTTTTTTAAAATCATTAATTTTGTGCATGTATCATGCTATTTTAAGCCACTTGCTGTAAATGTTCCAGTGAGGACTGTGAAATAAACCCTAAGGAACATTTCTGGTTTAGTGATCAAAGCACAGTACCTTAGTCAGAATAGTTGTTCTTCACTGGTGGGTTTGACTTAGCACTCTGTCATAATTTGTATTTCATTTCTCACAGGGCATTGCATGACCAAACCTGATTTAATCTTGAAGTTAGAGCATGGATTTGGGCCATAGAATGTGGCAGAAGCATCTGTCCAGAGCCTCCCAGGTCAGTGAATACATCCTGAGCAAGGGAGGTCAGCAAGAAGCTAGGCCATTAAATATTGGTCACGTTGAACGCTTCTTACCATGGTTTCCAGATGACAGCTGATGTGGTGGGTCAGACACTTGATTTTTGCAGTTCCTTGGGAGTTATCCAGATCAACTCATCTCTTTGAGGTTTTTTTCTGAATTATATTGCTAAAAATTCAAACCCTGTGTAGATTTGAGACAGTTCCTTTTTGGCTTTTTGAGACAGTTTTATGTAACCCAAGGTGGTCTCAAACTTGCCAGAGAGCTGAGGCTGGCCTTGAAGTCATGTTCTCCTGCCTCCACCTCCCCCTTATTGTAACTAAAGGTGTTTTCCCTGCACCCAGATGGTGAGGTAATTTCATTGGTTTGAATGTTTACCTGAATTCTCAGTTGTCCCCCTCTCTTGTTTTATATCACAGATTTTTTTATCAGTCCTTTGTCAACCTGTTTATCCAACCTTGAATACCTGATGATCTTAGCAACTGTGGTCTTTTAATTGTGATACCAGTAGTAATCAAACAATACCTCTTCCCTTAATATAATTACATTCCATAACATAAAAATAAGCAGAGATGTATTCTAGTCAGATAAGGGCCACAAGAATGTTTATCAGGGGAGAGGAAAAACATATATGCAGCTGTATTTTAGGAAAAGCTTTAAGTTATTTCACTATGAAGGGAATATTCATTTACTTCAAATTGGGATGACTTTTCCAAATTTGGCTACAATACATGGGTGGATATAATTGAAGACTGATAGTGACTGAAGTTAAAGTGTAGATGCAGATTTGAAAAATCTGTAGCCTGGAGAGTAGTTAATACAGTTCTTACTGCATCTACTGTGGAATTTAAGAAAATGAGTAGAGTATCATGATTTCCAGGGTGAGAGGGCAAACTGGAAGCTTTTCCATGTATTTACATGGATGGGAAAATAAAGGTTAACAAAGGAGATAATATAGTTGAAGGAGAGATGGAGGGGAAGATTCCTGGAGATGAAGAAAGAAATATCAAGACGGCTTAAAAACAGGAAATTCAAAAGATAATGGGGAGAAAAGTAGGGAACAGTCCACAGTGCAAACCTCATGACTCAGGTAGGAGCAAAAGCCAAAGCCAACATGTCACTCAGAGCATACAGAGTCCAAAATGCCAGGCTGCCAACAAGGCGACATTCATGACTGCCCAAAACCCTATGTTCTGATTTTGGAATTGAAATGTGCAGAGTCTCATGTCATCTGGGTTTGCTCAAGCTAATTACTAAGTAGTCAAGGATAACCTTGAAACGTTTTATTCTTCTCGTTGTACCTCACAAATTTTTGGTGTTTAGGCATGTGCCACCACCCCTCATTTTCTGTGGTTCTGAGGATCAAACCAAGAGCTTTGTCCATGCTCAGCAGTCACTCTTTCAACAGACCTGCACCCAAACCCAACCTTGGATCTTTGCAGTCTCAGTTGTGTAGAGTGATTTTTTTCTACGCTTGCTTTGAAGAACAAAGTGATTGTTTTTGTCCACATATCGTGCAGTACCATTTCCGCACCCTCCATAGATATGACAACAGGGAATAGTATAAATCTGGGGGCTGTGGACACATTGACAGCGTTTCTCTGTGGTAGACATCTACAAGGGAGACCTGAAAACCAAAAGGGTCCAATGTGTAATCACTTAGAAAATGAAGAGGTAGGGAATTGGAGGATGGAGTGCTTGGATGTTGCACCTTCTGTGACACAGAATGAGACTCCTTGCCGCTGGATCAGTTCAGAGAATTTGAACACTGAATGTTGAGTGAGCAGATTGCTCTCTCTGCGTGGTTAGCTGCACAATGCACTGACAGCACTAAGCTCCCATCCAACTGTAGATTTTCATACCCTGTTCTTTACCAAAGTGTATTTTTATTCTTTTATGCTTATTTAATTTCACTTTCCTCATGTCACAGATTCTATCTCTTACTCTTTACTCTCCCACTTTAACACATTCCTTTTATTTTGCTTCTATTTTTTACTTTGTATTTCTCAAAATTTTATTATTATTTTTGTGTGTCTGCATGTGTGTGACATATTAGGGATTGTCCTCCCATACAAATATGTATAAGCCAGAGTACAACTTTATGGAGTTGGTTCTCTTCTTTTCGTACGCTCTATCATAGTTAGGTTTTCAGGCTTGAACCTTTTCCTGTTATGCTGTCTCACTGACTCTGTTCTTGTTTTACTTTATTTTATTTTTTAATTTATTTTTATTTTTTGATCTTTTTGAGACAGGATCTACCTGTAGCTCCAGCTGGCCTGGAACTTGCTATGTAGGCCAAACTAGCCTTCAACTCAGAGATCTGCCTGCCTCTGCCACCATTAAAGGTGTGCGCCACCACACCTGGTCCCTCCCCACCTTTTTTCTGAGACAGGGTTTCCTTGTAGCCCCAGCTGGCCTGGAACTCACTATATAGACCAGGCTGACCTCGAGCTCACAAAAATCCTCCTGCCTCTGCCTCCTGAGTACTGGGATGAAAGCTGTGTGCCACCAGCAGTCCTGGAACTCACTATGTAGACCAGGCTGGCCTTGAATTCACAGAGATCTGCCTGCCTCTGCCTCCTGAGTGCTGGGATTAAAGGGTGTGCCACCATGCCCAGCCCTTTATTTTTTTTTTAACTTAAAATTTGAAACATTTCATCCTGAGGCAAACAGACTGCAACATTCGGTTGTTAATTCTTTCCCTAGCCAGTGTAGAAGGGAGAACATTTATGATCACAAAACCTTAAATCTAATTGAAAGAAATTTTCATATCTCACATGTGAAAGTGTTATGATGTAAAGTGATAATTTTTAGTTATTATAATAGGTAAATGAACCAAGGGGGTATCAGATAAAAATTACTATGTAAAGCCAGCCTGGTCTACATAGTGAATTCCAGGCCAACTGGAGGTACAGGGAGACCCTGTCTCAAAACAGACCAAAAGAAAAAAAATTACCAGGTAGAAACTAACAAATGTGTTCATTTATCTCCAAATGTTTCAATAGAGTAAAACAAGTAATAAATAGACCTGACTTCTCACTGAAATATATAATAATGTAAGTTGTTATATTTAGTCATAAAGGACTACAGTATATATTCTTGTCATAGTCAGGATTAGGCAGGGTGTAGTCTTCCATGTCTTTAAACCCAGAATTAGGAATCAGAGTCAGGCAAAACTCTTTGAATTCAAAGCCAGCCTGATCTACATAGTAAGTTCCAGGCCAGCCAAGACTATACACAGAGACCCTGAATGAAAGAAACAAAAAATAATAATTCAGCATTAATTTACAGCTTCCATGAAGATTAATAAGCATAAAAATGACATAATATTTGTGTTGCATAAAAGTGACTTAAGGGTGATTGATGGAAAATGATATTTATAAGTTCACTTTTGATCCTGATAAAGTTCCTGCCAAAATGGAGACTATCCATAAAAATGACAAAAGACATTTGTGGCAAGATGGAATCATGAACAGGAAGAAATCCCCTGGGGACATTGTTAATGTGAGTAAAATATATAATGTGGACTCTTGACAAATTTAAAGCCTGTAAACAAAGAGTAGAATCCCTTCTGGAATGTTTCCTCTAGAATTTCACAGAGGGCTGGGGATAGGGTTAGTCAAAAAAAAAATGCTTGAATGAGGTTGATAACCAGCACCCCTGCATAATGCCAGCCAATTTAGCATGCAACTACACCCAGAACTTGGAAGATGTAGCAAGAGGAACCTGGATAATCCAGTCTATCCAAATTGGCACACTTTGGAGTCACTGATATCTAGAAAGTGATTGAGGATGTCACACATACCCAATAGTAGAAAACACATGTCAGGAAAGGCACATACAACCAATTATTCTCTCTCCAGGAAGAGTTAATAGCATGACAGAAAATCCAGAGAATGTCCTAAGAAGGAAAAGGATACATACCAGAAGTCATACCACAGCAGGAATCAGATGTCTGACTCAAAAAATGTGTCAATTATAAATCACATTGCAATCAGTGTCAAAGGTACCACAAATGGAGATATCCTTTAAGCAAAAAGAATGCCAGAATATGTTCTTCAAGTCACAACTCAGTGTCCATCAGACAACTCATATAGGTGAGAAGTTCTATGAATGTACAGAAGGTGGAAATGTTTTCTACTGAAACTCACCATGCACACAAGATCAGTTCATTTATACAGGTGAGAAGCCTTACAAATGTGAGCCTTGTGGAAAAGCCTTTGGTCACATGTCTCTTCTCTGGGTGCATGAAGAAACTGTACATTGAAGAACTGATCCAGGAAAGAAGCCCTATGAATCTATACACTGTGGAAAAGCCTTCTCCAGGAAGAATAAACTCACTGTCCATCAACAAAATCATACAGGAGAGAAGCCCTATCAATGCGCACAGTGTGGAAAAGCCTTCTCCAGGAAGGATTATCTCACTACTCATCAAAGAATTCATATAGGAGAAAAGCCCTATGAATGTAAACAGTGTGGAAAACCTTCTCTGCAAAGTCTCACCTCATTGTCCATCAAAGAACTCATACAGGAACAAAGCTCTATAGATGTAAACACTGGAAAATTCTTCTCCATGAAGTCTTACCTCACTGTGCATCAAAGAACTCATACAGTGGAGAAGCCATATGAATGTACACAGTGTGGAAAATTCTTCTGCCAAATATCTACTCTGAGGGTGCATCAAAGAATTCATATAGATGCAAGCCCTATAAAGAATAACTGAGTGGCACTGGGCATGGTGGCCCACACCTTTAATCCCAGCACTTGGGAGGCAGAGGCAGGTGTATATCTTTGAGCTCAAGGCCAGCCTGGTCTACATAGTGAGTTCCAGGACAGCTGGGGCTACAGGGAGACCCTGTCTCAAAAAGACAAAAAAAAACTGAGTGGAAATCCTCTAAGAATAGAAAGTCTCTACTTGTTATGTATAAAGTGTCTCATACAGGTGTGAACTCCTATAAACAAAACAATGTTGAAAGCCCTACTACAGCAAATTACATCTCACTCAACATTGTAAAATTCATATGGATGAACATCCATTGAATATACTGAATATAGGAGATCTTTTCTCTCAAGTCACATCTTATTGAGCATTAGAGAACACATAAAATTAAGAAGTCCTATCATTGTATAAAATGAAAGAAAGCTTTCTCCTGCAAGTCCCACCTCATTGGACATAGAGAATTCAAAAATGGCAGATTCCTTTTGTATTTACATATTGTAGGAAATCTTTATCCTTGCAAGGCATACCCCACCCGACATCATGGTTCTTGTGGATGAAAAAATTGTATAAAAGTATATGAATGCTTACTGTAGCTATTTCTAAGTTATCAGCAGACAGTGTCTTCAGGTGAGGAGACTGAGAAATGTAAAGAACATAAGAAAATTTCATAAACCTGACCCCACTCAACACTGGTGAACAGATTGGTGTTGAATATCTGGGTTTAAGATTGTTGGACATCTTTGTAGCACAATGCTCTCTGTATGTAGAGAATACATCCATGTAAAAAAGTATGAAATTAAGAAATGTGGGAAAGCTTTATAATACCATTTGTTGACTTTGGCATAGGTGTAGATGAGTAGCTCTGTAAATGTAAAGAATACAGGAAATTTCCAGGCATGGTGGTGCACGCCTTTAATCCCAGCACTTGGGAGGCAGAGGCAGGAAGATCTTTGTGAGGTCAAGGCTAGCCTTATCTACATAGTGAGTTCCAGGACACCTGGGGCTACAGGGAGACCCTGTCTCAAAAAGACAAAAAAAAAAAAAAAGAATACAGGAAATTCTCCTAACAAAGTATTACCACTGCACGTTTGAAAAGGAACACAGATAATGGGGGCTATGAAATTTATTAAAATTGGCAGTCTGAAACAGGAGTCAGGCCTTATCCAAGGTTGATTTCTGTTGCTTTAACAAAACACTGACTAATCAATTCGAGGAGAAAGGGTTTACAGCTTACAGGGTTTACAACTTGCAGTGATCATTGAGGGTTGATATGGCAGGAACTCAAGGCATGACCTTCAAGTAGAAGCCACTGCTCAGTTGCATGAATTAAATGTAATGGGCTTAACAGGTCCTTGGAGTAGGGGTCAGATGGTGGCCTTGAATTGCCAAAGGTAAGGAGAGCATAGTTATCATAATGGGCAGCAATCAAAGGAAAAACAGTGTCTATAATGGTATGACCTGAATGAACCTTTGGTATTTCCTAATCAATCATGGGAAGCCTACTCAGTTTTTATTTGATCTGTGTAAGCAGAAAAGCTCTAGAACAAATGACAGGGTCTTCATTAGAGTGTAGCAATGGAATCCCATCCAGTCAACCACTTTCCAGATTTGAGCCTGTTTACAAACTCAGAACCCCTTGAATAAAGAAAAGGTCAGGTTCCCTTGAGAAAGGACCTTGTCGTAATACCAAAGAATTATATTGTTGGCCTTCCATCCTTCCCCAGAGGGACCTGTGGCTTTTTACTAGGGTAACTGTACATTGGGTAAAAGGAAATAATCAGACTTTCAGAAACCTATGGTATATTGGTTCTGAGTTGACACTGATAACAGGAGACAATTAAAATCACGGTGGCCCTCTAAAGTAGAAGCTTATGGAGGTCAGGTGATAAATGGCATTTTGACTGAAGTCTGACTCACAGTGGGTCTCGAAACTCATCCTGCATTTATTTCCCCAGTTTCAGAATGTGTAATTGGGATAGATCTACTTAGAGTTGGCAGAATCCCCACATTGGTTCCATGACCTGTGGAGTGAGACCAATTATGCTTGGAAAGGCCAAATGGAAACCATTGTCATTGCCTCTACCAGGGAAAATAGTGAACCAAAACCAATTTTATATCCTGGAGGGATAACAGAAATTAGTGTACCATCAAGGACTTGAAATTGTGGTGGTTTGCACCACAATTTCCTTAACCTCTCCTATCTGACCTGTGCAAAAAAAGATGGATTATAGAGAGTGTTGACTATTAAAACCTTAATCAAGTAGTGATTCCAATTACAGCTCCTGTGCCAGATGTGGTTTCCTGCTTGAGCAGATTAATACATCACCTGGAACCTGCTATCAATAACCTGGTATGGCCAGGCATGGTGGCACACGCCTTTAATCCTAGCACTCGGGAGGCAGAGGCAGGTGGATCTCTGAGAGTTCAAGGCCAGCCTGGTCTACACAGTGAGTTCCAGGACAGCTGGGGCTACAGGGAGACCCTGTCTCAAAAAGACCAAAAAAAAAAAAACCAATAGCCTGGTATGTAGCCACTGATCTGGCAAATGCTTTCTTCTCAATTCTCATCCATAAGGACCACCGGAAGCAATTTCCTTTCAGCTGGCAAGGCCAGTGATACACCTTTAATATTCCACCTCAGGGGTATGTTAATTCGCCAGCCTTGTGTTATCAGGTCAAAGAGATCTTGATCATCTGTCTCCCATAAAATATCACACTGGTCCACTATATTATTGACATTATGCTGATTGGATACAGTGATCAGGAAGTAGCAACCTCTCTGGACTTGGTGGTAAAGTGTATGCACACGAGAGGATGGAAAATACATCCAACCAAAATTCAAGGGCCTTCTACCTCAGTGATGTGGAGCACACAGAGACATTCCTTACCAGGTAAAAGATAAGTTGTTGCACCTGGCCCCTCCTTCCACCAAGAAAGAAGCACAACACTTAGTGGGCCTTTTTGGATTCTGGAGCAGCATATTCCTCACCTGGTTGTGTTACTATGACTCATATATCAAGTGACTGAGAAGGCAGTTAGCTTTGAATGGTGCCTGGAACAGGAAAAGACTCTGCAACAGGTCCAGGCTGCTTTGCAGGAAAGAAGAAATGTTGCTTGAGGAGTCAGTGGCAGATAAAGATGCTGTTTAGAGTCTCTGGCAGGACCCCATAGAGGATTAACAGTGGAAGCCCTTGGGATTTGGGAGCTCTTAGTCTGATAATGTGCCTTAGTGGAAACCGAATGTTTTACAGCGGGCCACAGAGTTATCATGCTACCTGAGCTACCTGTTACAATATGCTGTTATCTGATCCACCAAGCCATAAAGTACAACATGCACAGCAGAAATCCATTATCAAAGGAAAGTGGTATATATGTGATGGGACCAGAGCAGGCCCTGAGGTCACAGGTTACATGAAGTTGCCCAAATGCCTATGGTTCCTACTCCTGTTACTAAGCTTTCTGTTCTCAAGTATGCACCTATGACTTCCTGGGGTGTGGTCTACGGTTGGTTGACTGAGGAAGGGAAGACTAGGGCTTGGTTCATGAATGGGTCTACATGTTGTGCAGTCACCACCGAGAAGCAGACAGCTGAACATTATGGCCAGTTTCTGGAACAACCCTGAAGGACACTGGTGGAGGAATGTCTTCACTGTGGGCAGAACTTCGGGCAATGCACAGGGTTGTACATTTTGACCGAAAGTGGGATTATATACTGATTCATGGTCTATAGCCCATTGTTTGGCTGGATGGTCAGGGACTTGGAAGGAGCGTGACTGGAAAATTGGTGAGAAAGACATCTGAGGAAGAAGTATGTGGATAGATCTCTCCAGATAGGCAAAGGCTGTGAAGATAGTTATGCCTCACGTAAATGCTCGTCAAAAGGTGATTTCAGCAGAGGACCAGTTCAATAATCAAGCAGATTGGATGACCCATTCTGTGGACAGTCAGTTTCTTTCTCCAGTTATCCCTATCACTGCCCCGTGGGACCATGAACAAAGTGGCCATGGGGGCAAAGATTGAGGTTATGCATGGGCGTGACAATATGAACTTCCACTCACCAAGGCCAACCTGGCTACAAATGCTGCTGAGTGCCAGATCTGCCAACAGCAGAGACCAACACTGAGTCCCAGATATAGCACTATTCCCCTGGGTGACCAGCCAGCAATCTGGTTGGTGACAGGTTGCCTATATTGGACCACTTCCATCATGGAGGGGACAGAACTTTGTCTTTATAGCAATAGACACTTACCCTGGTTATGGATTTGCCTTTCCTGAACATAACACTTCTGAAAAACTATCAACCAGGAATTTAAAGAGAATTCCTATCCACCATCATGGTATTTCACCCAGGATTGCTTCTGATCCAGAAACTCACCTCACAGCCAAAGAAATATGACAGTGGGCTCATGGTCATGGAATTCAGTGATCTTACCATGATCCCCAGGATCCTGAAGCAACTGTTTTGATAGAATGGTGAAATGGCCTTTTAAAGACACAGTTATAGTGCCAATTAGGTGGCAAAAGCCTGGAGGACTGGGGCAGGGTCCTCCAGAAGGCAGAATATGGTCTGAATCAGCATGCATTATATGGTACTGTTTCTCCTATAGCCAGTTTCACAGGTCCAGGAATCAAGGTGGACATGGGAATGGCTCCATTCACTAACACTCCTGGTGATCCACTAGGAAAATTTTTGCTTTCTTCACCCACAACTTTGTGCTCTGCTGGCCTAGATGTTTTGGTTCCAGCGAAGGTGGGGGAGGGGGGTGCTTCTGCTAGGAGACACAACAAACATTCCATTGAACTGGAAGCTACCCCTTCCCCTTGTCACTTTGGACTTCTGATGCCCTTAAGTCAATAGGCTAAGAAAGGAATTAAGCAGGAAGTGGTGATTGATCCAGACTACCAGGAGAAAATTGACTGCTTCTCCACAACGGCGGTAAGGAAGATAATGTCTGGAAGGCAGGAGATCACTTAGGGCATCTTTTGGTAATACCAAGTCCCATGATTAAGGTCAAAGGGAAACTGCACCAACCCAATCCAGAGAGGGTAACAAATGGCTCACACCCTTCAGGGATGAAGCTGTGGGTTACTTCTCCAGGGAAAGAGACAAGACCTGCAGAAGTGCTCACTGAGGGTAGAGGAAACAGAATGGGTAGTAAAGGAAGGTAGTTATAAATAGAAGCTGTGGCCATGTGACCACTTACAGAAATGAGGATTGTTAATTGACATGAGTGTTTCCTATTTTCTTAAGACTATACCTGGGCATATATCCACATATGTTAAGAACATATTTGTATTTTGTTTCCTTTTTAAAAATGTGTAATTGAGATAAATGTTAAGTGGTTAAGCCTTGTAAATCTATATTATTTTTTTAGGTTATGCATTCTCTGCAAAAGCAACTAGTACTTTTAACTGCTACACTATTTCTCCAACCTCTTACAAATTAAAATTCAACTAAGTTCAGACATCAGTTATGCTATAGATCAGATAGACTTCACAGATACATACAGAATATTCTATGCATCAGACAACACATAGCCATTTTTCTCAGCAGCCCATGTTTAAAACTTGGTCACTTTATAGGCTAGAATGCAATCATGAACAAATAAAGACATTCAGATAAATCCTTAGATGTTATCAGACTGTTGGGGGATAAAACTAGATATCAGCTTCATGTAAAACCACAGGTCTACACTAATACTCAGGAGATGAACTATACATTTTTCATTTGATAAGTTAATAAAGTAGACTGGTGTTGTGGCTCAGTAGGTATAGTACTTGTATAGCTTTCAAGAAATCCTGGTTTCAGTCCCCACCACAACATAAAGCTAGGCATGGTGGCCCAATCTTGTAACCCCAGCACTCACAAGGCTGAAGCAGAAGGGTCACTGAAAGTTTAAGTCCAGCTGAGGTTACATAGTGAAATTTTGTCTTAAAAAAAAGTACAAGCGGGGTGTGGTGATGCACGCTTTTAATCCGAGCACTCGGGAGGCAGAGGCAGGCAGATCTTTGTGAGTTCAAGGCCAGCCTGGTCTACATAGTGAGTTCAGGTCAGCTGGGACTACAGGGAGACCCTGTCTCAAAAAGACAAAAAAAAAGTACAGAAGTATAATTAACTGCCATGCCATCTCCAATGAAGCCCACATGAGATCCTCCGTGGGTTGAGGCTAGAACTTCAAGGAAGGTTGCCTCTTGGAATTGGCTGTGCTAAAAAACATGCAGTGTACTTGTCATGCTTTTACTTGCTATTATCTCACTGTATCTTGGGCTTTCTGGGGGCCTGGAAAGCACCTGGTGTCCTTGGTACTGCTGTCACCGCCTTTATTAAAAATCCTTTAATCATCCTAGTCCAAATGCACCACTATTAATAAAAGCTATTTTAAATACAGTAAGAAGTAGTTAAAGAGAATTAATGCTGGAAAGTCCAGGAATAACAGATTTCTAGAAGAGAGGCATAGATGGAGGAAGGGTTTCTTGGTATTCATTACAATTCATGGATAAATTGGTAAGATCAATACCACCTTGGTGTCTTTTGACAAAAATCAATAAGAGAGCATTAAAGGACAAATATAGAAAGTATTTGAAAATTGGTAGGATAGGAGAGAAGGATGCTTTCATGGATCCCTAACATGGGATGGACTTTTTGGGACCTATGGAGTTAAAAAATAACTTAGAAGCCCTATGGCCCACTACAAATAAGCAAGAAATATTATCAAATAGTTAAAAAGTAATATCAGGTACAGCTGGTGTTAAAAGTGCTTGGTGGGTTAAGGTCATTCTGACCTGGAACTACAAAGCCGAGCAAAATCCTAAGTGTGTGAGAAAAGCTGGCAGTAAAAACCACAGTAAAGCAGGAATTTACTGTCTAGTAGCTGGTTGATAAGATAGGGAAATGTGTTGGAAAAATTATTTTACTTTCATCTCTGGAATTGTAAATCTTAGCATGACTGTTCTGCAGTTTTTGTAATCTTTGCTGTATATATCTCAAACCTTGCAACTGCAAAAATTACACTCAGACTTTCACCAAGCACTTGTGTGTCTGTTTGTCACTCGCCGACTCCTTGTCCACCCTCTCGACAACCCTGTTCCGTCGGACTGAACTGCCCCGGTCTGGGCTGGTCCGTCGCAGGTGGCGCCAGAACAGGGACCCAGAGGGTAAAGCTATCTCTCCCCTTTTCTCTCTTTTTAATAATTTCAGGCAAGGATAGTTCCTCGTCAGGGCGCTGCAGGCTCACTGGTAAAGGATCACCAGGTTAAGACAACGAGAAGGTAAAGTATCATGGGGCATTCTTAGTCAAAGAATAAGGGCCTTTTCTTATCAATTTTGAGTATTAATATACCAAAAACGGTATTGGAAGAAATTTCTAAATTGGCAGTAGCAGCCTGGAGAAGACTTCCAGGAGCAGGTGGTACAACCACTGTTCTTTCTGGAATTAGACAAAAACAGAAAGAACAGGAAGAACCATACGAGAATTTTGTAGCAAGATTGGAGGAAGCATTGCAAAATATGATGCCTTCATATGAAGGATCAGAAATTTTATTAAAACAATTGCCTTGGAAAAATGCTAACTCTCTATGTAAAAAATTAATAAGGCCAATTAAGAAAACAGGCTCTTTACAGGATTATGTAAAAGCTTGCATAGATGCCTCACCAGCAGTGGTCCAAGGAATGGCCTATGCTGCAGCAATGAAGGGACAGCATTTCAGTGCCTATGTTCAGAATCTTAAAAGCAGGCCTCAGACAATAACAAGGGGGTCTGTTTCTCATGTGGAAAGCCAGGTCACATGAGTAAAGAATGCTTCAGTAAAAATAAAAGGAACCATAATGGAGAAAGAAAAATTGGTAATAAGGGAGGACCTCCTGGGATTTGTCCTAGATACAATAAAAAAAACATTAAAAAAATAAATGTAAGTCTAAGTATCATAAAGATGGGATACCCCTAGATAGAAAAAAAAAGGAGACAAAAAAATGAGGAGAGGGGCAAGCCCTCAGCCCCTTAAAAGAAAGAGGGATAGAGATGGTGGATTCGGGTAAGGAAAAAGACAAACAATTTAAACTAAATCCTTTGACTGAACTTTTTACTATGTATGATCTTCCTAGAGCCACTCCAGGAAGTGCTGGGTTAAATTTGACAGCAAATAAAGATTATATACTCTCCCTTATGGAAGGGACCCAATTAATAGAGACCTCCATTAAAGGAGGTCTGCCTTTGGGTACATTTGGCTTAATAATTGACAGAAGTTCAAATCACAAAAAGAATTTTGAAGTGATTCCAGGAGTCATAGACTCATTTCACTGGAGAAATAAAAATAATGATTAGACCTCTTAAAGAAGTGGTACAGATATATAAAAATCAGAGAGTGGCCCCTTACCTCAAAAAAATATACAGGCTGTAAAAAAATTAGTGAAAGAACAGCTAAATAAAGGACATTTAGTAGAATCAACCAGTCACTGGAATACACCTATATTTGTCATTAGAAAAAATCCGGTAAGTGGAGACTATTACAAGATTTAAGAGCAATAAATGAAACCATGCATGACATGGGGGCTTTACAGCCTGGTCTGCCTTCACTGGTGGCAGTTCCCTTTGACTTATTTATTATAATTATAGACCTGCAAGATTGTTTCTTTACAATACAATTAAGTCCTGAGGATTCTCAGAGATTTGCTCTCAGTGTTCCATCAACTAATTTAAAACAACCTTTTCAAAGGTATCAATGGAAAGTACTTCCTCAGGGGATGAAAAATAGTCCAACTTTATGTCAAAAATTTGTGGATAAAGCATTGAGAGATATCAGGATCAAATACAAGGATGCTTATATAATACATTATATGGATGATATTCTATTGGCCCGTAAAACTAAAGATTCTGCAGAATAAATATTAAAAGATATGATTCATATGATAGCTCCAAATAAAATACAATAGGCCTCTACACTATTTAGAAAAGGTCATTAGTGAGCAAGAAATTAGCTCACAAAAAATGAGTATTAAAATAGACATATTAAAAACAAAATAATTTTCAAAAACTATTAGGAAATATAAACTGGATAAGATCTTATTTAAAAATAACTACAGGAGAAGTACACCCCCTATTTGAATTATTAAAAGGAGATGCTAATCCTAAATCATAATGATAATTAACACCAAAAGCTTTAAAAAAATAATATTGATAAAAAAAAAAACTACAGACAGCTAAAACAAGACAAATTAATTATAAAACACCATGGGATTTGATAATAATAAAAACTTCATATACCCCAACTGCATGTTTATGACAAAAAGAAATCTTGGAATGGATGCATTTACCCCATACACAAGTTAAAATGGTATCTTCATATATATATTTATGTAGCCAATTAATAATTAAAAGAAGAATTAGATCTAAAGAATTATTTGGTAAAGAAATGCATAACATTATTGTTCCTTATAAAAGACATCAGCTAGATTATTTGTTACAACAAGATGATGATTGGGGATTAGCTTTAGTAAATTATACAGGGCAAATCAAAATTCATGTACCTCAGAACACATT